>NC_136835.1:0-548527 GCF_951394365.1 Tetrao urogallus | reverse complement strand
AAGGATTGTTATAGCAATCCATTTAGCTACAAAGGGGGATTTACCTAGAAAGTGCACTGTGGTTGCTTTCCCTCCCAGTGCTTCCACCTCCTCACCTGGGCTGTGCTCCATTTCCACAGGTCAGAGGAGCTCTCTGCTGCACTGCTCTATCTTCTCCATAGCCCTGAACTAAGCAAGAACAGATGAAGATTTAGATGTAAGAGAAACACTGATATAAAGGATTGCTTGGCACACAGAAATCCATTCCTGAACTTGTTCTAGGACAGAAAAGGCCTCAGGCTGAACAGACTGTAGTCTGGTAGTGACATTTTGTTGTCGTAGTTTATTCTAGTGGTGGCAGTCACTTTCACCACTGCAGATGCTTCTTCTACCTTCTTTAATCCAAGTGATTAAGTGAAGCTTCTGAACAATTTACCTGTGAGCCTCTGAAATCAAATATTCACGTCTACAGAGGACAAGCGATATATCAGAGCAGGAGAAAATCCTCAAAAGACCTGTGTTGGCACACAGCGTTTCCCTGAGCTCACTTCTTTAGAACATCCTGAGACAGAATGAGTGTTAGGCATGCAGGAAATTGAATTGCAAGCTCCCTTCCATGTACTTCTCCAGCCTGCCAATCCTCAAAATCCTCCTTGAGATCTCTAATATGATAAGTCAGCTAGACAAAGAATTCAGGCTGCTGGGCTAAAGCAATTAACCTCAAACCACCAACATCCTCTTCCTTTTAAAATTCAATTAAGTTCTGATTAAATCCCATATGAAGCACTCAATCTGATCCCAACATTAGTGCTCTTAGCATTTCCTTAGACACAAGGAAGAAGAAGCTTTCCATATCAACCAATAGCTGGCAGGTCTAATGACCATCACCAGTATTTGCAGAAATAAACCTTTAGTAGGCTGAGAAGAAATTTGTGAAGATGTAAAATTGTAAAAAAAACCAAAAACACAAGAGCAACACATCCATAAGGAGATATTTTCACAGGCATGCAAAAACAAAGATGGCATAACCAAGGATGGAACTACAGAAAAAAACTTCCTGGAGGGCTGCAGAATTACCTATGGAAATGTAGGAAGTTATATTTCCTACAAAGAAATATACAAGAGAGTTTGAACAGGACTGAAAGAGATCTCCTGCATCATGTCCTCCCATCTTCTGCCCCTGAAAGTTATATTTGAGCTCTATCTTACCTCAAGGCTTGGAAGCTTTGGAGACAATTGCCCAGATGATAAGAAAAATGCTATGAATTCACAGAGAGAAGTTATATTAATGGGACAGTTTATCCTCCTTTTTCTTCTGTTAGCACTGTTGTATGACATCAGCATTCCTCCCTCTTGTGTTCTCCGTCTTGTTGGCAGATGTTGTATTTAGAGTGAGCAATCATATCACTTACTAAGATAAACAAACCAAGTTTTCCTCCTCCTATGATAACCTTGCTATTCACATAATCATCTTAGTGGTCCTTCTAGAAGTACAGCCTTATTAGTCTTGCTGTGTGCAAGATCTTCTTCACAATAAGGGTGACGGAGCACTGGAACAGGCTGCCCAGAGAGGTTGTGGGGTCTCCTTCTCTGGAGAAGTTCAAGACCAGCCTGGACATGTACCTGTGGAACCTGGTCTATGGAGCCTGCTTTGGCAGGGGGGTTGGAATCGATGATCTCTAGAGGTCCCTTCCAGCCCTACAATTCTGTGATTCTGTGAATTCATCTTTCTTGAACCTGCGTAGCCACTGCTGAAAGATTTCAAGATGTAGTGCAGAAATCATCTGAGATCAGGCTACGCACAACAAAAAGCACATCAGATACTGCCTTGCTGTCTGACTACAGAGAGCAAGAAGCATGGCAAGACAAGGGAGCATCTTTCCTTCTGGGTACTACTCAAGTTAGATGAAGATCCCGACAGTAAAATGTACTAAGAGTAATCAAATCATGATGCCCAGATGAGTCAGAACAGACATTTTCTAGGACAATTTTGAAAAGAAAAAAAAAAAAAAGGTTTGCTCTGACGAGTTGAAAAGACCCATGACAAGAAACAAACAACAGAAATAAGCAATGACCTCCCTCATATTCAGCACAACACAAAAAGTATCTTGAAATCACATTATGTAAGCCACCTCATTATTGCTGCCCACTGGGAGCAATGTGGCTGGGAAATGGCATTTGGGACCCTCACCTACAAAGCTGTGCTTGTATACGGTTTAGGCGGGTGCTGGATGGATGTGATCAGACAGGAGCTTGCAGAGGCTGAATGCAACTTGTGTTTTTGTGCGTGGGTGATGAATTAACATTTAACTTTTGCAAACATGGGTGATGAATTAACATTCTGCAAGACGCAATCAGTAGCAGAAAACACCACAGGATAATTAGAACATGGAAGTAAGACCAGAATGATCCAGTAATACATATTTCTCCCTGCTGACACAGGAAAGTCTCACATTCACTCAAAAAAAGAAATCAAGCTGCAGGACAGTACAACACAAAGAGCCCAAAGGAAATTGTTTTGTTGCTACTCTGAGCCACCATAGCTGTATTTAGGGGGAAAAAAAAAAACAACACAGATAAACAAAACCACACCTGCCTAACATGCACTTCCTTCCTGTTACAAGGAAATCTTTAGTCCACCCCCCCGATTTAATAAAAAACACTAAAACCTGTGACATTTATCTGCACCTACTCTGAAATGCCTGAAGCAGATGAAATACAAACACTTCACAGCCAAAGGCACTGCTCAAGATCTATTACAATGAAAGCATTTCATCATTGGACCAAAGCTCACACCTAAATGTGGAAATTCAATGTTCTTCATGTTTGACATTTAGCCACTCAAGACACAAATCTCTGCAAAAGACAAAAGACAGGCTGGCTTTTCATGTTGAGCAACAGGTACGTAAAATAAATGCTGACTCTGCTAGCAACGGGAAGCAGCAACATACAGTTGTTCGAACCACAGATCAAGATGGAAGAACTTGAATAAGCAACAAGTCAAAGGCTTGCTTGAGCATAATATCTGAAAATCTAAACAAGATTTTAATCTGGCAACTCAAAGACACTATTTCCGGCGTCTAATTTCCATGCTGCTGCCAAACTTTATAAACAAGCTTAAGACCCAAATACACTTTAGCATACCAGAGCAGAGGCAAAGCCAAGTACAGTATGTACCTTCTAATGGTGAAAAAAACTGCAAAACTATTTCTACATAAACACCAAAGCCTGGCATTGTTTCATCATGCACTGTCTCCTTCAAATACAAGTATGCCATGATTTCTCTGCCTGTCACCAATCTTGTCACGGATTGCTTATATCCAGAGGAGGTAATCTGTGTGCTTTGGGCAGGACAGCCTGAATCTGACACAAAACAATGGCTATGTTATCTTCCCTATAAATTACGAATTGGAATTGGAAGACAAGACAAATAGGTTTCTCCAACATTTCTTCCTTCCCATACCAAACTGAACCAAAGTGGCTGTGGCTATGATTTCCCCCATTCAGTCTCTAGCTTTTGCCCCCATCTTCAGCAGGGTTGGATCACCAGGGTTGATAACCAGGGCTGGCAGTTAACTTCTGTCCCACTGATTGCTGAACTGAGGCTGTTGCACTTGCCTTGTGTCTGCTGGGAGGTCCCCACACTTGGCTCCTCGTTCCATCTAGCCAGGAGATTCCCCATTGCCAGGGACTCAGCCACCCACTTCCTTGCTAACACATGGTGAAGACAAGAAGAACATTAAAAAAAAAAAAAAAAAGAGTGACAGAAAACACTGGGGAAAAGTAATGAAAGTAATGGAGAAAAGGAGAGGATAAAGACATGACAAAGCATACATAAATTCTAAACTTTGGGTTGTTTTTTTTTTGATGACATGAAGGAAGTATAACTTCTTTCTTAAATATTGATCTACACAATGCAATCCTTAGAGAACACCTACGCCATGAAAGGTGCCATGAATAAGGTGTGGGCTAGGAAAATGTATCAGAAAGAACAGATTTAACTCTCACTTTTTTCCTTTTTTTTTTTCCTTGTGTTTCTCACTATTTCACTCAAATGCTTGAACAAAATAATGGAAAGCATTCTTTCCCACAGTTTAACATTCTCACTTTTTAGCTAAGTTGAGACAATACTGTATCATCAGCAAGCTTCACTAACAAAACTTCAGTAAAAGTCAGGGAAATTCAAAATTTTCAAAAGGATGCAAACAATGAAGTAAAGAAATTTTCCAGCTTCTTGTCTTCTTGTTTTAATTAGATCATCAAAACAATAAACACAAATCTTTACATGCCTACACAGTTCAGCTCCAAAGAACAACAAAGGAAGAGAACAGCAGTTGTAACTGAATGATATAGCTGTTGCAATCTGTTAACAAGCAAAACAACATCATAAGGGCTTTATTTCCGTCTGGAATGTACACTATGAAACCTTGAAATGGTATCATAGGTTGTTTTATACAGCAGTCCCAAAGCTAGGCTCTGTACTTAGTCATTTATTTTGCACCACTCTGTCCCTGACTGTTCTTTCGTGTGTGACAGGTGTCAGGCAGGTCCAAGGGCCTTTCAGAACTTTATATCCCCCAAAAGCAATCCTTTAATTCTAAGGGGAAAAGACCAACAACAGCAACAACAAAGAAAGAAAGAAAGAAAAAGCAGGGGTTCTGGTAAACTAAGTCATGATCTTCCATGTTTTCCTACTTTGTAGTGACAGGTTTCTCTCTCTTAGACTAAAAAAGCGACCACTCAAACTGTGCAGTGACAGCAGAGGCTGCCGAGTCCCGTGGTGATACCAAATCCCACGGCACCATTTCCTCCCATTTGCTGCATTCACACCAAAGCCTCCGTAAAAATGCCCGAAAAAAACCGCTCTCCAGAGCTGCGCACACACCTCGCAGCAGCCTCCCAGCGCTAAACCTTCGGCATATGCCCATAATCCGAGAGAGGCTGTGCAGCGTGCTTGCCTCTCACACTCATCTTTTCAATAAATAACAGACAACCTCTGGCTTTCAAACATTTCGAACTGCTTCGTTCCTCCTTCCTGATCGCTATAAACAGAACCGCTCCGCCGCCGTGTGCCAGCAGCGGCTGCCGGCAGCAGCTCGGAGAAAACCTCTTTCCAGGATGATGGAAGGATTTGTTTGTTTATGCGTTTTACCTGGAACGAATTGCATCAAAGAGGAGAGCAAATGCCGCAAATTAGAACTCAGGATGCTGACGGCTGACAAAACGATTTTGGAAAACATACTCTGCTCGGAAGAAGGCATCGGATCGGAGGTGGTGCGGGAGGAGAGCGGGGCCGGGGCGGCAGCGCGCAGCGGGGCGCAGAGGGTTGCACCGAGCTGCCTGACATCATCGCTTCAGAATAAGAGCCGTGGCAGGACGCCAGGCAGGGCTGGAGGATGCGCTGCAGCTCCGCTGTGCCGCGCACGGCCGGGCCGCATCCCGCAGGCACCGAGCAGTGAAAGCATCCATCGCCGCGGGGAAACGTGCTGGAGCCGGGGAGGAAAGGGAGCGCACCCGTGTGCGGGTAGCCAGGTAAAAACTTTTGTCGGTTTTCCTCGGCTTTTTCCACTTGACAAAGTATTTTGTTTTGTGTCAAAAATGGCAATTTTGCACCTCAGAGATCTCAGGACTTCAGGAGCACTGCTTGAGAGACGAGAACACCAAAACAGGCAGGGCCAGACCAGAGGTGCGCTGCGTCCTGCTGCTTCGTGTTAAGGTGAACCCATCCCTTTCCCTCAGGAAAGAAAAAAGTGCTGCCGTTGTGTGAATGCCCTGCTGTGGCCTTGTTAGCTTCATTTTTTCCCAGTAGCTCTTAGGAGCCGCCCCACCCTCGATGGCTGGCGGGGCAGCACATACAGCACTCAGCGTAACCCATCCCACCGTGCCCTTAAAATGGGACAGATTATTACTCATCTAAATCTTCTGTTGCAAAATAAGCTGATTTCTTCCTGCCATTTCTGTGAGACACAGTGAATATTTGATTACTGTCCTTTTTATCACTGATTACTGCCCTTTTTTAATCACTGATGCGGATCAGTGTGATCACTGATTACATCATCCCTTGTTTTCTGCATTCTCTAAATTGAACTTCAACCCAACAGATCATAGTTTTTTGGTCCATAATTACTCCCTTCTCCCACTCCAGACTCTGCCTAGCCTGCTTTCAATTCCCCAGCTAAGACACGGCTCATATAGAGCAAAGAACAGCAATGCTTTTATGCCTTACTCACTACTCTTTAGTTACAGCATCTCCTCTCTTTTTCTCTCTTACCCAATGCCATCATAACAGCTCCAGCCATTCCTCTGCTCTGTAAGGAACACTTGATTCCCCTAGATAAGTGTAATGCTTCCCACATCTGTTTTGAATTTTATCTCTATTTTAGGTCCATTCTTTATCTTAGTGAGATTACAGTGAATTTTCAACATACATTGCTGATAGGAATTGTGACCCTGTGGTAGCTTGCTTAAAAAAAAACAAAACTATTCTCCAATGTCATTCTCCTAAATCATTCAGGATATTACAGAACAAACCAGGCTTGAGGCAGATCCCTAAAGAACGCCACCCAAGCTGACCTTTCAGGAAATATGAGAATGATTCCTCTGATTAACTTCTAACCTCCCCTGCAGCCCCTATTTCCTGATGGCTCCTATTTATATATAACAGAATGCACAAGTGTCGGTTACCTTACACCAAGCTATAACACCCTCTTCCATCCCTGTTGTCACATATATATTAAGTTAGCAACTCTGACTAAAATTTTTTTTGCTAATGCTTTTTTTCCCAGATGCTTTTGAAGTGGTTGTTAGGAAATTTAGTTGAGAATCACCACAGGCTGAGATATAGACTCATCAACCTACGATTCTTTATCCTTGTTTGTAGGCGCTGCCTTCGTTACCAAGTTTTCGAAGATTGATCAAAGAAAAACCTAGAGGTTCTAAGATTATCAAAGGTGAATTTTGACATGCTCTAGCCTGAATTTCATGAGCCCCAAATACAGCTATGATACACGCCACCTCGTTTCTTCTGTTTTTTTCCTTTTCCCTGCATCTATGCACAGCAGAAATTTCATTTAAAGAGAAAAGCCATGAGTAACCTTTCTGGGTGAAGACGCTTCTTCCCTGAACACCTCAGCTATCTCTGCATTATTTGCTATTCTCCATTTCCAGCTGTTAGATAAGAGCAGAGCAGTGAGAACAGCTGAATGTTAGTTTTTTGTCACTTACAATTTCTGGATTCTGAAGGCACCCACAGCAAGCTCAGAAATGCAAGAGTCACAGACGAAAATCCCTGCAGCTTCAGGAGGGCCAGAACTTTGCCTCAGATGCTTCCTCGATTTCTAGAAAAATCCATTTATATTCTGTTACTGATCTGTCATCTTAGACCTTCTTGCTAATTTGCTAAGGCAATGCAGCTTAAACAACATGGGGAGAAGCTTAAAGAAAATGTAGTTACCAGCTGAGCTTTGCTGATCAGATTTGGCAGCTTTAAAGCCAATTAATTTTCAGTTCAACCTCCTTCAGTAAAACTGGAAAGCGGATAGTGATGGGATAGGTGCCAGTGCGACTTCATCCACAGCTTCATCCTTCTAAGAGAGCAGTTCTGCCATTTCTTATTGGCATTCGGGTTTTTAAATGGAGCAGACTACTGCAACAGTATCACTGTGAATCTGTGTTCTGGTGATCCTCTAAGGTAAGAAACTTACACTATGCAATGCAATGCAGCTTTTCCACATCATATTGAAACTTGAGAGGAGAGCAAGAGCTTTGTAACTCAGTTTATGAGCCACGCAAACAAAGGATGATCTGAATCCAACTGAGCTAAAAAGGGTGTGTGATGCAGCAATCCTCTTTTGGCTTTGATAAAATAGATGGATACTGAGCAGTAATTAAAGTCATATTTTTACTTTGATCTTTATGCAAGTAACTGCAGGAAGCTTTTCACACACTTCCTAGAAGTCAGTTTTAAATTCTGCTTTTATTCAACTTCTTAAATGATTCCATACACATCCGGTGCAATGTTCTAGAAAATTCAGCTTCCAAAACTTTCTCCCCTTTCTTCTACATTCTTCTATTTGAATAGAATTACCAGAATGATTGGTTTAAAAATTACCAGAAGTTGGTAAAAGATTATATATACTTGTGGTGAGATTTTAAGTCTTTAGACACTAAAGATGCAGATAGGCATCTTATAGGATCTTTCAAAATTCCTAAGCATCTAAGGCGCTTACGTGCGTAGGCACTTTGAAAATCCTACTGAGGACGCAACTGCATCTTTAGGTGCCTTGGAAAATCTCGTCACAGATGTCAAGTTTCAGAGTAGCAGTGTGATAGGTAGCACATTCAGCTGTGGCCTTTAAGAGGTAAAGGGGTGAAAGGAGGACTAAGTCTGAAAATATTTCAAGTGCACAGTACTGGGGAAGGAAGGGATAGGTATATTATGTTATAACAGCAGGACTAGCTTGCAATTTTCTTTACTACATTGCCTTCACATATAGTACAAATAATATTTTGCATATTTTATGTTTCATCTTTTTTTTTAACAGTCAAATGGCAGGAAAGAAAAATTGTTGAAAAAACTCCATAATCACCCTTAAATAAACTAGATTTGTATATATATATATAATAATAAAATAAAAAAAGATCACTGGAATTCTAGATAGTAATAACGTCATCTTTTATTTATTGACACTACCAGAAAAGTTTTGACAATGCACTTTTATATGAAAACATTCTTCATTTCATTTGAAAAGCTGGAGATATATCAAAATACATATTTACATTAAGACTTAAGCTCTTGTTATACATTTCCAAAGTAGTACTCTTAATAGAACTTTCCTATTTCTAAGCTTCTCTTTTCAGTCATGTTCAATTATGTTCGGAGACAACAACAGAAGTAAAATTCAAGGTACATTCTACTATGATTTGGGTACCAAAAGTTAATTTTCTTGGGATGGAAGCATAGGGACAGTCTAAACAGTGGATTGGCAAGTAGGAAATGCTGTTCTAATCTGTAGAATCCCTTGAAGTCATTGTGGGATTCAAAATAAATATTTTGCGTCTTTTGAACTACCACTACTCCTTATAGTGCATACACTTATTAAAAAAAATAAGATGCTAAAGGTGACAAATGTTTCCTGAACTGCTAGAAATATTTACAGAAATACGTATGAAGCATTCATCACATCCAGCATTGTTTATAAACTTCATGTATCGAAGTTGATTACAACAATGAGCATTTCTGCAACGTAACAGACTTCATTTAGCTTTGCAGAGTATTTGCAATCATAGCGAATCTCTGCTTCAGACTCTCTTTTTTCTGTTTTAAGTGGTTTTCTATTGTTCTCGCTTCCTTCAAGATTCCATCAAGCTCTTGCACGTAAGAAGCATCCATTGCTGCTCTCTCACTTAATTGGGAAGGAAAAAAGAAAAAACATCAGCGAAAGTGAAATTCAATACTAAGGCTAGTGATTTCCTCACTAGTTAGAGCTGCTTTTATTTTTTACTTTAAAATGGAGTCAATCAATACTCAGTTTCTGACCAAATGCTGTTGTTACTCTATTGTAACAAAGAACATTGCTTTTATTTCAAAATCTACTGTTTATAATTGTAACAGAAAAAAAAAAAAAATAAAAAATTAACTGCAGCCAGAGTAACCCATCACAGCAAGAAAAGGTGCCCAGAGAGGCTGTGGATGCTCCATCCGCAAAGGTGTTCAGGACCAGGTTGTGCAGGGTTCTGGGCAGCCTGGTGTAGTACCACATCTGGAGGTTGGTGGCCCTGCCTGTGGCAGGGGCTTGGAATCTGATGACCCTTGGTGTCCCTTCCAACCCAAGCCATTGTGTGATTCTATGACTATGAACTGCTGTGCAAATGAGACCACAGTAACTTGCCTTAAGATGTGGGCATACTTTGCCAACAAGTTCTTGATTTCTTTATTCATCTCTGTTAAAAGAAAAAGTGACTTCATTCGAACAGTGGAACAAGTCTATCTTGGCATCCAATTACAGCATTCAGCTCGGGGTGTGTGAATACATCACCGTTTAGCAGCTCTTCCAGGGGCTCAGGTTTGTACAGGGACTGCAGGCCATCCGAAAGCGCTGGATCTGCTGTATCAGCAGAGGACAGCTGAGGGCTTTCTGTATCATCGGCCTGACAACAGAACACATGAAAACTGTAAATATAGTATATATATATATATATATATATATATATATATATATATATACACGCACACAGGTTCTATAGCTTGAACCAAGCTCGGCACCAGAATTTACTTGAAGAGTGTCAAAAAGATCTGGAGTTGCTTCACACGGAGTGTAGGTGCTGCTGAGGCCCCTCCTCACGGCTCACCTCCAGCTCTTTCCTGCGTTTACTTCTGCTTTCATCAGGTTTCTGCGCACTGCTCGTCATCGTTATCTGATTAACAGATAGATAGCCAGGAATAAAGTACAACATCAGCTGCTGTGCGTGGCTGTGGCGCGGTCGGGA
Organism: Tetrao urogallus; assembly: GCF_951394365.1. Classification (NCBI taxonomy): domain Eukaryota; kingdom Metazoa; phylum Chordata; class Aves; order Galliformes; family Phasianidae; genus Tetrao; species Tetrao urogallus. Next base: position 538,060 of record NC_136835.1, on the reverse strand, counting down.
AACACCCGCAGAGATGGGCACTCCGCAGGGCCGCTCCCGCCCGCTCCCTCAGGCGGCGCTCGGTTTTCCCGCCCTTGGCGGCCCTAATGGCGGCCGCGCGGGCAGCGGGCGCGCGCCCCGGGGCGGCCGTTGGGACAGAGCCGGAATACAGGAGCGCGGAGGGGGAATTTTTCGCATCTTTCGCTTCTGGTTTTAAGAGAAAAAAAGACACGTACTGCCCGGAAGTCCTCTGAAAGCCAGAGCTCGAGGCAAGAAATGAAACTGCTGGGAGAAGAACTGAACGCTTCCTCAAAGCAGGGGCGCTGCTCAGCTGGCTGCCAGGCGCGGCACAGCGAGGTGATGAGGAACCACGTCCGGATAGATGTCAGAGCGATACGCGAATTAAGTGTGAATTAAATTAACATGCTGGCATGTTTTCATGAGCGTACACCTACATTAAAATAAATGAAGTGCCTTTTACCACATTCTGGATGTGATAGTTGATGGAAAGGGCTCGGATGGGAAAGAAGAGCATCTCAGCCGTTCCTTCGCGAGCAGCTCCGGTTCCTCTGAAAATGGAGATGTCAAAGCGTCAGGAGAAATGGAAGCTCGGAACCGACATCAGAGCCAGATACCAGCTCGACCTCGGTCCTTAAACACACAAGTGTGTAAAGATGGAGAGGAAAGAACTCTGGGACCCAGTGGGATGTTTATGGTCTCAAAGGTCGACAAGAATAAGCAGTAATAATAATAACCTATTGCTTCCTACACACACTGCAGGCTGAAAGAGATGGGGCTGCACAAACTTTGGGGCCGAGTATAATAATGCCATCGAATGTTTCCACAGGTCTAAAAAAATTAATTGAGAGTGAAGAAAAAAACGCAATGTTATTTTGAATGAGAAGAAAAATTTCTCAGAAGAAAAATTTCTCACAAAAAACGGAAACTTTCTGTTTCCATCGGAAAAGAGCAATTGTAGTTTATAACTTCTGAAAGGAAGTTGATGGCTACTGGGACAATGCTGAGGAACAAGTAAGCAGGGAAGAAGTCACTTATGTTTTTATTGACCTATCTGTAGATACCACTGCAGGAAACAACCGCCTAAACATAGTACCTAGAGGATGGTAGGACTGCAGCTCAAGGTAAACACAATCCATGTGCTCCAAACGCCTTGTAACAAATCAGGAAATTGCATGGGGAAGATGGAATATTGCTGCCTGATTTAAATCCTGTCAGCATAACTCAGTGTAAATGGATGTATTTGCACACACTCACTATCTGAAAGCAGTGTCACCAAAAATGTGCTTTTCTGTGCTTATCTGCCTGAAACATGAGCCTTTACTCTGTTGGCGTACTACAGTGACTGGGCAAAGAAAATTTTTCCTTCTGAGAAATATTCCGTAACACATGAGTTCCCCTTTTTACGTGTTATTCTAAATCAATGTCATAAGTTCCTTCCAACAGCTTGAAAAAAGTTATGCATTTCTCTAACATGCCTGTAGTTTTCATCAACAGACACCAGCAAAGCACACTGCTCCCTGTGGATGGAGCTAACAAGATCTGCAGTTTTTAGTAAAGTGATCCATTTTTGTTTGTTTGTTTTAGGATTATTATTTTAGAGAAGAGACTGAAAGAAGCTGCTTTAGCCTCAAAATTATATTCCTCATTTTCAGATGTAAGCCCTAAAGACGCATATGGATTTCCACACCACCTCCAAGAGCAGTAGCAGGCATGGAGTAGGGAGAATGCCTCAACTTTGAGACCAAACCATGATTTCTCCAAGACTGCAGAAGGCTGCTGCTTATCCATTCCCAAGTTTATTTTCCTGGTTTTATATCATGAGTTGTCCTATCAGCACACAGCACTTACACTATAGTTATGGTGTCTGCACTGCATTTAGCACCCCAGCACTCGCCTCCTGAGGAGCATCACACAGTGCGGCTGTGCCACATAGGTGTTAGCAGTGGCTATTGTCACTTTATTTGTTTGCAATTTTGGAAATGACTTTGGAAATGACATACAGCTGGTACAACTTAGGAGCCATCATTTCATAGAATAGAATCACAGAATGGCTCAGGTTGGAGGGCAGCTCAAAGCCCACCCAGTGCCACCCCCAGCCGTGGGCAGGGCTGCCCCCCACCAGCTCAGGCTGCCCAGGGCCCCATCCCACCTGGCCCTGAGTGCCTGCAGGGATGGGGCACCCACAGCTCTCTGGGCAGCAGTGCCAGCGCCTCACCGCTCCCTAGGTCAAAAATTCCTTCCTAACATCTAACCTACATCTCTCCTCTTCTAGTTTAAAGCCATTCCCTCTTTCGTTTCCCCGTTCATCTGGTGCCAGCTGCTAGCCACAAGCCCCCAGGGCTTTTCTTTTCCTCCACAGGAACCCGTATTGCTCCCCAGAAGGACGCTCATACGGAGGAGGGGAGGTGATGTGGAGGTGTCACATCAGAGCTGTGTGTACCGGTGCTGTTTGGGAACGAGGGCGGCACACGCTGCGCCCGACCCGGTGCCGGAGCGTAGGGCAGAACAGCCGGGGATGGGTGCAGCAGGGAACGGACCGCACCATCGTGTCGGCGTGAAAACGAGATGTGCGCTGACATCTGCGTGAGATAACGGGAGTCAAAACAAAAAAGTTCCCTTCGTAACCTCACATTTACATGATTCGGTTTGTCCACCGAGGAGGAGGAAGTGCCACCGAATAAATGCAGACGTACACAGACAACAGCTGGAGCGAGCCCTGCATTCTGCCCACCGCCGCTGTTCTCGGACGGTGATGCAACCCGCCTGAAGCTCTCCTCCCGCGACCGCTCCTCCCGGCTCCGCGCTGTGCAGGCGGAGGCTCCGAGCGCCGCTCCCGGCACCCGCCCGGCTCCGCCGCCTCCCTCCCGCTTACACCGCGCCACAGCCGCCGAGGAGCCCGGTAGGATCGCAGCCGCCGAGCTCGGCCGGAGCCTGTCCTGGGGAGCGGGCGGCCGCGCGGTGGGTGCCCCGGGGCCGGGAGCGCGGCAAGCCGGGCGGGGACGCTCACCGTGGGCGGCGGCGCTCCCTGCGGGCTGCCGGTAGGGCGCGCCGAGCCGGGCGGCACCCAGCCGGGCTGCGCTCAGCCCCGCTCCCGCTTCCCCTGCCGTCCCGCTCCCGCTCGCGTCCCGCCCTGCCCTTCTGCGGCCTATGCCCCCCTGCCCCCCGCTGCCCCTGCTCCGCTCCGCCCTCCTCTCCCCGCAGGGGCTCGTTAGGAGCGGCAGCCCCTCGCCTCACAGAGGGGCAAAGAGCTGGATCGCGTTGTGTTTGCTATGGGCTGTGGGCTTTACCCGCTAAAGCGATGGCCGCCTTTTCCTTGAATGCTTTATCAGTAAATCTGGCACGTGCTTTCCCCTTTTCTTTAGAACGAATGAAAAGTCCTTGGTTTCTTGCTTTGACTGCTCCGAATGAGGCGGGCGCTGTTCGAGGTTATTTCCTTGCAGCCCTCGGCTGTGAGTCTCACGCCTGTCCCGCAACCAGCAGCTGGGGCCCGAGAACGTGAAGGAAGGAAACGTTGCCATCCAGTGCACTCCTTACAGTGCTTTCGCAGAGGGACGAGGAAATCGCTGTAATTCCGTCGCAGCAAGCCCTGAGGCTGATGTCTGCTCTTAGTTACCTGGTGGCATTGCTCAGTTAGATTTTGTTTGTTTAATAATTCTTTTCTAAGTGATTAAAAAGAGCCTTGGCAGCGAGTCAGATGTACCGAATGAAAAATGAAGTGCTGGTGCAAGTGCTGGTTCTTTCCATTGTTTGCTGGGTTTTACATTTATTCACATTTATTACTCCATCAGTGAGTGCAAGGGAAAAAACTGTTTTGGCAGGAGTTGCTCAGTCTGAATGAAACACCCCCTGTGCCAAACTACTTGCATAAAGTGATTTCGGTGTTCGTACAGTCATATTGCCCTTGTTTGCTTGATGCTGTCTGTCTGCAGTGTCCGTACGCTCTGCCTTCTCTCTGCACTGTATGCATGTGGCCCGCTGCAGCCTCCGTACAGATGCTGGCTCCTGGTGGCCATGGCTGTGCTGGGAAAAGTGGGCAAAGCACCTCACAAACCTCAGCAATATAGAAAAGGTCATTTTAAAACTATACTGCCAGAGAGAGAAAATGCCTGTCTTCCCCTGCTGTGCTCTAACTTCCTTTATGCTTATTCTCCCTTTAAGAGTGGTAAATGCTGTTTTAATTTTGAAGAGGATACCCACATCAAGTTGTTTTTCTTTTGTTGATAAATACATTCTAGTGTTTATTTCTTAGAATTATTGTTTCCCACAGCAGCCATCCCAGCAGCCAAGTCCTTGTCAGGACAAATGTCTCTTTGTCACTTTTGGTTTGTTTTGTCATTTTTTCCCTGGTGTGCTGCAATAATTCAAGTCATCACATAAGCCAATGAAAACTGTTATAAAATCACAGAATTAGAAGGATTATCTACATAATTCTAATGATAAAAAGCAACAGATAAAAGGACCAATTGTCCTTTACATACAAACGGTTCTTCAACATATAGAGAAACATGCTGGCCCTAGTACAGCACTGTGCACCAGGGGAGAACAAACCCAAGAACTCCCTCTGCTCACAGAGTAAGAAACATTGCTCTTAGCTCCGAATCCTCTTGGTGTGTTTCTGGCAGTGTGAAGATGAGCTGCGAAGAGATTGCCGTGTGTGCAGTACGGCTCAGAGAAAACCTCTGCCTCTATTTTGAAGGTAATTATTGCCCACTGCTGGAAGAGACACCGGGTTTCTGATAACTGCGTAGGAGATCAAAAGCTGCTGTGCAATTCAGTCCTTTCCTTAAGCAGGCATCCCTGACTTTGTGGAATCCCTTCTTTAACTCCCACACCACCAGCACCCTCAGAGCAGTTACTGTCCCCACACTCTTCATAGAACCATTGTTCTTAGATTATGCAGCCAGGCTGTTCAGTGCAAAAAGCATCTGAGTCTGAGGCAGCTGTCCCAGTGTGGCGGCAGTTCAGCACCATATTGCTGCTGAACACCTTAAGCTTTGACTAACTTCCTCTGTTCCAGTGCTGATGAAACCCAATGTCTTTATTGCTCTGATTTCACGTAATTTTTCCCTAAGCTTCTGCTTGAAATTCTGTCGGCGAATTATTTGCGTCAGTGAAATTGTTACTGCACACTATTCCAATCAACCATCCTCAGAAGGGTTGGAACACTGTGGGGTGATCTGGAATAAACGGCCAGCTTCCCATCTCTCTTTGGGCAATGCTAGCTTCTTTAGAAGCGATTTTAAATTATTCAAAATTTGCTCATTTGGAACAAAGGTGCTGATGGAAGCACAATTGTGCATGCCATTCATCACCTGGTTACAGGTGAACTACACTGAACTGAGCTGCTCACCCTTAAGTAGCCCTACAATATTTTGCATGCCTCTTGGTTTGGTAATATCTTCAGTTCTCAGATGATGTGGCTTCATTGTTGAGCTTGTTGTGCTCCCAAATGAAACGCTGTGTGGTGAGAAGAGCTCTGCTTGGTGTGTTTGTGATACTGGAAGTGCGTGGCTGGCTGGTTTCCAGTCTTGCAGTACAAAACTGTTTAGAAATTGGTTTCTTTTTGTGAGGCAGAGATTAATGATGTGTTTTTTTCCTCCTCATTGCTCGCTTGGGACCAAGATGATGGTAAGCTGAAAGCCCAGCATTTGTTACTTCCTTATCAACTTTAACTAAATTAACCTGCTTAAGTGTACTAACCCACAAAAGCTCTGTGTGCCTTAGAGAACAAATTTTCCAACTGATTAATGGCTACTCTAAAAAGAGCTACAGATCACCTCCTTCTGAAGTTGCTGTTGCTATATTTCCTACAGAGGTGCAGATATGGGCTTCCTTAATACAAAGAGCTTTTTGTGCAACTGTAATTGTTTGACAGAGGAGAGCACTGTTGCCTCTGTATTACCATTAACAGGTTTTGTAGCTTCTCTGGTTTATATTGGAGACTTCTGCTTTGTCTGGGCTGCTACGAGCCAGAGGTGCAAAGAATGATGGCTTCTGCTCTGTTTGTGATTGCTGTTCTATCAACTTGCTGCACTATCTTTAATCACAAAATAAAGCCTGCAGTGATCTGCAAAAATCCATGCAGATCAAAAGCATCATTGTTTTGTTTGTTTTTTTGTTTTTAATTATTATTTGTTCCCCTTTGCTTAATATTTCTGCAGAGCTGGAATGTGATGCGTTTTGTAAGGAAAAAACTATCAAACGATTCTTTCGAAATGTCAATAGCCAATTGCTTGTGGTTCGTCCAGATTTAAACATGGCAGCTTTTGAAGATGTAACAGATCAGGAGGTGAAATCTGGTATGCTGCTTTTCATACCTACACCATAAGCACTGCCCCGTTTCTTTATTCTAGATGTGCTTCTGTTGTGTGCAATCACTGAGTTGAAATAGCAATACAAAGAATTAAGGAGAAGAAAGGTTTAAGCCAACTGTATTCAGCACTAAAAGCCTGTACTTCTAACAGCAGTATTTAGCCAGGCACTTACGGTTTTGTTTCTGCTGTGTGAGTGGCTCAGCTATTCATTTCGAACTTCATGTACAGAACACACACAAATGACTTATCACATACATCTGGAAATCAGGCTACATATCCAGTTCTCACTTTGTGCACGAACACAAAAAGATTGGAACATGCCACTTATACTAACTAGCAATTTCATATGCCTTCTTGCAAATTCAAACTTGTACTGAATGACGGCAGAAAGTCAAGAATATGTTAGCAGCAGCCACTGACAAAGTCCTGGCTCTCCTGTCAGAAAAAGTGTCATGGAAGGACAGCAGTAAAGACAGAAGCACGGCTAAGAACTTGCAGCTCTCTTCTGAGCAAGCCATTAATAATAACCAACTTACATTTAGGCACTGGAATGTACTTCAACATTCACTGTTACAAGACCACCGCGCCTTCAGCAGGGATGCCTGTTGCATTCAGCGTCCAGGTAGAAGATAAGAGTTACTACATGTGTTGTGAGAAAGAGCAGGGGAAAATGGTTGTTCGATTTAGGGTAAGTATCTGCTCCTGAAACCTCATTGTATGGAACTAGGAGGGAAAACTGAGAACGCAAATGAGCTGAAAGAGAACTGCTAAATCTTGTTCTGGGACTAACCTGCCCTTTTTTTCCCCACAGGAAGGAGAAGTTCCCACAGACATTCCTGGTGAAAGTAACATCATATTTTTCAAAAAGACATTTACATCTTGCAGCTCCAAAGCTTTTAAGTTCGAGTACTCACTTGAACAAGGAATGTTCTTGGCCTTTGAGGAAGAAGACTCCTTAAGAAAATTAATTTTAAAGAAACTGCCGAGAGAAGACGAAGTCGACGAAACCACAAAGTTTGTAACAAGTCGTAATGAAAGGCACAACCTATGATATATTTCTACACTCTTAAAATGTAATTTGGCCTTTTATGAAAGGAGTCTAATTCATTCAAAATCCAAAGGAAGACAATTGTATATTTAGTATATTTACACATAGCCAGCTATAGTAAGACAGCCCCAAAACGAGCATCTTCAAATGCAAAACAAATGCAAGTTGTTGGGGAAAAGCAACAGAAGAATGTTTTCTAGCAAATGACAGCAAAGAGAATTACAAAGTGTATAAACAAGAACGTGCATGTGTTCATAATCCTGTACAGTTTGATCTCAAACATCTTTAGAGCTTGTTGAACAAACAGTTTTGAGGTAAATGTCTCATACATGGAAAAGATCTGTTGTGGGGATGGAGAGAAAACAGCTGAAAAAAAGAAAACTGCACATTTCCTATGCCAGATCGTGAATCTCGCCAATAAACGTCATTACCTTTTTTATTATTTTTTTACATTATTTCCTGTGTCTTCACCTATTTCAGTTACATTGGCATTCATACAGTGGCATTCATGAAGTGCTACTTCAACAGAAGTAGCAACAACAACTTTTACCGTAAACTTAACAGCATCTTTTATTAGAGAACTGGTAACTTACCTGAACAATTGGAATTTTAATAATGCTGTTTGTCTTCAGAGAAAATGAAGAAAATGTAAGGGGTTTTGGAACTTGACAGTAAGCTGCAGATGACTACGAAATGAAGCAAACATTTGTACATGCAACGGGCTGTTGTTCACAAAGACGGAAATGGCTGTGGCAAGGAAGCTATCTTTGTGTATGACAGCATAGGACATGCTGGGGTTGAGCTGTGCACTCTTTCACATTTGGAGCTGAGCAAACACTGGAATTCAGCAAAAATAAGGTGTGTGTAACACACTGCAAATATTTACTCTCCAGAAATTGTATGACTCTCATTTTCTGTGTATAGGAGTAAAGGAGGCATTGTTCCTCCTTTCCTCAGCCAACTGCAGACAGTGATTACCTGGACGTGGTTTGAAGCTGAGGTCCTGGATTCTCACTTTGCCAGGCTGAAGAGGCAATTAGAGAGAGGGTACAACTGTCATATCCCATACAGGCAGAAGTAATCAAAGAAAACAGGAAAGCTTCGGTCATGAAATCAAAAATTCCTCAAATTTACAGAAGAAGACAAATCTCAGCATTTGTTTTGGTATTTAAAAAAATACTAAATATTAAAAAAAAATTTTTTTAAAAAGCAGAGGCTGGAGATGTAGAAGTGCTGTGATGACTGTCAGTTTTCATACTATGCTGCTTCAACCACCCAGCTGCTGCAGGAATTCCTGAGGCAAGAAAAGCAGTTCTCTGGACTCACATACAGGCACCACTGAATGTGCTGTAGCTTAGAAAGAGTTTGCTGGAGAGGCTCAAATTAAAAAATGCATTAACATACATAGACCTGTTTTAATTTGCCTGATGAATATTCAAAACAATGGATCAAACCGATCAAACTGTTACAGCCGTGAGTAATTTAGAACAAAAGTACATGCAACTGGCAGAACAGGAAGACGTGCTTCCCACAGAGCAAGCTGTGGTTGTTACCTTCCCATTCTGGCTGCAGTAGCACAAGAAGCTGGTCACAGCAGTGCTAGCCTCCAAATCCTGAGTTACTGTGTTACCAGAGCTCTGACAGCTCCCTTCTCACACAACACCTCTCAGACAAGAATACCACACACAGATACAACCCACGTTTGGGCTCAGAAGAGGAAATGTCAATTTCTATGATAGCTGCTCAGATCCTACAGAGCTAGCGAGTTGTGAGTCATGCACACGCACCCTCCTCAATGTGTTCCAGCAATACCTACATCAGACCACGGCAGACAGAAATGGTCATCTCAATCCTGTCAGCAAGTCCAGCAAACAGAAGTGGCCAGCTGCACACTATTTCCCATGGTGATATAATTGAAGAAAAACGAACAAAGAAAGCCCAATCATTTTAAAAATATTTTAATATAAATCACGAAATCTGCAGAATTCAGCAGCTTACTCATTGTGTTTATTGCCTAAACAATGGCAGTGTCTGTTCCTCTCACTATTAACAGTACCACAAAAGTACCATCAGAACATGGAAACAACTGCCCCTCACTACCGTGCAAGTCTCAGCACAAAGCTGAAAATGGGAACTGCATTTTTCCCTCTGAAGTGATTTCAAATCTAAAGATGTGGAAAAGAATGCTGAGCCTGGAGTCCACCACGCTCTAAAGGTTCATGTTCTTCTCTTTTTGGTCACACAGGAAAATCCGTAACTGTGGTTATTTACAAAGCAAAAGATGCTGCAGATGAACACAGGCTCCAGGGGAAACTATGGAATCCATGTGCTACTTACAGCTTCTCAAATTAACCGACAGAATTCTCAATTCAAGTCAATTCTTGCTGTATTTTCATTATGAACATCACTTTTGTATAAAGTCTATGTTAACTCTTTAGGAATTAAGGACAATTCATATAAAATACTCATATTCATAAAAACATTGCTTGCTTTATAATATCTAAACGAATAAAGCAAAGCTATAACAGCTTGAATGAGTATTTGAAGTGACTTTAGAAAAATATATAATATATGCAGAGTAAAACAGCAGTACTAAAAATCATTCAGAATGACACACACAATTTTTGCAAATTCTTTATTGGATGGATTAAGAAAAAAGTATTCCCCTTTCTCTTAGGGCCTGAAGAGTTACAGGGAGTGCCTTACACACAGTTCATTGTGATGTCAGAAATAATAGTTCTATTATCGCTGAGACTGCCTTGAAAACAGAAAGCAGTATTTCAGAAAAACACTCATGGAAGCTGCCTGTAGAAGGAAACCATCCTCAGCTGTACTTTGTTATTCATGTCACCCCTTCCCATTTGCAGCTTAAATCAACTCACTGGACGTTACCCACTTTAAATCCCAAGACTTTTCCTGCTGTAGCAATAAATCAAAAGAAAGATGGGGATTTATTTCTGAAAGATGAGCTCCGAATTGGCTGCTATATGTACAAACTATAGACCCTTGATTATTCACTGTTCTTGCATTAAACTTTTTGTTAAAAATATGGTAAAGCAGAGGCAGCAAGGAACAATCATGTTTGCCAGCAAATTGTTGCATCTCAGAGACTCCACAGCATGGCCACAGCCTTGCAGATACCAACGTCGTAATAGTTGAAGTAGCAGAGGCCAGCGAAGGTAACGGCTGACAGCACATACAGACCTGTGTTGGCCACTTTGATGGGAGTATCCCCATGGACATAGTCAGTTATTACCTGCCCAAGACCCCTAAAAAACAAGAGAAACAAGCAGAAATCAAGAAAGAGCTTATGGCAGCATCCTGCTGGAGCAGCACTGCTATGAAAGTGCAAACAAGTCAGTATTTTCCACCACCCTATGTTAGAACTACCTAGAAGGCATTTAGTTCCCACTCAAAGAAGAAGATGCAAGTAAGAAAAAAATACATAAAAATATTCCATACATTCTATTGAAATACATAACTATTGGCTCAGAGTTTTCTTAATGACAGGGTGGAAAGTGTTGATTACAGCTCTCCCAAACAGAGATGTGCCTTTACAAAGCCATGGGCAACTAATCTGACTTTGAAGGCCTAAAGAAAGCAAACTGAAGGAAATACACTTTCTGCCTGAACTCTGGGACTCCATGACGTGTCTTTAGATTAGAAAGTAGCTAGAAATTAGCATTGTTTCTTTTTCTACATCTGTCAGCCTTGAAGTGAACTCTCTGCTCCAGAGTAAAACTGTTCAGCAACAGGAAGACTGCCGCAAACTGATGTGGCAATTCTCTTCCCAAAATCATAGTTGTGTTTACCTTCTGCAATGACAATTTGGTAAAAAAACAAAAGAAAAGCAGAAGCATATTCAATTTTCTTCCTAGGATTTTTCCCTAGCAATACTCTCAGTCCTGCAGCAGATGCCATCACAACAGAACACTGAGCTCAGTTTCATTTAGATGGGGTTCTGAAACCTTAATGATGAGTGTGAGAAATGGGGTGCAAGGAAGCCCTAGATAGAAGAGCAGCAGAAAATGGAAGCAATCTGAAAGGCAACCAACTCTTCCATTATGATGGCTATTGTCTGTAAGCGGGCAGTGGAATAAGGGTCAGGAGTAGAAGCAGTCACCCTTGCACTGCCAGCTGTGCTAACTTCAGCCCGAGGTACAGTCAATCTTGTCAAAGGCCGTGGCAGTCACTAGAGTGTCTGCCTGCCTCTCTTTCCAGCTGTTTTATGCTGAGAACCAGCTGACTCAGAGCCACATCTGGTTGTAAGACTTGGGCCACCCTCACTCTCAGACCCGACTCTGTTTTGAGGAACCCGCTGTGCTCACCAATGGCCATGGAGAGTGAGTGCTGCAGCCAAGGAGTAGTCCACGGCCGCCCCGGGGTACAGGTAGGCAGCGGGGAGCAGGCCCAGCAGGAGGGCACTGACTGCACGCTCACTGGTCCAGTGCAGGGATGCAGCCTTGGAACTGCCTGCAAGGAAAGTGCTGTTCAGTGCAAAGCTCTGTTCAAGTGCTGCAACTGCACAAACAGGCAGCCTGGTCCAATCTGCCCCATGCAATTTTTTCAACCTGACTACTATGCTTTGATTTGAGCAAAACCAAGATGCTTCTGAACAGAATATATGTTTTATAATGCCTACAAAGATTGCTTTAAATATTCCTCTTTTTGCTGCTGTTAAGAGAAGTTTCCTTGAATACAAAGAAGTAGAAACTCAACAGCAGAGCTCCAAGCAAACACAGACCATTACAGCCTGCAGTCACAGCCAGGCAGCAGAGGAAGCACTGTGGCAGTTAAGCCAACTTCTTTTACAAACATTTCTGTGCATTTCCCACTCCTGGGTTGCACTGTCATGGCCACAGAGCACCAACCTCCCACTGTTGTGCAGTGACAGAACAACTCCAGCTCAATCCCCGCATCCCCACGCAGTGCACAGCAGCACGCCCTGCCCACCCCCGACCCCGTCGGGCCGATCCCGGTGACCCAGAAGCTCCGCTGCCGTACAGGTTCCACCTGCAGCACTTTCGCTATTACCGCTGCAGGGCCACACAACTATTAAGCCCTATTTACGCTTCTAAACTTTTCACAGAAGCGCAGAATGGCCAGGGTTGGAAGGGACCTCAAGGATCACGAATCTCCAACCCCCTGTCACATGCAGGGCCACCAACGTCCCCATTTAATACCAGCCCAGGCTGCCCAGGGCCCCATCCAACCTGGCCTTGAACCTCCGACTCAGGACGCTCCCGACCGCGCCCTCACGCAGAGCCGCAGTTCAGCCCCGGTCCCGCAGACGTACCGCGGCCCTCCGGGGCGCCGCCATGGCTCTGCCGGGCCGGAGCGCTGCGATCGGCGGCGGCCGCCAGCACGGCGGGGCGTTGGAGGAGGGTCCCGCGGAGCAGAGCTGCGGAGAGAGCGAGGCCGGATGAGGGCCGGGCGGGGCGGACGGCGCGGGGCTGCAGGCGGGCACTCACCCGTCGGGACGCCGCGGGGCCGCACCAGCCCCGCCCGCAGCAGCACCAGCGCCGCCATCGTCCCCTGCTGCCCAAGGGCACTGCACGCCGGAACCGGACGTTGTTGGCTCACACGCGCTTCCGCTTCCGGGTTGCCAGATGCACAACTGTGCACGGCGCGGCGGAGCGGGCTGCGGCTGTAAGGGTGCGGCTCCCCAGAGTGCTGCCCGCGAAGCGGCGGCACTGCTGGGCGTTGCGGCCGCAGAGAAGCGCTGCGATAAAGGCTGGCTGCGCTCGTAAAGGAACTTCCCCGCTGGGTCCCTTCCTCGCGGTGACTCTGCTTTGGGGACGGAGCCACGGCCTGAGGCAGCGCGCAGCCCTTCCCCCGGCTGCCAGCTCCCGCTGCCCGCTCTGAAGTGACACGGGGCGCCGAACCGCAGGGCTCCGGGTACTTCTGTTCGCGTTCCGTGCGGGCCGAAGCCGGAGCCGCGCGGGGCACCGCTTCCACCCGCCCCTCTTCTGCCTCCTTTCGGCAGCAGCGCAGCACCACCCCGGTGGCTCAGGCCTGGGCTGCCCCTGGGCTTAATTCCGAAACAGTGACAGGAGCATCAAACGCGTCTTCATTTATTTATCTGGTGAAAACAAGGCTTGGCTGTCACCTGCAGGGAAAGCCACTCTGTACCAATCTCTCATTAATGCATCGGGCAGACCAGAGCCAGAACACAGCACCCACCGAGGCTTCTCTGCCAGCACAGGTTCAGCACCCCCAGGAGAACCGGGCACAACCCAGCGCTGCCAGGAGCTGGAGAGAAGTCTGAAACTATCACTCTGGTGTCTTCGTAATTGTGGAAGGGGTCAGTGCACCTTCTGCTGAAGGAGAGCATTCTCTCACGCTCCGTTCTGTGCCCCACTGACCTGTGCACGATGCCATATAGGTCTTCTGCTGGAGAGGGGAAAACAAAGCTACCACAGGGCTAAATCCAGTGACATTTCCTTTGTTAGCAACTCAGCCAATGGACTTCTTGTCTCTCCCCACTCTTATTGCAAGTTTTGATCATGACTTGGGTAACAAAAAACTAAACCCAACAAACCAACAACTCCAAACTGTTAAAACTTAATTTAAAAAAATAAAACGGTGCAAACATGCCTGAATTCCCCTGCAGACAGCCTGTAACACTTTTGTTCATCAACAACCAACCAGTCATATAAAGAAAACCTCAAGTTGGCAGAACTAGCCAATGTGCAAGACAGGTAACTGGTCCCCTGCTTTCCTGAGCATCAAAACAGTGAAAAGCAGGGGAGAAGCTACAGCTGGCTGCCAGGGCTCAGCATCTCCCCTGCGGATGGCAGGATGTATAAACCACAGTGCTGAAAGAAAAATACCTGCCTCTGTCCTCTATCGCGTTGTCTGTGCCACAGCCTGAGCTCAGCATCTCCCCATCAGTCCTCCTCTGAGCTCTCCTCCGACTTCTCGTCAGCGGCCACTTTCCAGTTCTTTCTCTTGCTCCTCTTCTCTGCTACTTCGCTGTGCCGCTCCGACACAGAGTTGTGATGCTTCTTTCTCTTTTTAGTGAAGCGTTTCTCTTTTTTCTCCTCAGATTCATTGTCCTCAGAGCTGCTGGTGGTTGAGCGGCTTGCATGGGAAAAGTCACTTTCCTGCCCAGAGGAAGAGGTAGGTTCCCTAGCAGGCACTTTCCTGGTCTTCTTCTTGCGCCTGTGTTTCCCCTTCTGAGTGCTTGAAGTCTCCTCTTCAGAGCATTCGCTCTCCCTGGAGGAATCTGACGATGACCTTCCCTGCTCCTTTTTCTTTCTCTTTTTGTGTGATCTCTTTTTTTGCTTTTTCTTGTGCGATTTCTTTGTTTTTTTCCTTTTGTGCAACTCGTGGGCAGTTTGTTTTCTCAGATGAGATTTCTTCTTTCCATTGACAGCATTTTGTTTGTCTCCTTCTTGCTGGTCACTGTAAGAAGAACAAAGGATGATAAGAAGAAAGCAAACAGGCAGGCAGAGAGCAGCCAGGACTTGTTTCAAGCAAGCCCATCAATTCAGTTGAATAGTTCAGGGAAGCACACTTAGTATCTATATTTTTGTTTCAAATGCTTGTTAACAGCTTGAGTCCACACCTTATTACTATCTCCATTTAAGGTATTTGAGCCAGAACCAAGGAGAACAGATACTGAAAGCCAGTGAGTGATGAAAAACTAATTTATGAAGGATTATTTCCAATCTGTAAGTCTGACAAATATTGTATTTGATTACTGCTAGGTGAACCTTGGAATGATCAGTTCTAAGATCTTATTTTAGAGCTAAGTCTCCACTTTCCAGGGTGCTAGGAGAGTTGATTCTCTCCAGATAAAAGTGCAAATCAGAAAACACGGGTATATTATAAGGCAAAGGGGAACCCTGAGCTGATATCTGATTCATCTGATTTGGATTCAGCCAACTGCTCTGGTTCTCTGTTGGCCCAGACCCCCAATATTCAGAGCATTTTAGTAACTCAAGTTAAAGCCAAACGTCTAATAAAGAGATACAACCCTCTCCTGAGACTCAGGCAAGAAGGGAGCCACATTAATGGATCGCTTTTTTTTTTCAGTGGGTATCTGAAACTCAATAGTGCTGCTTTGATATTAAAAGTAGATTCATAATCTCAGTTTGTAAAATTCCCTACATAGCCTGACAAATTTGGGATACATCTGTGACCCCATTAGCCTTACCTATCTGTATCGAACTCTTCAGGGTACAGCTCCTTATAGCCACTGTGGCCCCATCTGTGAGAAAGTAGAAACATCTATTAGCAACAAACTGACTGAAGTTCAGGGAAAAAAACTTCTGAAAAGACAGAGCCACAGAATGAGCATTGGTTTAGACAACAAGAGAGGCATCCGAACCTTCCCAGTACCAAAAAAAAGAAGGAAAACCAACTGATTTGGTTAGCAGTTTAAAAGCACTTTCTGTTTTTAGGCTCCTTCCTACTTCTAATCACAGCAATAATACAACTCATATTTATTTAAAATAACCCCAGAGAGCACTGAATTGCATTTTTAGACTTTTCCTTGGACAAAGTAACAAATACTACACTTAGATGGAAAATGCAGGGCTGAGCTTTTGCTGCTTACTGTGACTTAAGAATTCTGTTGATAAATACAAATTTGGTAAATTCAAATCAGACACTCTGTCTGTCAGTGCAAAGTGCATCTGACTTACTGAATGAGATCAAACACTATTTCGTAGTAAGCTTCAGTACAGTACTCCAGAATACAAGGGGGAATGGTGTTAAAGTGAGACAGGGGAGGTTTAGGTTGGATATTAGAAGGAGGTTTTTCCTACACAGGGTGGTGAGGCACTGGAACAGGTTGCCCAAGGAGGCTGTGGATGCCCCATCCCTGCAGGCATTCAGGGCCAGGCTGGATGTGGCTCTGGGCAGCCTGGGCTGCTGGCTGGTGATCTGCACACAGCAGGGGTTGGAGCTGGATGAGCACTGTGCTCCTCTGCAACCCAGGCCGTTCTGTGATTCTATGACGCTATGAAAGATGCTCTAGTTACAATTATGGTCACCGAATGTTGATGTCCTCCACAGACCTGTCTGGCATGTTGGCTTCACATTCGTAGAGCTTTTTATTCCATGACCGTGCTCTCAAAAGATCATCTTCGACTGGGTTGAGAAAACGGGAGTTCTTTGTTTTCCAGTCAGCCCTGTGGCCCTCCTCATCAAAGCCATCACTGCGCATCCGACTGCTGCAGAAAGAGAACAGTTGTCCTTCAGCTGTCAGTCCTGATGGAGAAACTTTCTGAGCAAGGGGTTAGTCCAGCGAGGGGAGCAAAAATCCAGCAAGTCTTGGGTGTCCATCTATGCAAGAAGACCAACTATCATTTTAACAGACAGTCATCATTAGAGCTCTTCTACAACCAGTTCAGTAACTAACACCATTTACATTATTTGTAAATAAATTTACACATTTATCACTGCCTATTGCACACAGCACAATTCGTGGCATGCAGGGATGCTCAAGGCACTGCACTGGAAGGGGTCACCTCGCCTGTCACAACAAACAGCTCTGCAGGAGACTGACAATTTGCAGTGATACACAGATGTTATAAACACAGAAAATGGGGAACTCGGGGAACAGAACTGACTTGACTGAAACTGCAGTTTGGTCAGCACCAGCTGAATTTTGAAAATTATGAAGAGGGCCTGGAGCATCTCCCATAAGGAAAGGCTGAGAGCGCTGGGGCTGTTCAGCCTGGAGAAGAGAGGGCCGAGAGGGCACTCAGCACTGTTTATAACTATCTGCAGTGTGGGAGTGAGTTGATAGAAGCAGACTCTTTTTGGTGGCACGCAGCAATAGCACAAAGGGCAACAGGCAGAAACTGGGACGCAGAAAGCTCCATGTGAGCACAAGAAAAAATTTATTTACTGTCTAAGTGATGGAACAGGCTGCCCAGAGAGGAGAGGTGGCGGAGTCTCCTTCTCTGGAGATATTCAGGAACCGTCTGGATGCCCATCTGTGTGCCCTGCCATAGAGAACTGCTTTAGCAGGCGTTGGACTCAGTGGGGTTCTCTCCAACCTCTACAGTTCTGTGGTTCTTTGATGAAAGGTCAGATTTAAGCCCCGGTCTGAACTCTCGCAGGTGAAAATATAACTATATAACCACTACGGTCTCCATACGTTACTACGAGACCGCGATCACAACACGCCCTCTGCTGTGGCAAAGGGGCTCAGCCGCGTCCCGCGGTGCGGAGCCCACCTGGAGGTGTCCGACAGCACTTTGCTCCGCCGCCGCCAGAACGTCTCCTCCGCCTGCCTCTCCCACTCGCGGATCTTCCACATCTCCGACTCTTCCTGGATCTGAAAATCGCGAAAAGGGAACGGCCGAACACGTTGAGCTCCCGGCTCGGACTGCGAGCCCAGCCGCTCACCGCCGCACGGACGGACGGACCTCGCGTTTCCCACGCCCCGCACCTCAACGCCGCCGCTACGCGCGAACGCGATCTGAAAGCCGACAAAGCGCAGCCGGAGCCCCGCCGGCACACCGCGCTGCCCCCGGGAGCCGCGCCGAGGGGCCGAGCGCCCAGCAGCGCCCGCGGCCGGGCCGTACCTTGTTGTGCGCGCCCGTGTGCCGGATGACGTTCCGCAGCAGCACCTTCCCCACCGGCACCCGGGACATCCTTCCTTCAGTCCGTCCGTCCGTCCGTCCGTCCGTCCTTCCTTCTTTCTTTCCTTCCCTCCTTCCTTCCCTCCTTCCTCTTTCCGTCCCTCCCGCTCTCACCGCGCAGCTCCACGGACCCTCGCCTCCGCCGCCCGGCCCGATCCCGGCTCCCGGCCGGAAGTGCCGCCGCCGGGCGGGCCGGGACCGGAAGAAGTGAGGCACTTCCGGTCGCTGTCGCTAGGCGATGGCGGACGCGGCGCTGGGGCTATGGGCGCTGCTGGACGAGATGGCGGAGAACGAGCCGCAGAAATACCGCCGGCTGCTGCGGGAGCGGCGCGCCGAGGCGGAGCGGTTCTGCTCCCGTCCCGAGCCCCGGCTGTGCGTGCGGACTCTGCCCGCCGCGGGGGAGCGGCGCCGGGGGCTTCGCGCCGCTTGCGGGCCGCTCTTCGTCAACGTCTGCGGCTGGAGGCGGGTGCCGGCCCCTGCCGAGCCCCTGGCCCGCATCCCCGTCATCGCGGGGCCGCTGGAGGAGACGGCGGGCGGGGAAGGTGCGATGCCTTGCCGGGCGGGGGGGGCCGAAGGGAAGGCGGGCGCGGCTCTCCGTGCCCAGGGAACCCCAAACGGGAAGGCGGGTCCTCAAAGCCCTGCCAGTGCCACCCCCGGCCGTGGGCAGCGCTGCCCCCCGCCAGCTCAGGCTGCCCAGGGCTCCATCCCATCTGGCCTGGAGTGCCTGCAGGGATGGGGTCTGCAGACACTGCAGGATGTGGTGCCAATACAGTAATTTTGACACAACTTGTTTTCTGTAGCCTCTTACAGCATTATAGATATTGCATATAACCCAGATGTTCTGCAGAGGAGAGAAGAAAACCCAAAAGCAATGGAACATTTGATTCATTTAACGCTGAAATTCGTAGAGGAGCGATGCAACCTTATTCTTTCACATTTGTACAAAATTGAATCTTTCAAGCTGAAAGGAAGCCCAGAAAGGATGTGGCAACGACTGAAAGGCAGGCAGCTGCCACCACCCCACCTCGGTCAGAGCACAGAGAAGGGTAGGTGGAGAGCTGCTTCTGCTGTTTTTAAGGGCCTGATTTCTACAGCATCCCCAGCCCTCACCTCTCTGATCCCACTTCTTAAGCGTAAACCAAACACTTCTAAAAAAGTAAATTGAGTGAGAGGGTAGGATTCGTACCAGGCTGCCACCTGCCTGCATTCATCTGTGGTGCTTGTCTCGATTTTCCTTTTTATTAGGGTTAAGAAACTAGTGTTACTGAAAGAGCAAATTCCTTTTTCCTGTAATCTCTAGACATGGGAGCTCTGCCAGGGTCTGATCCTTTGTGGTGCCAAGTTTCTTTTCCTCTAAAGTGAGTAGAAGAGGTTGCTGCTGTAACCAATACTCTGAAAACAGCAACTCTTAACAGCTCGGCAAGAAAGCAAGTCGTGAGGGAAGGAGAAGCAGTGGTCTGTCTAACAGAAGTGCCAATGGCAGAGCTAAAATTTGTGTGGTGTATTTGCCAAGTAGCCAACGTTTCAGTTCTTAGTAACTGACTGATGTAAAAACCTCACTTTTCTTCAAAGAACTGATGCTCCATCAGCTGCTGCACAGCATAGAAGCTGAGGACTGCAGCGACGCTCCTGTCCTGCTGAAGGAAGAAAGTGTACCGCAGTCTAAAGTGCAGCTGATAGAGGAAATCAGCAGTACAGAAGTGCCAGAGGAGCTCAGCACCCCTGCCTATGAAATGACCACTGTGAGGGATGCAAATAACGAGCCAGTAAGAATTACACTGAAAGTTGAGTTGCCTGAGGTTAGCTCTGTTTCTGAGTGTGATCTAAGAATTTCCAAGGTAAGACAAACAAGAATAACCTCACTTTTTTCTGTCTGTATCACGTTCTTAGAAATACTTGTTGCTAATTCACTGCTAAGTAGTTAATCACTTACTTCCTTGTTTTAGGATGACGTGATCATCGATGTCCCTGAAAAATACAAATTACAAGTAGATCTGCCAGAATTGGTGGATGAGGAAACAACGACAGCTGTGTTTAATAAAGGAAAAGGGGTGTTGTTCATCACAGCACCTGTTGCCAAGCCTGGGCAATAAGGGATGCATTCTTTAGTTTGTGTTCTCAGATGACAGAACTAAACAAAAGCCCAGAATGAGAATCCTGACTCCTGATTGGTAGCGAGTTAATGGACTTTCTCATCTTCAGAGGTGAATATCTCAAAGGTATATGTAGAAAAGGAAGTCAGGAGGAATAGTGGCCCACTGAGCTTTGGAAAACATAAGTAAAGACTGTAAATACTCAAGAAATAATTGAATACATTAATAGTTGTATGTAAATGCACACATACACTTATTACATCATTAGTACACAGCAGTAGCAGGTGTTTTGTTGTTGTTGTTCAATAGGTTATTTTGCTTACTGGATTAACGTGGTTAGTGCAGCTCTGGTGTGTACTTCGTGCTGCAGCAGCCAGCAGAGGCATCACACACAGTTCTACACGTCCTGCTTACAGCCAACCCCTGCTGACCTTCCCTGCAGCACTTTGTGGTTATGTCACTGACTGTGCCGACCTCGCTTATCAGTTTAGAAATCTGTGAATGAGACCACGAAACGACAGGCTTTGTATATCTAAAGCATGGTAAGAATTGAAGTTCCAGGCAGGAAGCAACCAGTAACAATTTTGGAGCATTTCAGGCAGGAAAGCCACCTGCATTCATTTACAGAATAAAAAAGCAATGAAAGGTTACTAAGAACAATTAGTAGTCGCTGCCAGGGGGAAAACAAAAGGGAGCTTAGCGCCTATGGCAAATGCACACACCATCACATTATTGCAGTGATGTGTTGTAGGGTACATCACAAATCAAAACAGACAAAAGCTGCATCTTTAAAATGCAAACTCCAGAAAGACCACGAAGCCCCAGGTTCTCCTCTGTTTCTTAGAAGGCTGTACAGAAGCACCGGGGATTTGCAGCTATCAGAGCCACCAGGCAGCACCAGCACTGTAAGCACACACGAGGGAGAGACTTGCAGCCCAACAAATCCTATTCCGGACTCATTTGGGGAGTGCAGCTGCAGGGCATTGACCGCTCTTACTGCAGGAAGAAAACTAAAGCTTCCATGAGCCAGAACTTGAGCTGCTGCTGAGCAGTGCAGCAGGGAAGCTGGGAAGGCTCAAGCTCGGTGCTGCGTGGTATCCCGTGCTGAATGACCATCTTGGGATATCTGTGATTACAACTGAAGGTTAACAGGGTGAGTGTCGCTGTCAGATGGAACGGCTGAGCAGCCCTGCCTGTGCCACAGCAGTACAAACAGCCACACGACTCCACAGAAAAGCACTGCCACGTGTTTTAGTAGTTCAAAACATTTAATGGAACACAGGTTCACTAGAGCAAGTCTGGAACCCAGATATTTTAGATCATTAAAAAAACAAACCCAAAAACATAATGCACTTTTTCGCTTAAGCCAGGCATGAAAACCAGCTATCACAGCAACCAGACATTAAATAGTTCCCACAAAAATATTTAATTTCCACAGTATTTTCTTTCAATATCTTTAGTGAGTTGTGTAGCAGAACTTTACAGGGGACACTCAATGTGAGACACAGAGTGACAAATCAGCTTCGTCTCTTTTTGGTTTGGTGCGGTTCAGCTTTTGGTTAACTTCTCCCCCCCGTTCAATTCTCCTGGTCGTGCTGAAGTTCCCCCACCATCCTCCTTTTTGCACAAACGTTTCCATGCAGAAAGTGGAATTCAAGCACGTCCAGCATTGCACCCCTTTCGGGATACAATGACTGGGGTAACTGGACTCAAGTCCAACAAGCGATTCCAACATTTTACATACAATATATACATGGACAGCAATTCTGCAGTTTGCTGAGGCTGGGACAACACAGACAATTCAGGGCAGAACTGCAGTACTGGTGACTAATGCACTCCTATGGTAGAAAAAGCCTGAAAAAGTTTCTGAATGCTTGCATCACACATGATTAACACCCACTGGTGGGATTAGGAGCATGTGTGATTTGCCTACATGGGTTCCAACACGCAAAGTCTCTCGAAGATTCTACAGAACAGTTACTTCCATGGCATCACAGTCTGATACTAACCCAGCAAGAGGAAAAGCAATTAAAGATCTTCATATGAGAAGCACATGTAAGTGAAAGTCTATGACAAGACAGCACGTTCCCCGTGATGCCTGAGATGTGACACCACAGTATCAGTGTTCTTTCACCTTTAAAGTGCTCAGAAGGGATCCCAAAGCTGAGAAGGTCCAAACCAGTGCTAAATTCCAAAAGAGACTTGGAATGCTCACACTTGGCCTTTGAGAAACTATTCCCAGGGGCTTCAGTCCCTCAGTGCATCTGCCATTGCCACCCATCCCAGCAAGAGAATAGAATAAGGGAATTCACCTCCTGTATTTCAGTTTCATCTCATCTGAACTCCTGTGGAGAGATGTTTGCAACTCAAATTTCTGAAAACGGAGGTGGTGAAATTACCTGCTATGCACCCCCACCTCATCCAACCTAGCTTAGAAGCAGACGGCAGCACGCATACTGCCTGGATCATCTTTAAATCTGGGATGCTAAACTGTTTTGGAAGAGTTTGCAAGTTAACCAACTGTATAAACATACAGAATAGATGTAATATTGCCTTGAAAAGCATTTTTGCAAACCTTTTCTCTGTACAGACTGGTAAGAACATTACCAGATAATATAATACATATTTAAAATAAAAAATGGAACTCTTTAATAAGTCTGAATACTAAAGTCTAAATAGCTTGTTTAAAACAGAACAGTGTGACCCAGGAACATTCTGCTTTGCATGGTTCAATTATAGCAGCATGGTTACTGGCTTTTCAAGGAAATTCTTGAATTCAGCAAGCCACTGTGCTCCAACAGCTCCATCTACAACACGATGGTCACAGCTCAGTGTCACGGACATCATACTGGCCACATCAAATCTGGAAAAAAAGAAAAGGAAAAAAAAACATGAACAGAATTTTCTATAAATCACAGCCAAGGTTGTGACTGAACAAAGCCAAGCAGCTTTAATCAGAGAACTGGCAACAACAACGGTGTCTGGAGACAGACATCGAACAAAATGCCCACACTGGAGAGCAGATCATAATAATTCCTTTTCTACAAGGAAAAAACACAACTGTGTGCATAGCCGTTATTTCAGAGTTCAGATCCAGAAACTGAGGGCACAGAGAACCAGATGAATGCTTACCCCTTCTCATTGTCAGCTGGCACCAGCTTTTTCTCTGAGGAACCAACCGCAAGGATGCAGGCTTGAGGCGGATTGATTATGGCAGAGAAATTCTTAATGCCATACATTCCTAAATTGGAAATTGTGAAAGTGCCACCCTGCAAGAAAAAGACATTCACAGAAAACTCAGGAAAGGCATTTCATGCAGAACAAGGATGACTGAGATATCACAAGATAGACTTTGCTCATTCTGAACATGGACAGAAGCCAATGGCAGCAGTTAACAGCAACTAGAGTTCCTCACCTGGAATTCATGTGGCTGAAGTTTACCTTCTCGGGCTTTAGTTGCCAAAGAGACCACGTCCTTACTGATGGAAGCCAGGCCCTTTATATGTGCATTAAACACAATAGGAGTTATGAGCCCTGCAGCAGTGCTCACTGCAACGCTCACATCCACTACATGATTTCTGCAAGACACAACAGAGGTGCCAGTTACGTTAGCAAGACTGAAAGAAAAAAAATTCACAAACACTACGACAATTCTAAGTTAACATTCATTTTGCAACAACTGTTTAACCTCAGACACAAGATTCTCAGCACCTGGATTAAACCCCTTCAACCTCTGTACAAAACCTGCTCCCCTCCCTCCTTGCAATATCACCAGATTATCTGCTGCTGTGCCATGAACTCTTTACTGAACAAAAAAAGTTTCTGGCTTCGACCGTACCATAAACTTACTGCCTAATTACTGTGTCCATCCATGAAGAATTTGCCTCAGGCACCTTCAAGCATGCCAGAGCAGAAGCTTTAATTATGAAGTCGTTGACAGAAAGCTTAACATTATCTGAGACCATCTGTAAATAAAGAGATACAAGCTGTCAGTTTGTCCCTCACACGTTGAATAATTTGGACAGTCACTGCATGGAGCCTTGTTTAGAGAAAATGTAAAAAACAATCATACTGACTGTAAACATTCGTATCAGAAGTGCCAAGATAACGTAGGAGATGAATACACCTCCTTCATAATTCAAGGCACAATTTTCAGTGACTATTTTTCCCCAATCTTGGTTTAGAATTAACATAATTTTGCTTGAAATTTTTACCCTTTTTTGTCTTAAAAATTTTTTAAATCTTTTTCCCTACTTTTCATCTGAAAGAACAGAACATCAGCACACACAGTACAAAGTGGCCCTTTCAGGGAAGTTCGATGTCAGCGCACTGCTCCTCAGTAAAAGTTCTCCTTCTGTCACTGACGATCCCAAACTGATCTGCAGCACGTAGGTGAGACACTGAAAGGACTATTTTTCCCCAAGCCAAACTGGCATATCACCAAAACCAGGGTGGGGAAACCCGTGAGAGAATGCAGCTTCACCATATCTCCTAGCTTCAGCTATCTCACCACAACTCCCCAAATACTTCACCTGATTGAGTTCTTTTCGTAGCACCAGTACTTCTCCCATGTTTACATCAACAGAAAGGTAGTAGTGAGGTATTGTTTGTTTAGACTGCATCAACCGCTGAGCAATGACCTGTAGGCACACAACAGAGGAGATGAAAATGAACAAATTCAGAAAACTCCTGATTGTAAATCACGGTGCCAGGAATGGCAAGAACGTTCTCACCCTCCGAACGTTGCTGATCGGGATATCTGTGAAGGTCCCCAATGGTGCTGCTGCAACTGCAGCAGCTGCAGGAACTGCTTCCACTGCCGGAGCCTGCAACCAGAGGAGGACAGCACTGTTCATGGCACAATCCAGGTATCAATTGCAGAATAGCTCAGTAGGTAAGGCAAGCACTGAGGACATGCTGTCTCTTGCTCGAGAGCAATAGACACTGACTCAATCTCTGCTGACAACCAGGTTCATGCCAAACCCTACCACTGATTATTAAGTGTAGTACTTGAGTGGTTTTGAAACACAACACTGAGGCACACAGCGATGAAGTTCCTAAAATGGTAAATCCTGCCTCTGTGCACCCATCCTCAGTGACCTCAAGTCTACTCACTGGGGCAACCCGTGGTGGCACAAAAGACTCCACATCTTTCTTTGTGATTCTACCATCTGGTCCAGTACCTAAGGGTGTCAAAGAAAAATATAAGAGGATTAGTTGCAAAAGGGCATTGCTTCTCAAGGAGGTTTTGTTCAACAGAGATCAGTGGGGACAGCTGCACAGCTGAATGTCCCCAGCAGGGAAAAAAAACAAAGAACAGGCAAATAGCTAGAGGGACAAACACCTCAGGACAGCGAAAGCACCTTACCTTTCACTTGGGCAAGATCAATTCCTTTTTCTGCCGCCAGTTTCTTTGCTAGGGGACTAACCAGGATCCTTCCCTTCCGGGGAGGCAGCCCAGGTGCTGCGGCTGCTGGAGTTGGAGGAGCAGCAGGCGGGGGAGGAGCAGCAGCAGCAGCAGCAGGAGCTGCCGCCACCTTAACAGAACAAACACAGCCATTAGTTCCACGACTATTCTGCAAAAGTCTTGAAGGTTTCACTTCAGTGCAATCAAAGAACAGGACTATCTCATTACCAGTCAAGGGAATAACAGAAATAATCTGTAATCTGAAAGGATTCAGAGCGGTTTCCTAGCACTAGAAATCAAAGCAGAAACTTCCAGTGCAGGATGTCAACCAACCTATTTAATTTTACACCGAAACAGTGAAATAATGCAATGTATGCTCCTAATTTTCAGGGAGGCATCAAACTGGTAAGAGCAATAGGTCAAGAAGCACTCATAACTGCTGTTGCAGTTTTTGGAGGGCCAACCCAAGAAGTGATCTCTATCATGAATGCACCTGCTAGCCTTGCACTCACAGGATCATAAACATTACTGGAGTCAGGGCTTCACACAGTCTAACCAGCACCACAGTTCAGATCCAGCCAGTCACTCTTAATTGTCCCTGTAACTTCTCTCCCTGCCTAAGAGGGGTCCTTACTGGTGAAGGAGGGGGAGGAGGAGGAGCAACTTGTGCCTTCATATCAGTTACTGCAGTCTCTTGGTAGTCAGCAAAAGCAGGAATATCAGACTCCTTCTCCACAATGATGCAGAGGGTTGTTCCTAATGGCACATCTCTCGTTCCTTCAGGCACCAATATTTTGGCCAGGTAGCCTTCCTCCTGCACTTCAAAGCCTGAAGGAAAAATAAACAAAATTGTTTTGGTGCCTGTCGCACCAAATGGTAACTCTGAAAAATTAAGTAACTAAAGCTGTCCTGTATTTAGTAGACAAAAAATTCTTTTCAGTGTAAAAGGCAGGAAACATCTCTGTGCACTGTACACTCCTACCGTGGATTGATGGGGAAGGAGTTATTTCTGGGAGCTCCAGTGGTTCTCTCTCCAGCAGCACAAGACACTTTTTAACTGCCCTTTTTTCATGCCCTGGGCAGCCAGGGAACAGCTGGCACAGAGGCTCCTCTAGATCCTCCCTCATCCGTTCTTGGCTTTGGAGTTGACTCACCTATTGTGGCTTTATCTGTCTCGATTTCTGCTAGTAAGTCTCCCTCATTCAGTTTCTCCCCGACCTTCTTTTCCCACCTCTGCACTGTGCCCATTGTCATGGTGGGTGACAGAGCAGGCAGAGCAACCTGTAAGCCAGAATACAAGTGCATCAGATTTGGTGACTCAAAAGGAGCAGGGATATAGTTGAGAGCTCTTGACTAAATGATGCCAACCTAAAGAAGCAGCCAACCTTTAACACACTCTTAGATCTGATTCCATTACAGAAGTTTGGCTTCTTTTGTCAAGGCAAGAAAACAAGCAAAAGCAAAAACGAAGAAATCTAGGTACCCAATTCACTAGCAGGCAGCTGCTGTCTGTAAGGCTCAAAGGAAGGCTTCAGCAAGTCACTTTGTCTCTGACAAACTTGCCTGGTTCCTGTAACAGCTATACAGACTTGTCTTCCACCAAGTGCTTAAATGTGCTGTAGGTTTAGACACGTACTGTGTACAACAAACACAGCACATATAACAGCTTTAGAACAGAACTGGACAAATAAAGCAATTAACCAAGTTAAGTAGCTGGAGTCAAGTCAGATCAAGAAGCCCAGTTCATTTACAAACTTTTCATAACATCTCAGACAAACCAGCTTCCACGTACCTTAGCTGTGAAAGGAGGTATTTTACACCTTGTGTTTCAAATTAACATCACAGAACTACCATGCTACAAATGCTCAGGTAGAACAACAATGGATGCACACTTCAGTACCTAAGCAAACAGATTATCCACAAATACAGCTCATTTTCAGCTGCTCACAAACACATCTGGCATGTTTGGAGTATCTCCCACTTCTGGGTTCTGCTGAGATCTGAGCAGAGCCCTCGGGGTTCATTCATACTAAGTACAAGGTCTTTTTTGTATCAGAGCTGTCCAAACCATAGGAATGTAGCAATTTCTTTCTCCTTTGCTCAAGTAACCAGGAGAAACAAGCATCTCCTACTAGCAGCTAGGATAAAAAAAAAATATCATAGTAATAAGAAAACTTTCTGGGACCACCCCAAATAGCTGCTTTAAGCATGCACCACTCTGAGAGCCGTGCAGTCCTGTAATAGCTAATGCTCTCCCATTCCTGACAGTTTTTATGATAAAACATCCTACAGCAAATGATGCCAAAAAAAAAGAAGTGTGCAACAAACCTTAGATGGTTAACAATGCTCTCTTACCTGCATGTGAGGAGGATAAGAGCTGCCAGGAGCCTGAGGAGAAGGCGGAGGTAGGGGTGAGGGTGCTGCAGCTGGAGGGGGAGGCACTGAGGCTGCAGGGGGAGCAGATGCTGCAGAATCCAGAGTGTAATTTTTAAAGGCATCAACATGTTCAGGCCTAAAAACAACCAAACAAAAAAATCAGTCCGATGACATCGCTATGGCCTTTAACACAGGGCACCCACAAAGCCCCAAAAGAGAAAATTCAATAAAGGGTTAGGAAAATACATACTTTTCTACTGTGATACATATTATGGCCCCAATAGGAACATCTCTTGTTCCCTCTGGTACCAGAATTTTGGCCAAGTAGCATTCCTCCAAACTCTCAAAGCCAACTGTTGCTTTGTCTGTTTCCACCTTTGAGAGAGCAAACAGGACAACGTTATGGAAAGGGAAATACCAGTGAGCTCCAAGCCCTCCAGCACGGCAGCGTAGGGTGAGGGAGCACAAAGCACAAATCGCCAGCTGGGGAGAGGATGCCTCTCAGAAGGGCGAGTGCTCCTCCTGCTCAGAAAGACCAAATCCAGCAACCAGTCCTGGAAGAACCACAGAATGGACAAGGCTAGAAGAGATCACAAGGATCACAAAGCTCCAACCCCTGCCGCATGCAGGGCCACCAACCTCCACATTTAACACAGACCAGGCTGCCCAGGGCCCCATCCAACCTCCAGGGACGGTCGGGGCATCCACAGCCTCTCAGCAGCACCTCACCGCTCTCATAGGAGAGAACTTGAAAACGTGCTCAGGCGAGGCTGGGCAGTGGCAGAACCGAGAGCACAGCAGCAAGGGCCCTCAGCGTACCTCTGCGATGAGATCCCCCTCACCGATCTTGTCGCCCTCCTTTTTCTCCCAGCGCGCGATGGTGCCCATCTGCATGGTGGGGGACAGCGCCGGCAGAGCCACCTGCGGGGGGAGGGGCGGCGTCAGGGCACGAGCGGCACCGGCAGTGGGGAGCCGGGGCAGGGCGGGACAGCAGGGAGAGCCCGGCTTCCACCCCGGCGGGGCGGGACGGGGCCGAGCGAGGGAGCCGCGGGAGGCGCGGCCGGCGGCGGCGGGGCTCGGGGAGCGCGGGCGGGAGGGATCGAGGCCCGCGGCTCCTGGGAAGCGACCACGAGCGGGGCGAGGCGGCCCGGGGGCGGGCGGTTCTCACCTTCTGGTGCGCCGGCAGGCTGCAGCGGCGGCACGGCACGAAGCGGGGCCAGGAGGGAGGCGGCAGCGGTTCGCCGCGCCTTCGTGCCAGACCGCGGCCCGGAGCCCCGCCGCCCCCCGCCGCGGCGCGACCGATCCCGGAGGCGGCGCCGAACGCTCGGCAGCCCCGCGCCAACCCCGCTGCCCCCGGAGCCACGCGCCGCCACAACACCCGCCACATCCTGGAGCCGGAGCTACCGCCGCGGCACCGCCGCCGCTCGGTGACCTCCTCCGTCCGGGCGCGGCGCCGCACGGCTCGCACGACGCTGCTGCGCTGCCGTAAAGCGCGGACGGGGTGAGGGGGGCGGGGCGGCGGGGCGGTGTGCGCATGCGCTGGGAAGCAGCGCCGTCCTTGCGGCGATAACGCGGGTCGCGTAGGAAATGGCGAGCGTCACGTCCTGAGCTTCTACAAAAATATAATTTAGCATAGATCGCGTCACTGCGTCAGCTCAAAAGTATAGGGGTAGGTAAGTTGGCAGACGGGCAGAAATAAACACAACAGAATGGAAGTCCTGCTGTACGTGCAGTATAATAAACCTGCTGAAGTTACTGCAGCAGATTTTATGTCGGCACAACAGCTGCTGCTGTTACCAACGAGGAGCAGCAGCCCACAGAGGCCTTTCCCCCTTTCCTCTGCCCCTTTATTACCACTTCCAAACTCCTTGTAAATCAGCAAACATCAGTAAACGGCTGGGGAGGGCTGCAGAGCCATGGCACAAAGCTGAACACAAGCAGCCTGTGAGTGCAGCGCTGCTGAGGGGAGCACGGCAAAATGGGGCTTCTGCTTCAGTGCCAGCTCTGCCAACACAGGGAGCCACATCCAGGAGCTCAAGAACAGAGCAGTGCATCAGTTCTGTCTCAGGTAACACCTGTTTTGTCCCAGCTTACGTGTGATGTCAGTACTGATTAGAGGTACAGTCTTCAGTCTTCCTCCTTCTCAAGTACGAAGCTCCTTGCTGCTCTGGAAAGCATTTGGCCAAATTTGAGTTTCAGTAAGCATGCTATGTGTGCCCACAAGGTGTCACCTGAACTGCCCTAAGAACAAGCCTGAGTCTCGACCGCCTCCTGTATCAGCTAGCATCTGTCTTTTCCCATAGGAAAAAGGCAAGATGTCCATTAGAAGCTCTGATAACAGCACCAAACAGCACTGGCCACTGGAACTGGCAACTACAGACCTTGAAAACTGTCTCCATAAAATCCTGGATGTGTGGCTCTTGCTGAAATAGAATCAGTGAGCAAAAACTGAAGAAACACTTGAGAAAAAAAGCCTGCAATTGAAATACAACAATTGGTTCCAATATAACAACCCCACACTGTCCTTATCAACCCACTAAAGATCATGCAACAGAAAACTATTTCCAGGGAGGAAGCAAATCCTTCTTTTCCAAGCGAGATGGGTTCCCCTGCCCTGCACCCACCAATGAACTTGCCCACTGATGAGCTCTCCTACTGATATTAGCCTCTGTCTGTAAAGGAAAAGTCACACAACAAATCATACAGTGCAGCAGGCATGCCATCTTGTGCCAGACTGGCACAGGGCCTTGTAAAATCCTTGAGCTCTTTCCTGGACAGTGAAGCAGTGAAAGAAGAAATAGCGTTCTTACTGCCTGTATAAGCTGGCAAAACATAAAATCCAATAGGAACTAGTTGGATCTCCAAAGTAAAATAAAGTCAAACCCAGTGTTGTGTGAACAGAAGACCATAGAAAACATCTCAGCATCCACTAGAGAGTAAAACACCGTATAATGCGTGCAGAAATATACAGAAAGCACTTGCACTGGTATAAAAATATCCACAGTCCTCAGACAATGTAAACTGGTACAAAATAATTCCGAACAGTAACATATTTACAAAAGGACACGTTAATATAAAACAGTAAAACCAGGTTCACCCCCTCCTAGCCTCATGCACGGTACAAACATGCAGGCAGCCCGTGAAAGGGCCACATGGACTGAGAATGAGCAGAGCCTTGACTTGCCTTTTGAACTTTTAAATCAACAGTGTCTGCTGCAGACCAGAGCCAGTGCTGTGCAAGTACAGCTGACAGGCAGCAGGAGGACAGAGGCAGGCAAAGCAGGGGAAAAACAGAATGAACAAAAAGCAAAACAAACTCCACAGAGCCTCAGGGATCTCAGGGCTCAGACCCTCTCAATCAACTGTTCAATTCCTTGCTCCTCCAGAAAGCCCAGCAATAGGCATAGCAAGGAAATGGTGCTACTGACAGGACTTATTATAAGAGTATTGATGTTTGATGGCTCTAGCAACCAGACAGTAGCATAGTGATGCCTGTGCACAGGAGGTGACAATCAGTTGCTATGATAACAGAGGAGGCAGCAGGAGTGCAGAGAGGGGTTTAACAAGGAGGGGGGAGGGGCTAAGAGTACCTTGGGGAAGCAGCTGATCCCAAAACGAAAACTTTCACCAGAAAGTACCAAGATCCCACAGTCCCCATGGCAACAAAACAAACCCAGAGGACCTCGGAAGTACATCTTTGGAGGACAAATGGGAGAAGCAAGGCTAGGAACCAGAAGCCTGAATTTGGCAGAAAGGGAGCTTTGCCAAGCTGGTGATCTTTGCTTCAGATCATGCATAAAACCTCCAGAAGACTGTCTTCCTTCCCCAGGTCTGCTCAGTCTGACTGTCCACAAAGTTCACTCTGCTCCTGCAACACATGCAAGTTCAAGACCAAAGCTGGTCAAACCTTCTGCTTGCACAATCTAGCTGTTTCTTCAGACTCACAAAGGCAAAGCTTCACATTTTTGCCATCAGAGTAGATTTATGCAGTACTGTGTACAACAAACCAGAGGTGAGATGCCCAGCTCACAGACTGCAGTACAGCAGGAATTGAGAAGCAAGGGAAAGGAAAAATGCATCATTAAGGCCGTTAGGGTTTAGTTGACAGGAAAAAGCAAGGTGTTTCTTTCCCACAGATAACTGTTTCAGTCCCACAACACTGTCTGTATTTGGCCACAGAAAGCCAGGTGTCCATGCCAGCCGTCCGTGCACACAACGTGCATTACCCGCTGTTTGCAGAGAAGCCCTTTCTCTTGGCAGCTTGCGTTGGACTCCTTCCAGCACACATGCTTTTTGGTCACTCTCTGAGCTCAGCAGCCAGTCACAGATTTCCATAGTGACAAGACCTAAAAGCTTGATTAATTCTCCCCATGGTCTTCTTCCACCCAGGCCACAATTTTCCCCTCCCATCCAGGAATGATGTCATCATCATGGAATACCTATGAAAAAAGAGTCCAGTCACATCTGAAGTCTGGTCACTGCTCTCCCACATGTGAATAGCATTAGAGGCAGGCATCAAGTCAGAGATCCAAGTTTCCAAGTTACAGTTCTACAACACAGCTCACATAACACGCACCTCACCCAACGTTGACATCTCAATGTTTTCAGATTTTAAGTTGAAAACTAGATCTGGCTCCTTCTTCAACCTTAACAGTCATTACTATTTTTTAATCAGAAAAAGTGAAATAAACACAGGAAACACATCTTTTATCCATCAGAACACAATTCCCATCTGTTTCTGCAGAATGGCTAAATAGTCAGCTGACCGTTCCCAAGGGAAGGTAGCCCTCTGCACTTGTCTTCATCAATTCGTGAAACAGGAACTACCCTCAATAACCTTTAATGAATCCAATCCATACCAACACCAGCTTAAGCTCAAACAGGTATAATTCAGCACACAAAGGAAAAGATGCACACAGATAAGATAAACACAGCTCCTCTGAAAGACCTTTAAAATGACGTAGGAGGATGTTTTTAAAATAAATGTTGCAACAGATTTCATAAAGCCACTGTAAGAGCCAGAAGTGTAGCCTATGTTTTGCCAATAGCCCTTGCCTATAGGGCTCTGGAAACCCCAGACAAGCAGTCACGTTTGTATCATTGCTCTGGCTGAGGATAAGAACATCTCATTTTTAGCTTCTCAGAAGAAGGAGCTTAACCTACAATTGTGGAACCTGGCTATCTGTTTGGAGACACAAAGATTGTTTTAGTTTAGAAGTGATGTGAGCAAGGTCTCCAGGGCTGTGTCACAACACTGAACCCAGCAATGGCCAACAGTGAAATTGCACACCTACCTCCTCTTTGACTGTGCCAAACTCCGGATCCAGGGCTTTGAAGTGGTACCGGTGGGTTCCTTCACGATCAATAGCTACCTTAAAATCCTTCAGAGTCACTTCCCCTAACCTGCAAAAAGAATCCAACACTACCCTTAGTACCCTGGACAGGCTTTATCTCAAGTGTTATTGTATGGCATGCAGGGTCACAGCACAAGTCAGGCTAGGCTCTCAGAACATAAGGCACAGGGATGTGAAGAGCGTGCCCCTCCAGGAACACTCCTGTCAACCCCAAGGTCCTCTTCAGAGGAAGAATTTCCTCCAAATTTTCTAGGAACCACCTCGAAACTGCCTTTCTCCCTTTCCCATTCGCACTGATTGATGTGTTTTTTGGCACAGGAGTCCTGTGCTATATGCCAGAACAGAACTGTTTGGATGCCTTCTCTTTGAAGTTAATTAAAAAACAAAAAATTTCCTAGGGTTCTAAAACAAACATATCAGCTAGGGGACTGCTTTCAGTCAGTGGTACAAAATCCAGTGCCTAAGTTAAAGGGAACCTGTGCTAGTGGTGACCATGCCCAGAAGAGATCAGACTAATGTTCTCAAGGAAACAAGTACTTCCCAAATCAAAGCAAGGCAAAACTAAATCTCACCTCTTTGGTATGTTGACCATGAAAGGTGTGAGGGAGCGGTCAGTGAAGTACAACACTTTGGTGCAGGCACTGGTACTCATCACAGGTGTGCTGTGAGAATGAGGCAGTTCTGCAAGGAAAAGAACCCAGAGCACAATAATTGGAGAACAACCTGTCTCACACCACAACAGGAGACAAGAGATGCTCTCAGCATCAAACGTGCCATCAGGAACAAAGAATCTCCAGGTGGGATGAGATTCTTACAGAAGTGGCTATCCCTGAGAAGGACCAGGTATTCCTCTGCTTAATGAAAAACTTTGGATTTTAAGGTAACAACAAATTCAAATGTGTCAGCTTATAAGATTTTCCTACCAATGCCTTCCAGGATTCCTATTCTACCTATTGAGGAGCTTGCTGCTTACCACCTACTCCACATGCAATGACAGGAAAACCCTTCTGGAAGAGAAGGTACTGGAGTGTAATCCATCCTACTGCCTAGGCAAACTACAGCACCGCTTGCCTTCACTTGCAGATGCATAGAGCAGGATGGTCTGATTGATCACCATCATTAAAGGAAAAGGTTACCTATCTCCTCCCCATGTGTCCACTCAGCTTGCTCAGGATGAGTGTTTGTGCACATATTTTTCTTTGCTCATTTGTGTTTCTCTCCCCTCTGGATATTGCCTAGTTTCCCCTGCCCTTTCAGTGTGATGTGCTGATAGCTGAAGCTTCACACTGAGGAACTCCACAATTTTAACTCTCAGCATGCAGAAAGCAGAACGGACACCAAGTTATAGGTTTTCTAACAAATTTTTGGAGCCACCTCTTAGAACTCTTTATACCTGAGAGATTTTAGGTTTATGGCCACAAAACTCGATTTTCCTGCTGCAGGGCAGGGGATGAAGCCTGCTGAGGCTTAATGAGAAAGGGTAAACAGTGTAAACACATGCAGAGACCCTAAAATCTGCAGTTTATAGGAGAGCAGGGAGAACCCAACAAATCCTCCCCAGGCTCCCCTTCAGACTTCTGAGTATCTGTCTTTCCCCTCTACTCAGCTCTGGTGAGGCCGCACCTCGAGTGCTGTGTCCAGTTTTGGGCCCCTCACTGCAAGAAAGACATTGAGGCCCTGGAGTGGGTTCAAAGAAGGGCACCAAAGCTGTGAGGGGTCTGGAACACAGGGCTGATGAGGAGTGGCTGAAGGAGCCAGGAGTGTTCAGTCTGGAGAAGAGGAGGCTCAGGGGAGACCTCATTGCTCTCTGTAACTACCTGAAGGGAGGTTGTGGTGAGCTGGGGGTCGGCCTCTTCTCTCATGTAACAGTGATAGGACTGGAGGAAATGGCTTCAAGTTGCACCAGGGGAGATTCAGACTGGACGTTAGGAAATACTGCTTTTCTGAAAGTGGTCAAACACTGGAATGGGCTGCCCAGGAAGGTGGTGGAGTCACTGACCCTGGAGGTGTTCAAGGAACGGTTGGATTTTGTATTGAGGGACATGGTTTACTGAGTACTATTGCTGATAGGTGGATGGTTGGACTGGATGATCTTGAAGGCCTTTTCCAACCTTGGCGATTCTGTGATTCTCTCCTGCTTTTCTTCACATCCTGTACATGCAGGCTACCCTGTTGCTGGATGCTGCAATGCAGCTAAAAGGTGGCCTCTGCCTTCCCCCAGTACCTGGAAACCTCTACAG
The DNA here is from genome assembly GCF_951394365.1 of Tetrao urogallus. Taxonomy (NCBI): domain Eukaryota; kingdom Metazoa; phylum Chordata; class Aves; order Galliformes; family Phasianidae; genus Tetrao; species Tetrao urogallus. Next base: position 502,627 of record NC_136835.1, on the reverse strand, counting down.
CTTCCCTCACAGACTTCCCAGGAAATACTTATAACCAAAGCTTGAAACAAACAGCCTTTACAATGAAAAGCAAATGTGGAGCTGCTGCAGCTGAAGCCACAAAACATGATGTCAGAAATTGTGCTATTCCACATACATGAAAGGAGCCAGACACTGTGGGGGAAGCGAGAAGAATCTGTACAGTTATGCGTCCACTAGAGGGTGCAAACCAGCAGGAAAGATGAAATAACATTACATTTCCAGCTCATCCCATGGGTAATTATTTCTACTGCAGTACTACCCAACTGATTCAGACATTTCACAGCGTAATGGTGCTTCACAAAAAAGCTGCTATAGACAGTCTCTAATCTCATTCCTTTGCCTGAACACCAAGCGACCAAAGTGAGGATAGTGAGCTTTGGTGAAGGGCAGAACAGGTGGCAGATTCCCAAGGAGATGCTGCATCCCAGACTTTGCCCAGGAAAACTGAGGAATGAATTCAGAAAGAAGAGAAACTGAAAGACACTTACTGGAGTTTGGAGGCCAGGAGTCTCTACACTCATTTGTTGCTCTGCTTGCCGGCGACTTCCCCCGGATCTAGGATGTGAAACCAAAACAGTGAAAATGAAGTATTACTTCCCAGTTGGGAAGTGGTAGTTTAGTTCAAGGTTCTGTGTGAAGGGCAGAAATTAAGAAGCAAGCAGTAGGAAACCTTTACCCTTCTCTCTTGCCTCTTCTGTGTCTCCATGCGGTGTAACCGTTCCATCAGACTCGATATGCCCTGCTCCAGGCTGTCAATAGTGTGGTGCTGTGGATCGTGGCCACTGAAACTGTTCCTCAGGCTACGAAGTGCATCACGAACGAGCTGCAAGTCATTTGTCTTGCCAAGAGACCAAAAGTTAATCAGATTATCTCCAGGCTGCTTTCTTCCCATCTAAAGCCACAGGCCTTAGAAAGGAGAAATAGCCCTTAACAGATTCCAGGATACGTGGAGCCCTCACCTCAGTCTGGCTGGGAAAACATCCCTCCATACACTTACCCCTCGGTGGGCTGTGGGAGCAGCTCCTTTTCCTGCTGTCTGGAGGAAGCCATTGCTCTGAGCATTGTGACTGCTATATGCCATCACCTGTTCAGTGGAAGATGCATGTGATGCCAGGAATACAAGTGTTAGGAATTCCCTATAGGTCTCAGTTTGCCAACTTCAAAGCGATGAGAGGGCATGAAAAAGATGTATTTACTTTCTAGTAGGTAAATGCATTCACTTAAGGAGTGTGGAGACAGTCCTATAGGCCAGAGCATAAGTGTGGTTTCTCACGTGTGGGTGAGGAAACACAGGCAGATACAGGAAATACCTTCTTACTGCCTCAGGGGACTCTTATAAACTCTAGAGATCACTGTGCAGGCGCTGACAGATACTGGAGCTGGTGTTCTTTCCACCAAAACAGTTCCAAGTTCTCAATAGCTGTGTCACCAGGAAGAGGAGGAGATAAGAAGGTAAGTCCTGGCCTAGCTGCTAGCCTGCATTAGAGTTGGAGCTAGAATCCAGGATTTCACTTAATCCTGTGCTCTCCTCATTGTTCCCTTATGATTTTGACACTAGAAGCTATGCCAGAGAGCTCACTGCTGAGAGCTGTGGTAAGATGGATGCTTCGTGGGAGTAAGCCTGCCTTGCTTAGGGCACAGTCAATTAGACTGTATTGAGCTTGGCCTCTCTGGAATGGATATGATTTCTGAAGACGGGCAGCTAGAGAGTGCTGAATGCAAATACTAGTCCAACAGTCTGACATGTCGACCAAAGCTTCTGCTTCCCATACCTCTTCAGCTTCTCTCTTCATGCAGTGAGCTAGCAGAGCCTCTTTGTGTTCCAGCTCCCGCTCCAAATCCACCTGTAAAAGGAACAGAAGAACCAGCACAAAATGAGCCACCGAGGGAAAGTACCAGCTCTTAGGATATCAGCAGCCCACCTGGCTCCACACCTGCTGGTAACTGGCCTCAGAAAGTTGCCTAAGCATTTCATCCAGTTTGGTTTGATGCTGCTGTAAATGTCGGTCCTTCTGGCCCAGTTCCTTCTGTAACGGGAATTAAAGTGTGGTAAGGCTCACAATCATCATTATGGCAGGAATATGTACTCTATAGCTTGACCTACACAGTCTGTATCCTTTTAGCTAGATGTTAGATCTGAGTATCAAAGCCTTGTTTGAAAAGGTTACCTAGAGCCCCCCTGGCCAGTCAAGGTCCATGACTGAGGCCAGACAACTGATGCAGAGAAAACAGAATGATGAAGGATCAGTAGGCAACCAAGTAACAGACTCTAACCTGGCTTCTGCACATTAAACATTCAGCAAGCCAAAAGCAAGACAATGAAAGATACACTATGAAAATGAGTTTGGGGAGGAACACAAGAATTATCTGATCCCTCCTTCTCATAGCAAACACGCATGGCTATTGCAACTTGTTCACTGCCCACAGTGCCATTCCACAAGGCTGCCAGGGAGAGAGCAGTCACATTCACAGGAGAACCACCAGATACCATCCCCAGCAAAGCCCCCAGTAAAGAGAGAGGTTCCATTACTTTGTATTCTGCCAGCAGCCTGTTTCTCTCTTCTACCTTCCTCTGAAGATCAACCTGCAGAAAAACCAATTAGGTGTGAAGCATATATTCCTAAAGAGTTAGCAACAAGCTCTTTGTGCCTTGTGCTAACAGGAGGCAGGGTTTGAGGAAGCTAGACTGCTTTCCAGGGCAGCAAGCTTTTGAACAGGGCAATTCTGTCTTCAGGCAGACACCATGTTGGAGCTCCACCTGTCAACGTGCTACTTGTGAGTGCAGGGAGCAGTATAAGGAAGGAACAGTGCAACTGCACTGAAAACATCATGGGAATCTCCTTGTTTCAGCCAAAGGCCTTTGAGTACAGGAAGTGGGGGGTGAGGAATGGGGAACTCCACAGCTGGCTAGTAGAGTCTGCAGTGTTTACTGCACAGACCTTTGACGGGTCTTTCACTATCCCATGACCTCAAAAGCTATGCTGCAACCACAAACCCCATCCTTTGGCTGCTGGAATTCCCAGGGCTGCCAAGCTCTTTCTTTCTAAAATAATCTCAGCAGCAGCATAGTGACTCACATTCTGATTGTGCAACTCTTCCCTGTCCATGTTTGCTCTCAGCAGTTCCTGCTTTAGCTGAAGAACTGAAGCATCCTGTTGAGCCAGCCTCTGCTGTAGAGCATCCTAGGAAAAGACATTGATGGGTAAGTGCAAGACAAAGGCAGAGACCTTTCCATGGGAAGTGATCTAGATGTGATCTAGGCCTTACAGGCTAGACTCAAATGTTGTCAAAGGCCTGAGAGAGCAGAAGACATACAGACATCTACTCCAACAGCCTCTCAGAGCCCTTCTGCCTTGCTCTCGCCCTGTGACAATTTCCCTGCTAACGGTTTAGATGTTTGTGACGGAGTGATTGCTTCTTCCTGAAGTTTCTGCTTCAGAAGTGTCCTGACAATTCTCCCTTATGGAAGAAAACAGCAGTGTCTTTGGAGGGTGTGTACAGCAGCCTACAGCTAGTTTCTCCAGCCACACAACTGCAGCAGCCAGAGGGTAGTAAGAGGCCAATGTCAGGGAGGGACACAAGGAAACAAATTCTCAGCATGATCTAATTATGCAATGAAATCCTCTCTGAAGAGGCCACAGTCAGTACTAATTCTGTAATTCCTAACTCAGTTAGAAATTGCCCAGAAACTGAGAGCTCCACCTTGGATAGGTGCTGCTGTCTTCCTTCACAGAAAGCTGACAGGCAGCTCTAAAATACCTCTGCTTAGGAGCAGATTATGAGTGTTCATAACTCTAAAGGGAGAAACTGAGCAAAACAAGCCAAAAAGGTGAAGAATGCTTGCGGCTGAAGAGGACAAGGATACTCCCTCTTGTCAAGAGTTTGTTTGGCTGATCCTACTGCGCCTACTCCAACCCTGAAGACAGAAACAGAACCCAGGACGCCTCACTCCTAGTGACTTTCTCAACTGCAGTCTCTCCCAAGAACCAGAAATAGAGCATAGAATACCCTACCTCCAACTGCCCTAATACAGCTCCTTCCATTCTCTTGGATTCCACAGAAATGTATGATTGCTGACTGCCCTACTCCTGGGCTGCAGCAAACTCCAGAGCTTTAATGTTTATATATTTGATGAAGTGTCCCTTTCCTTACCTTTATCCCCTGTAGGTTTCGAGCTTCTTGTTTGTATTTCAACAGCTCCTTCTGTAAATCCAAAAGAATTTGATTAAATTGCATCTTTTCACCTGTTCAGATTCAACCCATGCCTGTGTTCTCCTTTTCCCACACGCAAATCAAATAAGCAGCTCCTTAAGCCCCTGTTATTATAGGCGTGAGAGAAAAAAAGAAAATCAATTCCTCTAACCTTTAGGTCTTGATTTTCTTCCACACTCTGGTCCAGACGACTTTGGATTATGATCTGAACACAAAAACCCATGATTATTACTGTGTGAAACACCTGCCTGTGGCAGAATATTACCTAGAGCTGCTCAGTTAGAGAAACCTAAGTATAACAGTGTGCTCACCAGCTGCTCTTCTGGGCAGGCTCCATGTTCACAAAGTTTAAAGGACCCTTCCTGCTCATCCTCAGGTAAAGAGCCATTGAGCAGTAAAGCCTGAGAGGATGAAGGAAAAAAAAAAAAAAAACAAAAAACTCTTCAGAGGTTTTTAAAGGAAAAACAGGTTAACTACAGAACTGGCTAACGGTCAGACATATCAACAGTTTCTAGAAGCACAGCATTAACTCCATAAGCAGATCCAAGTAGGCCATATCTATGGGAAGATGCCACAATCTCCACAGTAAACTGAATCCAGCCTTAAGGATGGATAATCCTGTACTGTAGGAAGTGTGACTGGCAGGACTGGTTTACTCTAGCTGGTGTTTTTTTACATTGAGCTTTCTGTCTCAAGCTTCTAGGACTCAAAGACATATGGGTACGTGCCAGGATGTTGCAAGAGTCAACAATTTAAAGTAATGCCTTTTTTTTTTTTTCCCCTTAAATTACTTTTCTACTTTATTTAAACTCTATAGCTACAAACAAAAATTTGCAGCAATACTCCAGTCCAGCTCCAAAAGACTCAAGGTTCTGCCTGCTGACAGAATCTTCCCCCAGAGTGCTGCAACTGCTGCTGAATAGCAAACAGCCATCAATCTGCATTCAGTTAATGCAAAGGCTCTTAGGGAAACCATTCCCTGAGTGCAACCCAAAGTCTGCCCAGCAGGACATTGAAGCAAGAGTCACATAGGAACATAAAAAACTGTCGTGGTTTTAGCTCCTTATGGGGCATGCATAGATCAGGCCCCTGTATCTCAGTCAAACTTTAATGAACTGGCAGCTCTAAAATGCTGCACGGGGGGGAGAATGATCAATTAAATCAATTTCTTGGCTAGCAATATCAGCTGCCTCTTCCTACTCCTAGATGATAAGGGAGCAGCAGTGCCAGCTGCTCACCCTCACTCCTGAGACATGGGGCCAGGGATGGAAGAACTGGACGTGCCAGTCCTTCCTGCGCTGTCTCTCCCTGCTCCCAGTGGGCACATAATGCAACCGGATTTTACCAGTGCATGAGCATATATTTTCTTTTGGAGCCTTTTGTGTCCTGCCTATTGTCCACAGGGAAAGCCCCTCCCGGCTGCCTATGCTTCTCAGACAATCTCTGCTTTGTTTACTGGCACATAAATATTTACAATTCAAAGCCAGGATGGTTCCCAGCACAAACAGAAAGGAATATTCCTGAGAGAGTTCAGGGTCTTTACCATATGGAAGAGGGGCTCTATTCCCCACACAGAATCACACAAACATATTGGGCTGAGGGTCATTTGGTCACCAAGGGACTGGAAAAGGGCAGTGAGAAAAAGGTCCCCCAAATAAATGGTCATTGGCTGAAGAGGGGTGTGCTAAACATTATAGTTCAGCCCAGTTCACTGAAAGACTGATGCACACCTATGTGCCCCTTGACCAGCCTGTGAATCTTCATTGATTTCTCAACATTTCTTGCCTCTCTGCATTACTTCTGATCACAAGTCACAGAAAGACCGCTCTATTCTTCCAGACTGCTAACAAAACCTGCAGACTGATAAGTGCCCTGGTGAAGAATGGGAAACTCAGCCCATGGGAAAACACTACTGCATCTTTACCATTCTGCATGGTAATGTATCTGCTTTGCATGGCAATAGAATACAGAGGTCAGAGACACAGAGCCACCATCCCCACTAACCAACTGACTTCCTGACAACTGCCCCAGGAGACCTCCCTGGGCCACGACTCTTCCTCAGCTCTCAAGTTCCAGACTCAGCTGCAAGATAATTTACACTCCAGCTACAGCTGATGGAAAGAAAATGAGTGCGTATGGAAAAGCTGTCTGAGAAGAATATCTATTACCTGCAAACCTGAAATCATCTTCTTTGCTTCCTCCATTTCCTTTTCCAAATGATCCTGTTGTTCCAATAGCTGCTCCTCCCATGAATTCTCCAAACATGACCCTAGGTTCCCTGCTTGCCATTCAGGTTGGAAGTGAGATTCTATCTCTTCTGGAAGAAAGAACAACTGAATGTTTCTTAAGGCCATTCATTACGTAGATAGAAAAGACTTGCACAACACTAATTGCCTGCTGTCCATAATGTCAATCACATACAAACTGGCATCAAGGAAATTGCTACAGGTGTTTCAAGGTTTCATTCCTCATTCTTCATGCAAAGGAAACTTTCCTGAATATGCCTGCATCAAAGACGATCAGTATCCTTCCCCTCCATTAACTTTGCTGTACCTGCTGAGGTTTGATGACTACTTAGTTGCTACTTAGTTGATCAAAGATGAAACCAGTCAGCTCAAGCTGCTGTGCATCATCAGGCACACAGCTTCAGTACCCAACTGAGTGGGCAGCAAGTACACAGAGTGCTGCTAATAATTTAAAGAGCCTGCCATGGCCTGCCAGCTAATCCACCTGCTGAGGTAGTCATCAAATACTTTTGGAAAAGCACTGAAGCAGACTATACTGGCTGAGGCAGCAAAGTATTTCCTAGGGGAGCTTCTGCCATTTGCTCTTGGGACAGAATCTAACCAGAAAGAGCTGTTATTAAGCTGCATTCCTGGAAAGGAGAAAAAAAAAGTCACTTCAGAAACTTCTTTGAAAGCATTTCCCTCAATCCGTATGAAAATTTCAAGTGTAAACTGATCATATCACAGGGCATTTGTGGAAATACAGCAATAACTTCAATGAAAATACAACAACAATACTTCAACTCCTTTCAAAGAGTCACTCAACCTATGTGTAGATGCACTGTAAACACAGACTCCTCCACAAAATCAAGATCTGCATCATAGGCTTTACAGGTTCACATGGACTGTGTCTTTAGGAATTTTATTTTTTCTCTCAACACAGCCTAATGATACTGTGATTAAAGCATTCACCCTACAGTGAAAGTTATATGCGATTCTTAAACCTTCTCCAGAGCATTTTGTTTTCCAAGTATCGCTTAGCAAGCCCTCACAAACGTTGTCATATTACTGGCACCACTGTACTGTTAGAAGTTTTTGAGATTTTGCTTTATGTTTAGTTGCCCAGTGTCCCATTCTCTGCAGAGAATTCATTCTCTCTCTATATGCATTTCAGTCTCTGGTGAACTTTTCAGTAAACAAATGCAAACAAATCCCAGTGAAAGTGTGAGCTGTTAAGCGCTATCAGCAAACTACCTGTTTTAGTTTCTGCTTCCTCAGTGTGGATAATCACAAATCCTGCTTTCTCCTCTGACTGGGTTACAGTGGATTCGCTCTTCGTGCTATGGACAGGACTGGGTGATGTGAGACTGCAGAGGAAACAGTTATTTCAGTGCACTGATCAACACCACTCTCAGCTAAAAGCAAACATGCAGGAAATCTTGTTAAGAGAGCTTTCTGCATAACAGGCAGGGAAGTCATCAGCAAACTGAAGTAGGCACATAACTCACACAGAGGTAATAAAGGTCTGCTCAGAAGCAATTTATAGCAAGTCTTGCATACTGCAAGCTAAACAAAAAGCCACCTTAGCTTTCTTCATGTCTCATTTCTGGGCTTTAAAAGCATCAATGCAATAAGAAAACAAACTTGAAATTCCAAAGGCAAAATATTTTCAAATGTCAGATAAATGCCCTCATCCAGGACATCCCTGGTATAAAGATCTTGAAAGTACCCTAATAACTTCATTGGAGCCATCTCAGATGACTGTGAGGTCCAAACACTCAACCTTTTCTCAGAAATTCTTCTGAAATGCATCACCCAGACAACATCAAAAGGTGGCTGAAGCTCACTGACCCATTCAGCATACCTCCCAAGTCTCAGGAACTAATCCTTGCAAGTGTAAGCAGGAGTTAATTTTTCATTCTCAACATGGAAACAAAGCACAGAGAACAAAAGGGAAACAATGTGGAAGTAATAGAATAGGTTCAGAAAAATAAGACACTCCAGCAGCTTGCCTTCTGCATCTTCCCAGCACTGCTGCTACATATTCCACAGCTCTCCCAGAATCAGAAAAGCTTTGCAATATAGATGAAAACTACTTGCTAGCATCTCTGGCTCATCCATTACCAAAGTTAGCGCTGGCTTATTTTTCATTTACACCACAGACCTTAAAACAACCTACTTTTAAAGGTCTAAAGAGAGTGGACTTTCACCACATTAAAGGAAGAGATGAAGGCAATTTAATAAGTGAAGAAATAATCACCTTTTAATGGGGATCTCTAACAGTCATGGTGCTTGTTCTGTCCTGCTCAAACAGGGTGTGTGTGGTTGTTTAAGGGCTCCAGGCCACCTAACTTTGCCCAAGGGTTTACCTTCAGGAAGACTGCATTACACCAATCCTTAATTAGACACATTTTATATATAACATTTTCAACCATTTGCTTGTTACTGCTTGTCACTGAATGGATACACAACGTAAAATAATTGTCTGAGAGCCCAGTAAGTATAGCTGGGTTTGTGTTACACAATAAGGATCATAGGTGGAGCTTTCAAATAGCACAAGCACAAAGCAGGAGCTCAGCTGATCTAACATGTCCAGTATCAGAAAGACTTTTTTTTTTTTTTTCTTATGAGCCAGAGATCTTCATTTCTCCTCCCCAAGGAGACTCTGAACATGCCATCATCCTGATACGGCCACTAGGAAGCACACTGCTGGTTCTCATGCATGCTAAAGGTGAAAGGATGAGAGATGTCCAAGAAAAACAGTATTAGCAACTATTGGATGAGAAGGTGGCAAAACTGAGGTATGAGCAGAGAACGGGAAGGAAAAGTGAACAGAACATGCAGGATAAAAAAAAACAAGGGGATGCAGAACATGGAAATAACATTCCCCCTCTCCCCAGGTTCACCCCTCTCAGAACTGGATCCACAGCCCAAATGAAATACAAGGGCCCTCAGCTGGGGCAGGGATAGGCTGAACTGTCACCACAGGTTTTCACACCATATATTATTACAGATAATCACTTCGACATTCCTATGCCCACAGTCCCCCTTTTAGGCAGCTTCCTTATTTTAAGAGCCAGAGAGTCCACATGGCACCAGAAACAAATTCTAAGCTCACGTCAAACAGTGAAAGTGACACTGAAATGTGCGCGGATGCCTGATAAGCAGTAGCAGAGGTCAGGTGGTCCCATTCGTTATGCCACCAATGAGTTAATGCTGAAAACATTGCTACGCTTTTTCTACTAGTTGCCAAGTCACTTAGAGCATAAAATATCCACTTACCCGACTTTCCCTTAAAAGTATATCATAATTCGTGATCAAAGCATGCAGAAATACACTCTGGGAAATTAAAGCTATTTCAGTTTTATGATGCAAATTGTTCCACTTTATTCGTTTTACCACCTCTTGGATTCTTAACCCACAAATCCTTGCTCAGCTGAGTCCCAGAGATGTCAGTATCTGCACAGCCCAGGCTTCAGGAAAACAGCCCCAGTGATAAGCTCGAACTCCCACAATTTTAATAAGCACTCCACCCCTGCGGTTTCAAATGACAACGGCAACAATCGCTCACCATTTGACCTGCTTCCCTCCCATGATCCCACTTTAACCTTTCGCCTCACAGAATTTGTTTCCTGGGAAGCCTCAGGATTCGGGCTACAGACATGCCTCGTTCCTTCACATGCTCAGACTTCAGTGCAGAAGATGCCAGCTCCTGTCAAACTACTGGAGAAATATTTGCAAGCCAGACTGCTTCACATTAGCTGAAATGTTCATAGCCAAAAAAAAAAAAAAAAAAAAAAAAAAAAAAAACCTCAGGGTATTTGCAAGAAACCGTCTGACGGCAGATCAGCAGCCCCTGCGCACAGATTTGATTGCAGAGTCAGGAAATTCTGCTGCCTGGGTTTTGCTTTTGCTGATTTTCCTCCCGGGTTATTTGTCTCTTGCTGCTGCATTTTGGTCAGCTGCACACCCAGTTGTTTGCATCACAAGACTGATCTGGTTCGCCAGTGGCGTTTCTCATCCCATTCTGTCCTCTTCAGACTCCAAGCACCTGCTGCAGATGCCAGCGAACAGCCAAGAGAAAGTGCCCCTGCAGGCAGTGGGTTCCCTTCTCCTCCAGACTCAGATATTGGCTCAGAAGACAGCATGCAGTCCTTCCCAGCCGTGCGCACGGCTCCTTTTCCTCGCTGGCTCCAGCTCCTTCTCCCTCCTGCTGTCACACGGCTGTGCGAGGCAGAGCCTTTCTCCGAGATGCCTGCCTCAGGGAGGGGGAGGGAGGGCTGGTGGAAAGGCAGGGAAGAGGAGGAGGGATGCGCAAGGAGCTCGGTGGCCTGGGAATCAGCCTGGTTTTGGTAAAATTTCCATGAATCATTGCTGTTACATATGGTTATTAGATATCTTGTCTCTGGGAATTCTGACATTCAGGCTGCAAACTCCCTGAAGGGTTAATGCAGAAATTAGCTGATAGGAGAGGAAGTGTTGCCCTGGGACAGGCTCAGCAGCAGCACAATTATTAGGAGGGGGTGGCTGCTGGTACAGACCTCATCTCACTAATACAATGGCTTGTTTCCCAGCAAGTTCACAAAGCTAAGCTCAGAAATTCCTCTGTAAGAGAAGAGAAACGAGAATCTAACTTTCACCACAGAACCTCCCGCCAGCAGAAGACACTGCCAGGAGCCAGAGGTCACGTTGCTCCTGGTTTTTTGGGGTACATCACTGACTAGAGCTAGAAGAAAGCAAGGTCACTGTGAGCATCAACACATCGAAACAAGATACAGAGTTTCGCTGCTGCTGAGTCTTATTTCTAAGGCACCAGGCAGTGACTGGTGCCCTGTAACAGGGCAATACATATATATTCCTGATTTCATAAGACTTGGTATAAATAGATCCTTCCCCACTTGGCAGTTCCTCCTGCAATTCAGCAGCCAACCTGTGTGCTTGTAATTGCTGTGCCTCTGGTGAACAGCATCGGATGAGCCCCAATCTGCTTTCTCCTTGCTCACACACAAGTTCTGTAGCTGGCAGTACTGGAGGCTACAGTAAAAAGTTTTCCTGCCTGGCAGCTTGGATCTATTCCTCAGCTGGGGTCTTGCATGCAAAAAAAAAAAAAAAAAAAAAAAAAAAAAAAAAAAAAAATCCAAGGCATCATCCTGCCTGCTCTGTCAGCAGCCCTCACAGCTACGGTCTTGTCCTTGGGTGACAGAGACCCCAGCACTCACATCTCTCTCCCAGTCTGTCTCCTAGCTGATAAACACAGCACAGATTCTGACCCTCACCTCTGAGGTAACAAAAATCCGCACGATAGCTAGGGAATATTGGTATTCTCTAGATACTGTGATTAAAATTTAATTACATATTGCAGCATATTCCCAGTTTTAATTAAAATTGCTTTAGCCCCAGCTTGATCCAATCTCTGATCATTTCCTGATGAGCTGCCAGTAGCTCTCTGTGCATCCCATAGCACAGGATTAGCAGAACTGTAGGATAAGAAAAGCACTGGGTAGCCTGCAAAGGCTCAGGCCCCCCCCTTCTGCTCCTTATGCACAGATAAATGAGCAGACTGATTGCTGAGAACAATTTTGGGTAGTTTCAAGATTTTAAACTCCAGATAAGCAGCTCCTATTAATGAAATGAGGCAACACGAAGAGTGTTTCTGTGCTTTTCTTCCTTATTTCTTCCCAAGCATCACACAGTGTTTCCAGAATTAGACCACTATAAAGCTTTGCCAAACACATCAGCCCTCACTATTTTGGCCCCAGGCCTCTATTCACCCATATCAGCTCACATTTACAATGCCCGCAAGATGCACTATGCTCCACAATGCAGAGATGTGCTATTTTTTCTCCTGAAAACGAAACACTTAAAAGTTCCAAACAGAAACAGACTAAAAAAGTGCAAGAATTCTCACTAAAAAATCTAGACAGTTTATTTCAGATTTTCAGCTGGATGGCACAATATTTTCTGAATCCACAGTAAATTTTAGAAGTCAGTGTTATCATAAAGGCTCTTACCATGTTATGTTATGTTATCAGCAACAATATCACCATTACCATATGGCAAAAGAACTCTTGGCACTGCAGGGAAAAAGCAAAGCAATGTAGGATGTGCACACACAGTTTCACTGAACAGCAAAATACAGCCACAAACTGCTGCTGTCCAAGAACGCCTGCCTGACAGGACAGAGGAGCACCTGTAAAATATGGCTACGTTAAAATGAACAGTGAGTGGAGGGAGGTAGCATAGCTCAGTCACTGTCCTGCTGAGATCACAGTTCAAGAATTAACACCAAAGTCCTGTGACATTAACCATGAAATGCTGTGGCCTGGACCAGAATTTTCTTTTATCTCCCCCTGGAACAACAACTTCGACGTACACTCTCTGCTGACATCATGTGGAGGCACTGGCTCACAGGGAGTTTCCACACCCATTCAGACATGTGTGCCTATGTTTAAAGCAGACCTCACACTAACACACAACAAATTTTGAGTACAAATGGTTGTGTTGCTTTTGGTTTTTCCTTTTTCTTTCATTCTTCTCTGTTGGACAAGTGATCCTAATGCTCAGGTATTCAGAGGCCTCTTTATAGTATGGAGCTGAGAAATTCTGTGTCCTGAGAAACTGTCAGTGGCAATCAGCCCTAAGAAAATGAACCTCCTCACACCTGCACAAAAAGGGCAAATGAGAGCCCAGCTGAGAGACTCTCAGGGAGCGGCCCTGGCAAGAGAAGCAATGAAATTGAGTTGGGGCTTACAGCGGGAACAGGAAAGTGTGAATCAAAGAGCTGCAACCATGCAGCTCTTAGTGTGCTCCAGAAGAGCTTAAATGGAGCAAAGCATTGTACCCAGAGGGAAACCTAATATGTTCAGTCAGTGTGCAAGCTAGTTTCTCGCTATCTGGGGAAAAAGAGAAAGGCTGTCCTTTACTAGGAATCCACCCATAGTAAATCAGCTCCCCCACCATAATACAGTTTTTCTTCTGATGTCTCTCCTATATCCATGAAAATAAACATAGACACATGTTCTCCCTTCCCCCTCCCTGCTGAAGTAAATGGGGGCAGAGTTCTGAGTTATTCCCCAAAGCAAAGAGGAGTGAGAAGAGCATGCAAGGCACCAGTGTGTGTGTTCTGACTGGCACACACTAAGCAGGTTAACAACTGCAAGTTTTACCACCTCATACTGGAAATGATGTTACATGATGCCATTTTAACCAGTCCTGGCTTCTGCAGACTATTTTTCAGAAAGCCTTCCACTTCTTCCAGTTTGGTGCTGCTTAACTTGTGCAGTGAGGAAACTGAAGGCTGTTTATAGCACAGAACACGTACTTCTCAAGATCTAAGTCCTATTTTAAAGAACAAAGCCAACTCCAATGGAAACCATAGTGAACTCTGACTTTTGAGGCATCAAAGCACTATGCAGGAGATTTTTCAGCCAAGTAATAAAGTGTCGCATTTTAGATTGAAAGTGAAAGCCTGGAGGATAGAAGGGTAATAGAGATAACTGTAAATCTAGAAACAGTTGAAACTGCTGGATGAGGACATGATGGTGATGAAGACAGCTGTAGATCTCCCAGGGACTGCCAGACTGGATTAAACACTGGTGTGTTTCTCTGACTGCTGTTCAAATCCACATGCCCCTCACTTCTATTTCCACAGGTAACAACGTTTGCTTAGTTTAAGTTCCTTTCCTCCACATTTTTTCCATCAAAATAACAAAGGGCATTTTAGGCAGTGCCTGACAAATGAACGTGAGAGGTCATGACTTGGCAATAAAATTCCTTACCTGGAGGACTGGGGCTCCAAGGGGATGTTATGCTGCCCTTCATACTGCTGCACCAGTGCTCGAACACTCCAGTAGGGGGTTTCAATCTCCTCATCCATACTGCTGTTTCTGGAATTAACGATCACAGAATGAGTGATGCCTCATCTAGTAGGGGGCAGAAATTCTTTTGGTCTCCAAGGAGGAAGGGAAGAAAGCTAAAGGCAGGAAGGAGGGAACATCTAGAAAACTTCCTACTAAGAAAGCTTTCTTACAGGGAGCTCTACTTCATCATCCTGGTGAGAGGAAAACAAAGGCAAACAGAACCCCCCCTTTTAAACTCAAGAATCATAGTATCATTAGGATTTAGAGGTGGGTTTTTAGAGTTAGGGTAGTATGGTTAGGTTGAGGTTGGACTTGATGATCTTGAAGGTCTTTTCCAACCTGAGCAGTTCTCTGATTCTCTAATTAGGGTCGAAGATCATCTAGTCCAACTGTCCACCTACTACCAACACCCGCTGGGTCCTCTCCCTCCACACAGCCTTCCAGCCACTCTGCCCCAAGCCTGCAGTGACCAGTCACCAGCTGGATGTAACTCCATTCACCACCACTCTCTGGGCCCAGCCATCCAACCAGTCTTTACCCAGCAAAAAATCACACCTGTCCAGGCCAAGGGCTGCAGCTTCTCCAGGAGAATTCTGTGGGAGGCAATGTCAAAGGCTTTGCTGAAGTCTGGTAGACTACATCTACAGCCCTTCCCTCATCCCCCAGGCAGGTCACCTGGTCATAGAAAGAGATGAGTTTGGTCAGGCAGGATCTGCCTTTCCTGAACCCATGCTGGGTGGGTGTGATCCCCAGGTTGTCCTGCACATGCCATGAGACTGCAGCCAAGATGATCCAGATGATGCTTACACAACCTTTCCTAGCACCAGGGTCAGGCTGACAGGCCTGTAGTTCCCCAGATCCTCCTCATGACCTTTATAGATGGGCATCCCATTAATAAGACTCCATTCAGCTGGTACCTCTCCAGATGGCCAGGACTGCTAATAGATGATGGAAAACAGCTTGGCAACCACATCTGCCAGCTCCCTCAGCAGCCCTGAGTGGATCCCATGGATCCCACCTGACGCCATGAACTTCTGTCAGTCCAAGTGGAATAGCAGGTCTCTAAATGTTTCTACCTGAATTGTGGTGGGGTTTGTTCTGCTCCCCACCCCAGACATTCGGGTCAGATAACTGGTCTGAATATTAAAGACTGATGTAAAAAGAAGGTGATGCATTTATCCTTAATTCTGTGACTAGAGAACCACAAAAGCTGTGTAAAGGCAAGGAAAAGAGCAGAGTTTGCAAACAGAATAAAGACTGTTTTTCTGTGGTGAACTCTTGACCCAATATCTTTGCAAGACAAATCTTTAACATTTAATAAAAGATATTAATTAAAACAAACAAACAAAAAAACCAATTTCAACCTCATTTCCACACTGTTTAAGGGTACACCCTTAAGCCAATATAACATGGGCAAATGACCTTCAGCTGTGTAAATGAAACCCTCAAAAGACAGCCATCTGGCCTTCATTTAAATGTCATTACTATTATAATCCACATTGCACCTTTTGCAAGTGTTAAATGTGCTTTCAGAATTACACATTCCTTCCATACATGGATAATTTCCCCTCATTATCACCAGAACTCCTCCATTTACATGGTAGGATGCATCATCTGATTAACAACACACAACACTATATCTGCCAACACAGCAGTGAGTGGAACACTGGGGAGAACAGCAACATTGAATGCGGAATGAACGTGTACAACAGGACCAAAACCACAGTTCTGGCAATAACTCCTCACAGACCTGTAAACAGCATCTGCAGATAAGAGGTTAGTTTTGTTTCATTTGAAATGGGAACCCTGCAGGAAGAAAGCACAAAGATGGCACTGTGTTCAGCTTGAATTGTGGAAGATGAGGCAGCAGAAGTTCCTCTGTCTTGGACATAAAGACATGTTCTTTTTCAGTGAACACAGGCTCAGCAGTTATTTGCTGTAAAATCCAAAAAAGACCTGAGATACCTGTAATTTTCATTATGAGGCATCCAGTCTAGACCAGCAATTCCCTCCGTTATGCTGCACCAATTCAGGGTTTAGTGAGACAGCAGTGGTTTGTCTCTTGTTTACACAATCTAAGAGCTGCCCTATGTCAGGAATTGTCAGGATAAAGAGGCATCCATTTTGAAATGAATCGTGTCCACCTGCTAACACAGTCTGACCACACATAAGTAGGAAAAATCCATTACCTCTGTCTGTGCCGGAAGACATCCCGGCCAGACTGCAGTACGTCTTGGCGAACATCTGCCAGAGCAGCCACTGCCCCCTGGGCCACTGCAGCAGCTGAGCGGGGCCTGTGACTGGAAAACGATGCTGCTGAGCTCTTCCCCATCGTGCCAGCAGGGCTGTGATTCACGGCTCTTCCAGAGCCTGGTTTGAAATGAGCAGCTAAGGCGAGGATCAGCCTCATGATAGATTTTAAGTTACCGTCGACAATATCTACAAAATACAAACAAAGCCAAGGACAGTAACGTTAATGTGATGTCACAGAGCTGCATCTGACCAACAAGCATGAATGTAACTGAGTGAGATCACACCAGTAAATAAAGACTGCAAAAGAGAAACTGTTATAGCACTGACGCTTAGCTCTGCTTGTTTTGTTCAGAGCAAACTGACTGCCACCTACTGATTACATGTTTCAATGCTTTGAGCAGACTTGAGCCTTCCTCCCCGTGGCCATTTCCAACTAACAGTCCAGCAGGTTAAATGACAGAACATTATAATTTCTGAAAGCCTTAAAATAATATCACAGGCACTGGAAGTATAAGGGCTGGTTATTTGCTTTGGTGTCTGAAAAATAGAACCAGCAGGAAAAAAAAGACACAGACTGTCACCTCTTTATCACTGTTGCTAAACTGCATGGGAAAAAACCCTCCTCCACAAATCAACATCTTGTCTGTTTCATATGGAACAAAAATAGAACTAGGCCTTCAACACTTAGAATCATTTGTGACAACTGGCAGGCTCATACCTTTTGCTGATGTCTGATGCATACGAATCTTTTTTGATGCCACGAACTGTAAGACTTGCTCCACATTTTCCTTCATCTCCTGCTGACTGGTAGGGTTGACCTGAACACCATTTAGCTTCTCACCAGCTGAAGAAGCAAAAAATTTTATTACAGAGAATAGTGTTTGGTGTCACTTCAAGCACTGATAATAGATGTAGGGGCTGATTTTTACGTCTAGTCAGGGACTGCAAGAAGACATGCATTTCTTGTCCTGCTTACTCCTTGTACCAGGAATAGCTAGGTTGGAAGCAGACTTTACAGTATATTATCAGCAAAGAAGCATTTTCAAGTGTACTTCCTTATTCCATGACTACTCCTGATCCACTGACCTTATGAGTGGAAATATTACACTGTTTTGCAGAGAGAGAGACAGAATTATCCCTCAAATCTGATTCTGCTCTCACTTCTTATGAATGTCAGAATCACAGCAAGCAGATCACTCTTCCAACAATGCCATACGCTAACACCAGTCCTTTATAAGATAAATCCTTCTATAACTCCATTCCAGCCTTGTGGGAGTTACTGGGTCCTGGAAAGGATTCCACGTGTCTGTCACGCGATACCTGAGAGACCACAAACATAGTTCAGAAGGTCTGCAATTTGGCTGTGTTGCAGCTGTCTGCGAACACATATGGCCTTTAATGGAATTGTCTTTATGATTTGCTTTACGATGGTTTTCTTTCCAAGTAACCCTCCCCCCAAGCTCCACTGCCATCATTAGCACTCTCCAGTTTGCCCAACAGATGTCAGAGCCAAGACCAGCCCATTTTGCTGGAGACCTAAAACAGCAAGATGAAAAATAGCGCCATATGGCATTACTGACCTACAATCTCAATAAGTGAGGCAAGGATGACTCCATCTCTGAGATCTTGTCTCAGGTCTTGGACTGGCTTTATTGTTGGCTTCTTCTTCAGCTGGGAATTTACCCAGGCCACATATGCCTGTAGCTGTTGCTGAAAATGGAAAACAAAACATTTGCACATCACTGCCATTTCAGAGGGGAGTTGCATAGTTGTTACTTTTCTGAACCCCAAAGCCTGCTGAGCATGGCCGTGACATCACGGCACACTGTGGTGCAGCTCGCTCCATGCCAGGGCAGGAAGAGCAAGCAGGCAGCACAACAGTGCCAGAACTGATTTGCTCACTGCATTTCATGGCCCCACTGCCGACTGCATTTTTTCCAAGGTATCTATAAAGCAGAAAACCCACAGTGCAGAAGCAAGAAAAATCTGTGCTATTTCCTATTAAACTCTACTATCTACCAAAATAAACGAGGATGGATTTCCTGGAAAATAAAACAGCCTTCCCCTGTAGCACACCCTGTAGCATGGATCACTCATGGGAACATGCACCACTCAGCAGGGAAAGGGTACCCTGTTGTACAGCTTCTCCCCCAGCTCCACTGCCATAGAACTGCATCAGCATTTCTAGAAGACCAAGTTCCTGTCTGCACAAAGCCCTGTACTCCAGCAAACTGGCTTGCCACAGCACTTAACCATCTGCAAGACGTGACAGCAAAAAGCACTGCCTTTCCAGTGGGTCACACTAGGTGCTGCTTCATTCAGCTGTGAGCACTGCCAGCAGGGAAGAAAAATCAAGGTTCAGGTGAGTGGGAGAAGTGCAGGTACAGCAAGCCGAAGGTCCTCGATGCCTTTCCTTCCACCGCACCCCTGCAGCACTTCCACAGCCAACAGGGGCTCTGATGACACTGAAATCCCTTTGGGCTGGGCTGGTGTAGCACACAGAGGGTAAACAAACTGATCCATTTATGGGATTACATCCTGTTTCACTAAGCTTCCCATTATTCTGCCCATGCAGCAGGTTTTAAGACTTCATTCCGTATTATCTCAGCAATGTCAGATTTTATGCTTTTACAACCCATCAAAGTCACAATCTGATCATGGCTTCACTTGTAATTATCCTGACATAGGAAATCCAACATTAACCACACCATGGCTCAGTCTGCTGGCTCAGAAAGGTGCTTGGACCTCCATGAGGCTGTTGCTGCTTACTCAGCGGAGATGGAGAGTGGGATAGAGGATGCAAGCTTCAGGGATTGCTGCTGGCTTTTGGAAGGAAAGAAAGCAGAACTGGAAAAGCTGGTGCACGCTTGCTGGAGCAGACATGGCCTTGTCACATGGACTGAGTCTGAAAGTTTTTCTTCCGTTGTAACGGCAACAGTGCACATCAGTTTTGCCTGCCCTGTTTCAGAAGTTACTTTCTACTTAATGGGGACTGTGAAGAATCAACAATTGCTAACTTCTCTCTCCTGTACAAGTGAATGATTCTGAGTCGATTTCCAGAACAGCGATGAACATTCTTGCCAACCTGCAAGAAGCTGTTCTGCGTCTTGCAACAGTATTTTAACTGATGCTGGATCTGAGCGCCCCCAATCTCAAAACAGTCTGATTCCAGAGCTAGGCAGAGCACAATCCTTCTATTACTTATATTCAATAAAGCTTTATTCAAGCAAGTACCAGTAGAAATAAAGTAGGCTTGTTTACAATAGCACATTATTATAGAATTATCCAGATTCAATACTAAAGACCTACTGAATGGAATTGCATGAAAATTGTACCTGAAGCCTGTGTAATTTGGGGAAGTAATCTCCTTCTAACAACTGGGCTGACTGCCTTGCTGTCATTTTCCAAATCATTTTACAAAGTTCTGAACTGGAATGTTCTCTCATGTTAATTCCACAGAGGCAAAATCCCTTCTCGTCTACAGAAAGCTTGCAATTTTACACTGGAGTTTATTTGACTCTTCCATTCAAATACTTTTTCCAGTCCATGGAAAAAAAAGACTTTATTTTCTCTCATTCCTCATGCATGCATAAGAAAGCATTTTGGTAATCTTTTAGTCTCCATGTCTTCAAAGCACAAGAATTAAAATGTTATCATTAGAACAAAAAGAAAATCACTGGGACATTTATACTTTTAACAGTGCTGCTAAAAGGAGGACTTGAAGGCAATGGAAGATGAATGTTACCACCACAAAGGAGAGAATTTCATAGCAGTAGCTGCTGTAACACTGGAGGCTGACATTTCATTAGCAGACTTACAGTACATATTTTTTCCACTAAAGCGTAAGATTTTCCTGTGTAAGCTCAGATGGTTGGAGTGATCAGTATTTCCTGATTTTATATCCAAAAACTAAAGAGCTAGTGACTTTACCAAGAGTCCTAAATTGTTGCAAAGCAAAAATGCCCCAGGTATCATCTTCCAGCACATACAAACGAAAAACAAGACTTGCTACACTCTATCCTGCCAGGAGAACAGCAGCTCCAGATCATTCACCTCAAACAACTCCTGGCTGACAGCTATATCCAAGAGCAATCAGAGAGGGAACAGCAGTGGTTCATCCTAGCTTGTCCTTTCTTTTCCCTGAGTAACTCTGCGCTCAGCCATTTGCTACCAAGGAGATTCCTGCAACTTCTCTACATGCTGGTCTGAATTTTTGTTCCCCTAAATCCTGACTTAACGGAGAAGACACTAAGCTCAAGTCCCACACCAACATTTCTTTCAAAAACAGGATTTTCAGAGGAAAAACAAAGCAGCCTAAGGTTTGATACAGAGCAGAGGTTATCAGGATTGTGGTGGACTTAAGCTTAATCCTATTTATATTAACAGAGCTTTGCGTTCCAAAAAAAGGCCAGGTTTCCTTGCACTCTGAAACTGGAAGAGTAACTCTCCTACCTGCAGGAACTTGGAGCCCAGACTGCTTCAGATTCAGATCACTGTAGAGTGCTTGCATCTAAATGACTCTGGAAGCCCTAACAGACTTCTCACAGTGGAAGAGAATTTGAAAGCTGGATACTAGGGGCCACCTGCAGTTGGAAGGAGTTCAACAACATGCAGGTATTTCTGTTAGCAAATTACAGGTTCTTTAGCAAACATACTTTGCAGTGCAGGATTTCATTTTATAACACTTTACTAGCACATACTCTGAAGAACGCTCCCAGACCTCCTGCTTATTGGAAAGCATACTGCTGAGATCAGGAGCTACTTCGTGCTTTCTCTCCACAGCCCATCATATGGTGTCGTCAGGGTCAGCACTTTATCTCATGCTCCATGAGCCCTTACAGATAATTACAACTAAGAGCCATTAACTAATATTTTCCACAGGTGGAAGAAAAGCAGCAGCTCTATTGCAAATCTCCAGCCAGTTCTAGATCTCTTTGCTGTTCTCATTCAAGCAGTGCAATTCAATACCTGCTGCTTAGGGCTCATGTTTCTTTCAACCATGCATCAGCCCAGTCTGCCTTACAGTAAATATAGGTAGATCATGGTGCTTTGACATACTGCTCTGTCCTTTACCTTCAGTGCCATCTACATGGCTCTGTACCACGTTAAATTTTCGCCTCCTTTGAGATTAGGGAATTGCACTTTTTGAAGGTGTCCGCGTATTTCTTGGTAAAGTCATTTGTAGTTGGTAGATGCTTTCAGAGGGCCTGACATCCTTGCTGTCATGTTAGACTCCCAACTTCTATAAGAGAAGTCATCTCTTCTACACACACAGTTGACGAATATGGATCTATTCTTCCTGTTAGATTTAGGGACTCTGTCTGGAAGAATAATGCTTCTTGTAATCTTCGTTCTGTTTTTTCCTTTATAGCCTGTGGATGCTGCCTTAACACCAGCTCTAACAAGGTCAAAGATAATAGCCCTTATTCTATAAGGATGGTCTCAGTACAAAAGGCATTTAATGTCCTGTCTGCTTAGAGCACTGAACCAAAAGTCTGCAACAACAGAGTTCAAAGGACAGACTGATTCCATCAGGATGTAATTTTAAGGCTTTGTATAATTTCTAAGCTTTCTGACATTATTACCTTGATTAAATGAGCTCTGAAATTTGCCACCCAGTGCCCCTCAAGTCTGAGGTTTCTTTTGCTTTCATTCGAGAGGCCTTTGTAGAAGCAGACTATAAAAACTTATAAGCAAAGAAAATGATGTTTGTCACTGCTCTTAAAACCAGCAGAAGATGCTTTTTTTTTTTTTTTTCCCTCTTGAAAATCACTGGTTAAGTATGACACTTGTGTATGTTAACCTCCTCTGCACAGATTTGGAAAGCACATCCTTGTATTCCAAGGTATCCAGTCACCAAGAGTCACCTGGGCCGAAAGGATGCTTATCAAAAGAACAGCAGGCCCTGGGTTAGCAAGGCAATTCCTGCCATACCTCAGTCCATTGTGTGAAATGAAGTCTGACAAGAGACTGAAGGTCAGTTTTTATGGGGGGGGAGAAGGACTTTTTTCCACAGCTGAGCAGCCTAAGGGTAAAACCAGATGCTCTGAGTGGGGCTAGCCCTGAACATCAAATTGTTCTTTGCTCTCACTAATATACGGATTACGATTAGCTTACACCAGGGAAACACAGCTGCTCTCGAGAACAGGAAGCCTCTGCAACTTAAACTAAAGCAATACGTTACTAGCTAAAAGCAAGACTGAGATATTCTGTGGAGGAGGGGATGGAATATTTATACGGTCAAGCAGAGCAATCAGAGGAGATCTGTGGCTGGCATGAAGCTGTGAGGCTCACATTTCATACTCAGTTTGCTTTTCCCTTGATGACCGGTGGTATTAAGCCCAGGAGGGATGTGCATTTTCTGTAAAGAATGGAGGGAGCACGGGAGCAAACAGACAAGGTGGTGTCTGCGCCATGAAGGGGTGAAGAACCAGGAAGCACAAACAAAACATGAAATAATAGAACACACCAAGAGACCACCCCTGCCACCGTGTGAGAACAGACATAGCAGCCACTGTTTGGTTTCATTGTGAGCCCTCACGATATTCCTTCCTCCTCAGTTTACTGGCAGGTTATGGTGCTCCAGCATGGTCTGCACAATGAGTGCAGCCAGGCAGCGGCTGCCCCAGCATTCTGTACTGAGTGCACACAGACTGACCAAACCAACTTCTTGTGCTCCCTGAACAGGAAAGCCAATGGCAACCTGCCCTCCCCATGCAGTCACAGGATTCCCATCTCTGCAACTTCTTGGTAGTTCTCACTCCTTACAATTTATCTGTCTCCCCAATACTACAATAACAAAAAAAATAAAGAGCACTTCAAAAAACATATTTTCCAGAGTCAGGTCAATTTCTGTCTCTCTGAAATTCAACCTACAGAAGATGATGGGAAACACAAAGACACCATGCTCTTTGTCAGCTTCTCCCAAAAGCTGTGTGTTTACAGGCTTTCTAACAGCCGTCAGATTCAGAGACCTCACATACTCAAGAAAGGAATCCATTCCATAAAATAAGCCATTCTCCATAACTCACTGCAATTTATATTATTTTCTTGTACAAATGTAAAAGCTCTATGGAGAAAATAAAATCTCCAAGATAAAATCATCAGCTGTAATCCAGCCACAAACTTTTCAGAACTACTCCTGGTTTGCAGTGCCCCTGTGGAGCTGCCCCATATTGCCTTCTGTTAGTAAACAGCTCTCCCTGCTCCCTGGCCAGAAAATCTTGCTCATTTTTCTCTTCTCCACAGAGGACTGGGAGACACGGCAGTTCCTAAGAGATGCTGCAGAGAAGCACACTGCCTCACCCTAGAAAAGTCCGCGTGGGATTTGGGGGCATGCATTTACCTCTGTGAAGCCCTCCTGCAGAATATCCAGTAAATTCCCCCTGGCCAAGCAGGCAAGCATTCTCCAAGAGCCCACTGAGGGGTGAGGGTCTCAGAGGGCTTACGGCAGATCCTCCAGCTCAGGGCACAGCCTCTTCCTCCTCCTCCCAGAGACAAAGAGTTGGAGCTCATCAGGAACCGCATTCGTATCCCATATGTGCAGCCCGTTAGTGCACGCAGATAGTTGAGCCAAAGTCAGGGCTTGCACTGGGCATGCTCACGAGAGAGCTGCTGGGGGAGCAGCGAGAGATGTCATACGGTTCCTATAGAAACGCCTCAGCTTACAAGATGCAGCCCAAACGCTGCGCTGGGAAACATCTGAAACCTATTTCCAGCAGTCATACTCACACGAAAACTGCTGCGGAAAAGAGGTTTTCAAACCCACCAAACACAGCCAGCCCTGTCCGGCGTGGGGGCAGGGAGCGAGTCAGCAAATAGCAGATGCCTCGCTTAGCTAGAGAGAGGAAAGACTGTAAGAGCTGGCCAGCTTAAACTCTCAGCAATTGCTTCACAGCCCCGAAAAAATGGCACCATTTTTAGCAACCCTGTAGAGACAGGAAGCTGCAAATGAGGCCACAATGCAGCAAATAACATTTGCACAGTGCTGGGCTCCACTCTAGCCGCTGTGGCAATGAAGATGAAAAAAGAAATAAGGACAAAAGCTTTAAATTAGAATTAAATACAAACCCCAGCAAAGTTTCTAAATCGATAGTAACTACATTCATTCCAGAAAAAAATGTATCAAATATCTTCAGGCAATCTCCCAAACTTCATCTCAGCTTACAAGAAGTGCCCTGAAAAAAGAAGGAAAGCATGGAGAACCCCTCCTGCCAGGGGATGTCTGCCAGTCCTGCTGGGCAGCACAGCAAACACTGCCCAGCAATGCACCACGCCTTCAGGGCTCTGAATACCTGGCAAACCATATCTAAGGGGACAAACAAACTTGTTTTTCTGCCTAAGTATGGAAGGCTCTGGAGGAAAAAGCCATTACATAATTTTACCATTCTAGTGTTTTCTCTGTCAGATACGGAAGATGTAGGTAAAATACAGAAAAACGAGCAGCAGCTAATTTACTTCTACAACCAAGACAAGTAACTGAAAAACAAGTCACTCGCCACTCGTGACATGAGTATTAAATATATTCCTGTTTGCCTTTCCTATTTACTTTTCCAGATTCAGTAGGAACTGAGACTTTTGTTTTCTTTAATTGCTATGTCACATCTGTTAAGCAAAACAATACAGTACTGTGAATCTTTGCAAAAAATCTTGCAAGGAGGCAATGCTGGTGGTTAGCACCTTGAGCCAATTTGCTCTGGAGACTCAAAATGACTCATAACACCATTAACCGGATGACAGGAAATATTTCTCCCCATTTATACAGTGCAGACAACCAGGTTGTGCCTTGCAATTTCAATTACACTTCATAGAAAACCTGAGTGAACGGATTCTCCATCAGCAGGTGACTTCATTTGAAAAACAAAACTAATTTTGAGCCTTTTCTGTGAACTTTATAATAATCTCAAAGAAAGTTATATTTATTAACTGTTTCTCAACGCTGCACAGTAAACATACGTTCATGGAAGACATTTACAGGTAAGAATACTGAGGTCATCCCTTCCCTCCATCCCTTCAATTTCTGGAAGTAAACACACACACACACAAATCCAGATAAACTGCAGAAGTACTACAGTGAAACCAAATGTACTTTGGTTGTATGGAGAGGTGACAGATGGCTGCAAGGTGTTCTCTGATTGCGTTTGGAATTGGTTTTATGAATTTGATAGCAGATTAAGAATTATGTGCTCACAATCCCTACAAGCTCTAGATACACTTGTCCTTTGAAGAGGAGATAAGCCACAGGCAGACAGTCCCCCACCACAGACTTTATACTGGAGACATGACCCAAATTTTCAGGATTTCAAAATGGGATAAAGAGATAATCTGTGAAAACAGCAGAGAAACAAAAAGCGTAAAAATAATTTAATGTGTAAAAAGTATTGTTTAAATCATAATAAGCTGATAGTCTGCAAAAAGAGTTCACTGATGATGGACCTTGGTGGCATTCAGTGGAAATGACTTAAGAAACAACAATCTTTGTTATATTGGAAAGCATTTCTCTCACCCTACTCCCCATTCTCCCATTTCCTGGCACAAAACAAAGGACTTAAAGCTAGATGTGTCACTCGTAGTATGGTAGTGCCAACCCTGAGAAATGCAAAAGATCGTCAGCTGAACATATTGGGGGAATTGTGAAGAATTTCACTTGGGTTGGAGTGAATGCTCAGGTCGGACACCCTCCTCTGCCTTCCTTTTTGGATCAACAAAAGCTGGGACTGAAATCTGAAATTCAGGTGATCGCTTTCAATTTCATAACGCTACCAAGGAGCTTCCACCCACTAGAACATGGCAGCGGGTGGTGTTCTCCTTACTCATGGCAGGTCCAGGGACAGACCTGCTCACAGCCTGCTGTCCATCAGAGATTTTGTCATCAAAAGATTTGTTTCTACATTATCTCTGAAACAGAACTGCTTTTCTTAGACAACAGGAATATCAGAGAATAGAAACTAGGCCATTTCTGATGGATAGAGTGAGTGGCAGATATGCTGGGCCATTCTTCTATTTATTGTGGTAACACAAATGGGGTACATGTGTGTGCTGAAAATAAGTTTTAAAAATTAAATTCCCTTTTTGCATTTCACTCTTAAATATCAGGCTTCTTGTAGCAGGGATATTTTTCTTTCACTTTATAGGCATCGTAAAAGATCCCTTTGAATGTTTTATTTGCAATAAGAAAAAAAAAATGGTCCTCTCAACTAAAAATAATTCATTGTAATTCTTACTTTCCAGAAAGACTTTTAAAATTCCTGAAAAACAATTCCAAAATGAAGTGAATGGGAGGCAGCGATGCAAAAAGGGTCTTGGCTCTATGGCTCCTGATTGCTGACCTTCAGAACACGCAGCGCAGGTTTGGTTGGCAGCATTGCCCTCTCCTGGCCGCTCTCAGCATAACCGTCGTGCTGAATGCTGGGCAAGATGCAGGACAAAGCACCTTGGAAGACACCAAGCTGAGCGGTGCAGCTGATACAACAGAAAGAAGGGATGCCATCAAGAGGGACTTTGAAGGACTTTAAAGGTGGGCCCATGTAGACCTAACAATCTTCATCAAGGCCAAGTACAAAGTGCTGCACCTGAGTTGGAGCAATCCCAGATATGCATACAGACTGGAAGGAAAACTCCTTCAAAGTAGCCCTGTGCAGAAAGACCCGAGGGTCCTGGCAGATGAAAAACTTAACATGAGTGAGCAAGAGTCTGTTTGCAGCCCGGAAGGCCAATAGTATCCTGGGCTGCATTAAAAGAGGAATGGCCAGCAGGGCAGAGTGGTGGTTGTTTCACTCTGCCTTGTACAGCCCCTTTGGAGTACTGCCCTTAGCACAGAAATGATGTTGAGGAAAGGGCACAGGGCACGAGGGTGCTCAGAGGGTTGGAGCACCTCCCCTACAAAGACAGGCTGAGGGAGCATGGCTTATTCAGTCTGGAAAAGAGAAGGCTGTGGGGAGGCCTCACTGTGACCTCCCAGTATGTAAAGAGAGATTATAAACAGGAGGGAAAATGACTTTTTACATGGGTAGGCAGTGATAGGACAAGAGGGAATGGTTTTAAACGAAAGGAGGGAGATTTAGGTTAGATGTCAGTGGAAGATTTTCACAGTGAGACAGTGAGGCGCTGACACAGGCTGCCCAGGGAGCTGTGGGTGCACCATGGCGACATTCAAAGCCAGGCTGGATGAGGCCCTGGGCAGCCTGAGGCTGTCCTTGATGTCAGCAACCCCGCCCATGGTGGGGGAGTTGGGACTAGATGATCTTCGAGGACCTTTCCAACCCAAGCCATCCTGCGATTCAGTGATTCTATGATTCAGAAGCACAGCTCACAGGGTGCCCCTCCCAACCTCCCCACAAAGCTCCCGCAGAGAGGTCTCACTCACAGACGCCGCAGCAGGCTGCGGTGGGGGATGGAGCCCCGCGCCCAGCCGCGTTCCCATGCCAGGTGCCGCAGCTCCGCTCAGCGCAGCAGGGGCGCGCCAGCAGCACGGCCCGCCTTCTGTCCGCAGTCCTGAGGGGGAGAAGCAAAGGCATCAAACACGAAGGGCGGGAACGGACTCGGCAGTGCGGTACCTGGATGCACCCCTCTGTACCGTCCTACAGCAGGCAGCAATTCCCCTCTGCGGTGGGTGTATCCAGGGCAGAAAGTTGTTGCCTTCTGTAGAAAAAAATACATTTGAGTTTTAACGTCCGTGGACTTGGGGGAAGTTACACATCTTTTGTTTTCTTCCACACGTAAAGCGAGGATGGTGGACAGGATTCCTTCAGAACATGTACACAGGATTCCCGATGACGTCGGCTTGTAGCACCCGTGGGACCCAATTATCTCCCCCACTCCTGGAGGAGGAATCCGAATCAGCACTGCCAACGCAGCAATGGGAATTGCTAATTTAAAACGGAACGGCTGACAGGCCGGGCAGCCGGAACGCGGGGAAAGAGGGGAACCCCAGAGGGCAGGATGGGGCCCGGGAGCTGCGGAGCCCCAGGGAGGGGGTTCTCAGAGAGAACGGGGCTCCGGGTCGGATCCCAGCCCGCTCCCTGCCGCCCTACCTGCGCCCGGCCCGCGCGCGTCGCCGCTGCCATGGGGACGGGTGGGGGCGGGGCGGAGCGGCCGCCGGAGGGCGGGAAGGGGGCGGGGGCGGGAAGGCGTGAGGCGCGTCCTCCCGTCAGGACGAGAGGGGAAAGGAAGTGCGAGTCGATCAGCTCGATTCAAAAATCTTATCTTTAATGTCCAAGGAGCTTTCGATATATCAACACTCTTGGGAAACGTAGGAGACAGGCTGCTGGAGCCTGTTAATCAGTGCAAAAACAAGGCTTTTAGGAAAAAACTTCAGAACGTGTGACTTCGGCTTCTGATCAGTTCGGGGCCTGGCAATCGAGCCGAATCACTACCGCCGTTCAGGGTGCTAGGCCACCTCCAGGCCACGGCGCACCTCAGCAGGCTGCCCTCCGAGGGGCGCCCAGTGGGCACGGCGGATGGGCTGCGCTCAGACACGGGGATCTTTGCCAACCTAAATGGCTCTGTGTCTTACTCTGCAGGCGTTCCAGTAGCCAGCTGGGCTCAGCTCAGTAGCGCGGGCAAAAAGAGCATATCCTGTTCAGGTAGAAAAAGAGACTGTTCCCATTCATTATTTAAAAAAGTCTGGCCTTATAATAGCCCTGATGTTGTCTGCTGGACAGCGCGAGCAAGAAGACCTGCTCAGGTAGAAAGGTTGTAGAACTAGTCCTCACAGCACTTCTGCCTTAGCACACAGTACCCACATCAGCTTTATTGTTACAAGGAGGAGCTCCCTCATGGTTTTTCTTTTACATTTAAATGAGCCATAATATGCAAAACATTGCACATTTATAAAAGGTACCAGATGTCCATTTTTCAACACTGGCAATAAACAGGTTGCTCCAGGACCTGTGTTTGGCCGTGCAGACTATTACCTAGGAACAGACTGTGCCAACTACTGACTCAGGGCCTGAGGACACTGCTTGGGAGCCCTCTCAGCTCCCAACACCACAACTGTCAGACGCAGCCCTGTGGTAGAAGATTGTGGACAGTTGCTGTCCTGCATTGCTAACACTATTTTAAACCCATAAGCAAATTCTCCAAAGTGTCTTCAGGAGCTTTAGCAGAAGACACCACATGGCATGTACTCTATGTTGCAGGGTTTTATAACTAAGGCTGACAACACAAAATAAAAAATAAATGGAGAAAAAGTGCAAAGCCCTCTTTAAAATTGTCCAGGATTCATTCACAGCGTCTCAGGCATGCAAACAGCTACTGCAGCCCAAGGACTGGGTAACTACCCTGAATATAGGCAGTGGCTTTAAATGGCTGCCTTTCAGATAAGCTGCAGGTTTTCCTTCTTTCATTTTCAGAGAAAAGAGCTCACAAACCAATTAACCAATTAAGCATTGACCAATTAACATTCTTAGTTAATTGGTACCACCCTTCAATGGAAGGAACTGTTCTGTACCCCTTGGTTAATTCTGCATTTCTGACCTTGGCCTCAGTGTGCTGTGCATGGTGGGAAGACACTGCTTTCTGAGAAAAGGAGATGCACGATGTGCATGACTGCAGTGTGCAGCGGCTGGTACCAGAGGAAGACCTTACAGCAGTTACAGCTAGAACTTCCATGCAATTTCCTCCCGCTATCAACCACATTCTGTTCTTAATATCAGCATAAAATCCCATGGCAACATCTCCCTTGCCCCAGAACAGAATCTTGTATGCTGCATTCCCACACAGAGCTGTGCAGAGCCAAGGGGAACAGGTTGGTTTTTGACCAGCAGAATCAGAGGCGACTACTCCTCATGTGAGAGTAAATGTGTGTGTTCTTGTGCAGGTGGAAGACACAGCTGCTCTGCTCTGCAGGCAGGCTCGATGCGTTCATGAGGTTAGCCTGAGCTTGCAGCATCTTTACGCCTGTGGAATCCATTAGCTGCTGAAGGAGGCAGGGGCTACCAAGCTTTTTAAACCAAGGTCCCATTCTTGCTGTCGTATTTCAGTCTGGGCCGGGGGAAGTTGAGGGTGGCATACTCTGTGGCATTCTGCATTTGCAAGTTCTTCACCTCTTCCGCAGAGCGCTCCCGCACCTTGGTGAACACCTGGATGTCTGCATAATGAATGCTGTCGTCCTGCTTTGTGTTCTTGGGTTTATTCACAGTAGCATAGACTGGAAACTCCGTGACATTTTCATGCGCTGGAGGCTTTGGGAAAAAGAGATCAGAGTCAACTGGACCTGCATGCCCCACATGCTGCCCCTGCACTGCCCAGCCCACTGACACCTCAGGCTCAGAGACAGGCATCATCCTACTGCATCTTTTACAGATCAGTGAGAAAGACTAGGCCCGTATCACTGTGCAGCAATGCACGTCGCTCCCATAGCCCTCCCAGCCTACACTGGATGAGATGTCACAGCTCTGAATGAACAGCCCATGTGCGCCTGACCCCTCTACCCTCTAGGCTAGGAAGCGATGGTTAACCCCGTTCTGCCAACATCCAGTCAGAAAACAACCCCATGAAGCTGTTTACCTTCCTGCCAGGCTGGTGCTGTTGGCTCTCATGTCTCACACTGGTTCCTGAAAAAGAGACACCGGCAGATCAGGTTAACACAACTGTTTATTGTTCCAGTTTTGAGTTCCAAAAAGCAGCATCTGGCACATGGGCTCTCTCCCCTGGACGCGAATCAAATTTCCACCCCATCTGACATCCTCAGCCCTCATGCTGTCTCTGAGGCCCGTCTCCCAGAAGAAAGCCTGGGCTTGTTTCTTTGGAAAAAATAAGGCTTCCCGGGATGACAACATGCTGTGGACCGCAATGTTCTTGGCAGAACCCAGAAGGATGTACACAGCACAGAGAGCCTCCTTGTCAGGCCTTTGGAGAAGTCAGATCCAGTTTTAACTTTGTTATTTCCTCTGCTGCCTGCAAACATATTTTGCCCAGCATGGTCCAAAGGCCACAGGACACAACTGGGCTATTAGTTCCTCCTGCTTTATTCTAGGCACTGATGTCAGATGAATGTTTGCAGCTCTTACGGGAGTTTGATTCAGTTCCTGCTGTGCTGCACAACAGGGTACTTACACATTTTTATGTGCACAACTCAGATATTTTAGAGATACCAGTGAAGCCCATTCCCATCCTCTTGCCAAATTCCATGGCTTATATCGCCCCTGCTTTAAATTTCAATGAAATTTGCCTTTTGCCTCTGTCAGACCTCTCTTGAGAAAGGTCAAGTATGGAAGAGTTTGGGAGAGGGCCTCAGCTAAGGGATCCATCTGCAGCCAGCGCTGATGAACGCCAGCTATCCAGGGGCTGATTTACTTCCACTGTTCTTGCACTCTAGAGCATCTTCACAAATCCTTACCTTGCTTTTCCTTCTTCCTTTTAAAAAGCGAAGGACAGTTCCTGGAATCAGAGAGAGATGTCAGCCTCGAGAAGCTTCACCATCTGCCTTCATCACACTCAGAAGCACACCCCAACGTTCTGCATTTGTGCAGGGAAATCCAAGAGCCCCTCCTTCCCCTCCCCCCAATCCAACCACCCCTATTTGGGTGTCTGGGACTGCCAGGTTCCGCTCAGAGCTTTGTGAGCATCTGTGCAGGCTCCAGCCCTGCTGAGGGAATGAGACACCTTCTGAATGTGAGTGAATTTTGCAGGGAAAAGGTCCAGGGGTCCCTCTTCAATGACACCTCTACTACACGCTACAGACACCCCCAAGACTCCTTGCCTTTCAGCCCTGTCTGGCAGTCCTGTTACACACAGGCATCAGTGTGAAGGAGAACATATTTCACTGCAACTATGTTTCCACAGCTGTATGATCAAAGTTACAGGATACTGAGCATGATCCCCCTTAGCATGAAACATTTGTCTTAAAACAAGAAGCTCTGATAGCCCATGCTTCCGCTTCCTTGCCCACCGAGCAGCTGTGCACAGCCAACATGCTAATTTAATCTTTCAGACTGTGTTTTTCCTGATTGCAGTTTTCCACTTAAACACAACCAAACCAAACAAGTTGCACACTTTATATAAGCCAAGCCAAACACAAATCTTGTCCGTACCTGTGTGACCAGAGAGAGAAAAGCCAAACACAACCATGTCCCAGCCATGGCGCAAATAGGAGCCAAATTCATTCTGTATGCAACAGCAGAGCCAAACTCCCACAGTCTGGTTCTGGCCGGGCAGCATGGCCAGAGCAGAGACGTGTCACATTCCAGGCCAGATGCATGAGACAAATGTTGTCTTTGCAGCATGAAGCAAATGTTATCCTTGCAGAATGCTTGTATGGCTGGAAGGGAGCAGGTGCCAGCCCTGGTGCAGCTGCTCCTTTGCACACACATGCACTTAACAGAGCGTGCAGCGCAACTGAATGTGAGCAGCCAGGGCTCTGAAGGGGGCTGGAGAGCTCCCAGAGATCAGCCAAGGTCCAAAGCATGTCATGCATTTGCTTGACAGATCTGCCACAGGTAGGAGCAAAGAGGTGCCTGAGGCACAGTTTTAGAGGCAGTTTTGGGAGCAACAGAGCAGGGCTGAGTGTGTGGTAATGGCTTGAGGTTCTAATGGCAAAAGGAGAAAAGGAATGACAAAGAACCAGGAGACCTTCAAAACAGCTGGTAATTATTAACCAGGAGCTGGGAAATCAAGGGTAGCTCTGGGGAATGCAAGGGCTGTACAAAAGGATTCAGCTCTGCTTCTTATGGCGTTGTCCTGGTGTGGTTCCCACCTGTAGAACACCCTCCACTGTTGCTATGAGCCCGCAGGGTTTCCAGGACCCTCCCTGCCTGGCTTTGTGCTGGAGCTTTTGCATCTTTGCAGTCAGGTTGTGGACTGCAATTAAAACAGCACCATGTGAAGTAAGTTCAGCAGAGTCCAAAGTCTCTTTGCTGGGAGGCACGTTCCAGCCCCAGCTTTCCCAACCGCCTTGGCTTGTTTTGGTTGTCTTTCTTTGCAGAGTGAGCGTTAGCAGCCAGCATGTAGTCTGTTCTGAGACTGTCTGCAGGCTAATCACAGCCAGGCAGGAGACAGCATCTCTCTGCCTCAGATCTGCAGTAATTACAATGGATGTGGCAAGGGAAATGAGCAAGGCAAACCTCCCCCCTCTTCTTCTCAAAACCAGGTCAGACGTGCTGTAACTGACAACCTGCTGGATGCATGCTGTATTCTGCATGACAGCATGTGTCCCTGCTCCTGCACCGCTGCTTCTCCTTTCCCCATGTCATTACCAACCTAATTTCTGCTTCATGCTGAGCCCCAAATTCTGGCATCCTTTGCTGCCCATGCACAGTGAAGTGAGAATCCTGCCCAGGGCTGAACTTGCAGAGACACCCAGACCCCAGGGCATGCTTTCTTTCACTGATAGCTTCTGTTCTGAAGAAGTTTGCTGAAAAGGATTTTCTTAAGATTTCAGGAACCTCCTCCCTTCCCTACAAAAGGCAGGTACCTACCTCCCCTTTTACAAGTCTCAGCTTTAGTTAGGAAGCCAGCTCTTTGCTGATGCTGAGTAAATACCTAGAAATAAAAGCATTACTGGTGCCCAGAAGTACCTGAACTAAGATAAACAGCACCTTTTTTCCCTCTGTCAAGAAGGCAAAGCCATGAATCACGCAGACCTCTGCAGTGGGGCTTCAGTGCACCACAGTCTGCTCTTGGTCATGGTGGTCTGTGGGTGTCCTACAAGCCATGTTACAGCACACTCATTTACCTTCCACTCTCCTTACTTATCTGTTCACCGCCTGTGCAGCGTAGGGAAGCCTGCAAGCCTGAGGCCCTTCCTCAGCCAGGTGCTCTCCTGTGCGAGACACAGTGAGAAGCTCCTGGGAGAGCTCCGCTTCGGTCCCTACATGGGGCACGAGTTTGCATGAGAGCCCCACAAGGGGTGCTGGGGCAAAAGGCTCTTGGGCCAGAGCTTAGTCCTCCACTGCCAGAGGGGAGCAGGGAGACAGTGGTGACACCACCAGCAGAAACACCCCAGCTTCTAACTCTCCATTTGGGAAAAACACCCAGAAGGATGCAGCAGTCCTGGTCCTGCAGCCTTGGGACAGCAGAAGTTGGCACTGACCCTGAAGTGGCAGTTGCAGCCAGGCTGCCACCACACTGCTCCCCAGGCTCCCCACACTGCTTTCCTGCTCAGCCCTGTCTGGGCAGCTGACCATCCAGCCTGGGTTTAGGCTTTCTTTATGAGGCAGAAGTGTCTGCGCATGGCCTGGCATTGCTCAGACCTGGGGGTGCCACACGGTGTGTGCTGATGGTGCTTTCTGCGCTCCAAGGGGCCTGTGTAGGCTCTTGTTCACTGCAGCCTGAAGAGAATGCCTTGGGCACCTTGTTTAACCCCTGCCATAGGGCAGAGGAAGTGGAAGACAAGGAGATTTCGAGAACCAGCTTCCCCCCTTCCATCTGCAATTCCTATTCCTGAACCCCAGACTCCGGGTGTACAAACTCTCTCTTCGGCTCCAGCCACTAGGTGATGCTGTGCCTCTTAATTATTAAAAAGCTCCGATGATTTTCTATTACTTGAGCAAATACAGTGTTGGGGAGAAAGCCCCCTGCGCTTCACCTGATACCTACAGCTCTCCCCGCGCTCTCAGCACTCCGTGTTCCCACCCGGCACCACCCCGTGCGCCGCGCCGGCGAAGCGTGAGAGCGGGGGCTGAGCCGCCCCTCCTCTCGGGAGCCTGACAGCATCTGAACGGCGCGGCCCGGGTTGGGGGGGCCGCTGCCCTTCGGGGCAGTGCCACAGCCTGCAGGTTTTACCTCCGCTGGGGAACTTGTAAGGATTTCAACTCGATCCTCGCAGAACCCAGCTATAGCACCGACGAGGCGAGCCCCCCGGCCCGCCCCGCCTCGGCAGGTGCGAGGAGCAGCCCCGCTGCAGCCCTGCTGAGCGCTGCCCGAGTTTGGCTCCGGCCGCCGCCCCCCGCCCCGCTGTACTCACCACGGGCGCCCGCAGCTGCAGCGGTTGCCCATGTCGCTCCTTCCTCCATGAAGCCGGACCGTTCTCTGCACGGGCACGGCTTGTATTTCCTGGTTCCCCGCTCGTCCCCTGGCTATTCCAAGGGAGTGTCTGCAGGATCAGATTTCTCGCCGCCGCGCCGGGCCCGTGCGTGCCATCTACCGGGGGGCTGCCGCCGGCTGCCCGGGGCTGGGAGGGGCAGTTGCACTCCCCCGGGGCCAGGCCTAGGGCTGGAATTCTGCCTTCAGCTGCCCCGCTCCTGGCATGCCGGCAGGGAAGGAGTGCAGGAGGGATTCAGGTGTTCCTGCGCAAGAGGAGCTCTAAAGCGGGAGCTCAGGGAGAACAGGAGCTGTCAGTTCTGTTCATGCATATCAAGTGGGATGTCTGGAAAATGTGTGGCATCACCTGGGGAAGGGAGTGGATCACCTGCGAGGGAGGCAGTGGCCCAGCAGAAGTGGGAGTAGGTTTATAGAGCACATCTGGTTGTTGAGGTAATACTTAATGTCAAAGTATTGTTGATTTTGCCCTGGAACAGAAACTGTGCCCCACAGCCTCAATTTGGCAGTTCTGTGTGGGTCTGAACACTCCAAGGGATGTGCTGACAGCTGGGGGAGCTCCCATTCTCTCTTCTGGTGGGCTGAGGGGAGGCAGCCCTGCTCCCAGTCTCCCAGCATCGCTTGTCTGCCTGAGCACAGAGCAAAGCCTGGGGCTTCCCAGCAGCGGAAGGAGGAGGAGAATTCTACCATGCTTCAGCCGGGGGCACGGCTGCTCTCCTGGGGGAGCTGCACTGCAAGCTGCACAGGGTCTTGAGCTGAATCTGCTGCCCTGTGCAGCTGGGCTTCTGAAAGTCCTGCAGCCTGGGCCTGACTGATGCAGGCGGGTGGGCTTCAGCCCTGCCCCCAGCAGGACCAGTTCTTGGGCTGCTGCACAGGCCGGGTGGTCTCAGGAATCTAAGTACCGTTGGGAAACTGCAGACTCTGTGTCTCAGGGTTTGTCCACAGACGCTGTTGATTCAGTGAGCCACTGTTTTGATTTCTGGGATAACTACGTTGCTTTGTGGAGAGGAAAAACAAAGAGGCTGGGAGCCTTTTCCCATCAGCCCCAAACACAAACGCTGGAGCTGCTGCTTTGAGCTCCACTGGAGAAACAGAAAGGCATTGAAAACATTGGCACAGCCAGGGAGCCCTTGGCTGCCGCTCCGCATTCCCCTGCAGCCCGTCAGCACGACAGGAGCCGCCTGGTTCCAGCACCGAGCAGCGAGCGTCGGGCGCAGCCCCGGGTGGCACCAGGCAGTGCCAGTCCCTCCCTCCCCCCACCCCGGCAGCTGCCCTCGGCCTGTCTGGGTGACAGGCTGCGAGCCTGGCACAGTGCGAGCCTGCGAGTGCCCAGCGGTGAGGAATGAACTTGCTGGAGAGAGCGGATGGGGCTCCTAAGAGAGGGACGAGAACTGTGTAATGGTTGTATTGCTGTGCGTTTGCACTGCAGTGTGTCACAGACTGGGAGTGTGCTGTGATAAGTACGGGTGCAAGGCAAGCTGGCATCACCGCAGAGGGAACTCTGAACTGCTACAGGCACTTTTCTCTTAGGACCCGTGCCCTGCATAGACCCAGCCCAGGCCCTGTGACTGCTGCAGGGGCTTGGGTGGATGCTGTGAGTGGGACGGGGTGTGTGCTGGGGGCACAGTGGGGCAGTCCGCTCCTGAAGGACCTGTCAGTTCTTGCTCTTACAAGCAGGTGACTGGAAGTCATTAATGTGGGATTATCTCTGAAATTATTACTAATAGCCTAGACAAAACCTGTTGTAAAGGTGATTTTTATTTTGGCATCATCTGAATTATTTACTGGCCCTCCTTCCTCACAGAGAGGAGTGCAAAAGACTGCAGCCACATTCTGACAGGAGGAAGCTTGTCCATGGGGACCTCAGAGCTTTTCTCTCTCCTTAGGAGGGCTGCACTGAGCTGTGCCAGGGTCCCCATATTTGGCCGGTGACACAGCATTCTGGATGCTTTAATTGGCACCGACAAGGATTGTGCCTGACGCCTGCTGAACCCTGGGGCTGGCTGCGCAGCAGCTGCCGCTGACAGCAGCACACCCGATCCCCAGTCCCACGTCACAGGGCTGTGAAGACGTTTCTCATGTAGCTGGTAGCATCACCATGTCTGCTAAAGGGGCAAATCTCTCATTTATGGGACTTTTCTCCAGACGAGTTCAGAGTGAACTCTCCACTGCTCTGCTCCTTGCATTCCAAGCTGCTAAGGCATCATCCATCCTTCCTGCTGCACAGTAATGTGGGCAGGAGCAGTGTGAGTCCAAGGCAAATGAGTGAAGCTTGGAGGCAGATTTATTCCTCTTTCCATTCAAGAGCTGTGGGTACTTAACAGCATTGCATCTGCACAAAGGCCAGCACCAGCAAGGTGCTGGGATTGCATGGGCAGGTGCACAGCCTCAGAGCATTGGGCGAGAGCAGCCCTTGCAGTGTGGGGTGAGAGAAGAGCATGGTGCTCACTGGGCACCCAGGAGAAAAACTTGCATTAGAGTCCCTTCCATGAACACTTTAGTCCCCCTCTTTTTTCATTTCCAAGCCCCTTCTTCTGATCATCAGCCTTAAGAAGCAGAAGTCTGGCATATGCACAGCTGTGTTCCAGCCCTTCTAAACACTGATGGTGAGAAACAGAGGCCTGGCACAGTGACTCCCTTTTCTGCCTCTCCCCCCTCCCTGCTCAAACCCAGCTTTGGGGCCTTTAGGACTCTTCTTTCCCTTTTTCTTCCTCAGACTGCTCTTCCTGCCCCACTGTCTGCTCCTGGATTATCTTCACTTCAATGATCCTGGCCTTCACCTCCTTTCCTGTTCGGGGTGCCACAATGTTCAGAATGCCATCGTGGGACAGGGTGGCTCTCATCAGCAAGGGGTCGACGTCCAGCGGGAGGATGTAGGTCCTGGTGAACTCCCGGGAGATGAAGCCGTGGCGGTCAGCCCTCTGGGGGTGCTGCCCCACCACCTCCAGCAGGTTGTCCACAGTGCGCACTGTCAGCTCGTCGGGCAGGAAGTGGCAGACGTCCAGGAACACCTCGTACTTGTGGTCATTGAGGCTGACCTCCGAGGTGCCTCGATCCAGCTGCTTGTTGATCCGAGGCCTGATGTAGTAGCCGTGGTACAGGGCAGGAGCTAAAATCTCACATGGGGACACACCTAGAAATGAGACCCAGTGGGAAGTGGGGGATTTCCCAGGGAAAGGGATGGAGAAGCAGGGAGGCTGGGTCCTGCAAACACCTTGATATTGCTGCTGCGTCAGTTCTGCAATGGGGACAGAGGCTCTGCCATTTCCTACCCTTGCATCTCCAGAGTGCACACTCAGTACCAAAGGCTCCTCTGCCATAAGCTGAGGGCTGACATCCAGCTAGGGCATCTGCTGGGTGGACTGGGAGGGACTGGTGGGTGCATTGGGTGCTCAGCAACGCAAAGCCCGTGGCTGGGTCTGGGCATAGAAAATGCTGATGGTGAAGACACTGCCCTGAAGAACTAAAGGCCTTTTGTTTGCCATTGTCCAGAGGGCTTTCCTTGGATCTTTTTGCCTTTTCACGCTGCTGTGCCGATGCTGAATGGTTCTGCTGCTGCCCACATTCCTTCCTCTCTGCCAACCGTTGCCGGGCTTTGTGCTTAACACCCCAGCTCAGCTTTTCTCACTGTTCCCGGCTACAAAATCTTCCCCTCCCCCTCCCCCAGCAGTAGTTTTCTAAACTCCCTCCTCCCCATCCTGCTGTGGGAAAGGTGGAACTGCTGCTGACACACCTCTCCCATGAGCAGGGTGCAACCTGCCCTGGCAATGGAGAAGAGCACTGGGACATGTCCTGCACAGTCACAGCCTCTGTGGGGTGTGGTGAGGTGGGGGGCATGAGGGGACAACGCTTTGCTCCCTGCTGCAGAGCATGTGCATGAACAGACCCTGGGGGCACAGGAAAGGGACAGGGGAACCAGCACTGGGCATGGAAGGAGGAGGTGGACCTAAAGAG
This sequence comes from Tetrao urogallus, assembly GCF_951394365.1. NCBI lineage: Eukaryota > Metazoa > Chordata > Aves > Galliformes > Phasianidae > Tetrao > Tetrao urogallus. The sequence goes on along the minus strand of NC_136835.1, from coordinate 463,125 downwards.
AGCTCCTGGCTGTGCCTAGGCTATCCTCCTGGTTTTGCCTGGGTTCCCATGCTTGGGCTTCCTTGGCTCCTGAAGCTCCTCTCCAGAGGGACTGTGCCAGCCTCCTGCACCCAAAGACAGAGAGCTGCCGGGGGTCCCATCTCCCTGCTTACCTTCTCCAAAGTTCTGGTCGTAGATCTTGCTGGGGTTGGCGAACTCGTACTCTGAGCTCATGGGGTAGGCGTGGGGCACCGTCCGCGCGGCCATGGAGAGCTGAGGAAGGGGCCTGTCCAAGCACTCGCTGCCTCTGAGAGCGGAGGCTGCAGATTGCAAGGTTTTAGTTGGGTGAATTCCACAGGGAGGAGTGTGTGATAAAAAGACAGACCAAAATAGCCTTGCATCAGGCCCCGGGCCGCCTCGCCAGGGTGACGAGGGAAGCGCCTCATTGCATTCCTGTAAAGCTGCAGGCTCTGCCTGTCAGCGGGGTGCAATCCTGCACCTCCTGATTCCCTGCCTTGGGCAGGGGGCAAGAGACAGGAACTGGGCCCCCAGCTGCCCCTGCCAAGCCAGCAGGGGACAGGACAATGCCTAATGGTGGCTGGTGCTTGGTGAGGTTGTGTGCAGTCATGCAAAGCCATCGTTGTGAGCTTAGCCCTCAAATCAGCCCCAGAGAAAGGGATTTGTTTTCCCCTGAAGCTGAGTCTCTTGTTCCTGGGAGTGGTAAGGTGCTGCAGACTGTTAAGTGGCACTAAGCAGACCCTGACCACACTCCAGAACTGTGCCGCTGTGAGCCAGCTGTCTGGGCTGTGCTTTGGCCAGGGCTTCAGTGCTGTGCAGTGGGATCAGAAGAATGCCTGTGCTGGAGGTCACACATTAAGCAGGGTCTGAAGCTGGCCTAGATCCACTTTTATTGAACTGGGAGTTAGTACCCAGTTAAGCTCCTCATACTCTGAAACCAGAGATTTCCATGTCTGCGGTGCGAGAGAGCAGGTGCACTACTGCTGACGTAATATGGAACTGGACAAAGTACGGCTGGGGCTTCTGCAGAGGGTGAATTCTACTCCCTAATCTTGCAGGCAAGTGAACAGGAAGAGGGTCAGGCCCTTTTGCAGGGGACTGATGGTGCTAGCAGTGAGAATGATGTGCCCCTAAGCCAGAAGGCTGTATGTAAGTTGCAGATGCTCAGAGCTCTTGTACTTTAAAGACAGCTGCTGGGCTGAACCCAGTCTCATGATCTGAACTGATTGCTGCAGGGCAAACAGAACAAGGGAGTTTGCAAACCAGAGAAGGCAAGCAGCAGTGCAGCTCTGCAGGGCTGCTGTTTGCCTGCTTTATCTCTGCTTGCAGAGTGCTGGGCTCTTCTGCTCTCTCCTGCAAAGTGGTTTCTCTAGTGGGCAAAGAGGAAGAGGTATCAGCTGATGCCCTGTGGAAACCATCCTTAGTGTGCACACACCAGCAGGTGCTTATGTAGGGTGCTCACTAGTCTGTAGAGCTGCACACCAGAGTACATCACAACAGACCTTTTGGGGTCCATGTTGCCCTCCAGCTATGGCGTGCGGCTTCCTTCGCTTTAAGGGAAGGCAGAGCCTTTCCTAGGCGCGTGGGTGCAGTGGGGAGCTGCAGCCATGGTGCCGTCACAGGGAACAACAGCCCCTTGTCCTTTTCCATGTGAGCCAAAGATAGGAGCTGCATTGATCCTGCTGGCATCCGAAGCAGCTGGGAACATCCGCCAAGCCTGCTTGGGACTCAGCAGATAAACAGCACGTGGGGCGCGGGGCGGGCAGCCGGGCAGCTTGGCTTCTTGCTGCCCCATTAGTCTCCTTGTCTTCTTCTCCCCTTCCCCCTCCTCCTTAGCAATCTGTTCAAACCCCCAGACACTCCTGGGCACTGCTGAAGGGACCAGTCCCGGATTGGGACAATAAAATCCCTGACACCACTATTCGGGAGGCCTCGGGGGGAGAGGCCCCGCCAGCCACGCGGGTATAAAGCTGCCCCCTGTGCTGGGCACAGCACTGCAGCAGTCGTTTGCTTGGCTCCTCTGTCGCGCTCCGATGGATATCACCATTCACAACCCCCTGATCCGCAGACCTCTGTTTTCTTGGTTGACACCGAGCCGTATCTTTGACCAGATATTTGGAGAGCACTTGCAGGAGTCAGAGCTGCTCCCTACTTCCCCCAGCCTCAGCCCCTTCCTGATGAGATCCCCCTTCTTTCGGATGCCCAGTTGGCTGGAGACGGGACTCTCAGAGGTAATCTGCCCTGCTTTCTGCTCTTTGTTACCGCTGGGTGCACATCCTGATGGGTCTGGAGCTGGGAACCCAGGAGAGCTGGGACGCTGCTTGTAGATTGTTAATAGGAAAAGCCTGGGGAAAAGGGTGCTGAGTTTTTGCCTCTGCTCCTCTGTGTTAGGTAAGTTCCTCTGCACGCTTTGCTAATCACTTGTAACTGAGAGCAAGTATTGCCACAGCCATGGGCACAGAGACAAACCGAGCTGTGTGTGTGCTGTTAATGACTGCAGGAACTGACAGGAGAAAGGAGGAAGCCTGATTTCTCTGTCTGCCCTGAAAAATTTTCCATTCTGCTTCCTCCTGAGAAGTAGAGGAGCAGTGGGACCCCCATGCCAGGCAGCGTGGGAGCCCCCCGCTGCTGAATAGAGAGGCCAAAGCTAAAGCATCTCTGGCAGACAGAGCAGTGTTTTCAGAGAGATATGGGACGGGAGGGCCTTTAAATGGCCATCTGCTTGCTTCAGGGGCTGAGGCACGCAGCTCAAATGACCTTGTTCAGTGTGCAGGTCAGCTGTCTATTTGCAAATAACTTATAGAGGTACTCAAAGCCTACTCAAATGGAGTGAGAGGGAAGTATTTTCTTACTCTTTGCTTAATGTTTCCCTTGGTTTAGTCACCTGGGTCTGGTCATCTGATGAAGCAGCCATAATAAGCACCACAGGTAATAACATCAACATCTGACTTTCTCATTGGAGAAATCTTCACAAATAATCTAGCAGAAGGAGCAGGAAGCCTTCCAGGTAAAACTGAGGAAACCAGTAAGCTAGAACTGGCATGGAAGCTGCCTCCGTGTCCCAGAACAGAGCTGCAGGAGCCTCATGTGTTTCCTGACCATGACCACAGCAGGAAGGCAGAGGGAGCCAGCTTGCACTGCTGAGTCCCACTGACTTATCCAAGACAGGCAGAAAATGCAAATTCAACCTCAGGAGCCAGCAAAAAGCAGCATTTGCTGGAGATGACAAAGTGCAAAATGGAAGGTAAGGAGGCAAGATGAGCAGCAGGTGACTCAGAGTTTCAGCAGTAGCCCTGCTGCTCAGATAAGAGAGGTGAGGCAGTAGTGCTGCTTAGCTGACACACGCTATTTTTGTTTTTAAGGAGTGATGATGCAGGGAAAAGCCTGCGAGTGACACACATGAGCTGTGGTCAGCTGCACACTCAGTTTCTTTTTCCAGAAAGACTTAGCAAAATTCAGTTGCAGAGACTGGAAATCTCCAGACACCTCAGAAAAAGTTTGGGGAGTCAGTTTTAACAAATTCAAATTGAGAAAATCTCTTCCTTATTCCCCAGAAAATGTTTATTATATGTTTATCCTGAGAGAAAGCATCATGCTTTATGTGGTGGGCATGAATGGAAGAGGCTTACAAGAGACAATCTGAGCCAGATAAGAATCCCAGGACTGAATGCAGGTCAGGCAGGGCATGTGGAGAGAGCCCAGCGTGAGCATGACCTGCTGCATGCTGAGAGTCTGATGAAGCTGAAACCTTTGCCTGAAGTTGTCTCCTTGTTTTACAGATGCGACTGGAGAAGGACAAATTTTCTGTAAATCTTGATGTGAAGCATTTCTCCCCTGAGGAGCTGAAAGTGAAGGTGCTTGGGGACATGATAGAAATTCATGGGAAACACGAGGAGCGGCAGGTACTTCTTTAATTGCGTCACTGTTAGCCAGCGTGTGCTTCCTCATCTATGGTTAAACAAGGAGGCTGCAGAATAATCCTCTTCTTTGCCCTTCTGAAACACTTGCAGTGTTTTTGATCAACCAATCCTAATGGACGATCTCTGTGCAAACCGATCCGATTCCAGACTGGGCAGCAGCAGAGTGGAGATTTAGTGCTGGTGTTGCATGACCTGAGAACTGAACTGGAAAATCAACTTTGAAGTGAGCATTTCTGGGCCTCCCTCTTTCTGGGAAGAAGACAGGAATGCAGAGAGGCATTCAATAAGTTAACAGTGAGCTGTAATAATTAAACCACATAATGAATCCATGCATTGCCCTGTTCCATTAGCAAGAGGCTATCTGTTCCTGAAAAAATACCAACTTATAGTCCTTAAGGGTTGTGCTCTGCTGTCAGCCGTCCCACTGCTTGCTGGCTCAGTGGCAAATGGTCAAAGAGAGGCCAAAAGCCATGTGTAAGGCTGTACATAAAGGGATTGCCCATCCCCCTCTACTTGCAAGAAGGAAACAAATCCTAGAGATAAAGTAGCTGTATCAGTGTATCCATCAGCTCCAAAAGCTTCTGGGAGCCCAGATCTGTCAGTCAAAAAATTCAGCACTACTCATAGATGCTGGAAGCTCATAATTCTGAAATAGCTTCTGCAAGGTTTTTTTGGCTAGAGTTGAGAAGAACTCACCTGGAAGCTGTGTATTCTGAGGGCCTGAAGACCCTCAGGAGGAGGGGCTGCTGGCTCTGGAGGTAGCTGTAGGTCCTACATTTTAGCCATGGCAGCACAGCACTGTGAAACAAAGCTGGCAGGCACAAAAGCTGGAGGAGAAAGCCTCATCCTGCAAAGGATGCCTGCACCACCTGCAGGGGCAGGCCATTCTCTCACTTCAGCCGTTCTCAGATCTTTACAAGGGAGATCTCATAATAAAAACTCTTTTAACTTTCTGAAAAGTTTTCCTTTGGGAGCTGAAGCTTCCTGAACTCAGACTTTACGCTAAAGACCCATGGTTTAGGTGGAACTGAGGGAACACTTCTAATCAGCGCTGTTCCTTCTCTTCTCCTTTTGAAGGATGAGCATGGCTTTATTGCCAGGGAGTTCAGCAGGAAATACAGGATCCCAGCTGACGTGGATCCCCTGACCATCACCTCATCGCTCTCTCTGGATGGTGTCCTGACAGTGAGTGCACCGAGAAAACAAAGCGACGTCCCTGAGCGAAGTATTCCTATCACCCGTGAAGAGAAGCCTGCCATTGCAGGATCCCAGAGGAAGTAGGCCGCTATGTGATGTCACGCCAGGGCCATTCAAGAGCACTTCTCATCGGATGCCAGCTCTGCTCAATGGCCACTCTTATTTATTTATGCTGAGTAAGTTTACTAACAAATAAAACGTGAATAAGCAGTCTGTAGTTTTTGGTTTGGAGCACTTGAGACAAGAGAGGTGTTGGCTCAAGAAAGCCATGTAAGTTTGCAGCATAGGGAAACATATCTGGCATCATTCTTGCTTACAGCTTGTGTGGCAGGTGTGTCCAGGAGTGCTTGTCTCTGTGTTCAAAAACACTTTGCTGGTGTAACTTTACTCATTTACTCTAATGTTTTGCAAACATCTAACTGCATGAGCCTTTCCTTTCAGTGTTTCCTGAGGATTTCTGGGTGTTTCACAAGCAATAGAAAAGTTTCTCCAGTGGAGATTAGGCTGGTATGACAACTTCATGACAATCGAAACCCATTCAAAGTGTGGGTGTCAGATAACAACTGAATGGGGAACAACTGTATCTTGTATTTCTAGAATGATCCATGCTACGCAAAAGCATTCAAGTGCTGCAATCACTTGGGAGCAGTTGCAGATGACAACTGCATAGCTGCAGTAAACACAGATACATCCAGAGAGGAGAAAAATGTCCTGCTCTAATGGTGCAAACCACATCACTCTGAAACTATGTTGTCTGTGCCCTTCAAACAATAAATAGCATCTGAAGTCTAGAGTATTCATCTGATTTATGCTAACACTGTTGTATGGTACGAAACAATACTAAGTCCTTCTCGTGTGTCAGAATCTGCTTAGCACCTCTCTTCAAAGAGCTATGAGCGGAAAGGAAAGTCTGTATTACTGGAACATAATTTCTGCAATTCCTGCCCCCCTTGCTCCTCCCCCTCCCCCCCCCCCCCCCCCCCCAACAAAAAACCCCGAAAAAATGCACCAGGTCTATTGCACAGGTCATTGTACTCAGCTATGACTGATGAGGTGTTGGAACAGACTGTCCAGGAAGGGGGAGGAGGTGTTTAAGGAAGGGGTGGATGTCGCACTGAGGGACTCAGTGGGCAGTGCTGGTGGACTGGGTGATCTGGAAAGATCTTTTCTGACCTTAATGATTCTATGATTCTGTGACCCACCTTCTATGTCTCTTATACCTGCTAAGACAAGAATTATAAGAGATCAGTCAAAATCTCAGGTGAACTCAGTGGGCAAACTTCTTCCATGGCTTTAAGGGAAAGGACTACAATGAGAATCAGTGAGCTGGGATCACTGTCAAATGCACCAGATCCCACCTGAATGCCAAGCTCCAGTTTAAAAAGTTCTACCAGGTAAGGTGTTAGTTGAGCTTCAGTGACAAAGTGAAGCATGACAGAAACTCACGGGTTAATTACAAACAATACTGCTGAGAAAGCAGGAGCAACATATTTCACAAGATGCTGTATTTGGCTCTAATGCAGGACAGGTTGTTTCGGTTTGAGGGATATCTTTGCAGCACGGCTAGCAGACAGGCCTCCTGTTATCCTGAAGGCATAGTCTGCAGTCCCCTTCATCTCTGTTGCTTTGTCTGCATCCTTTTTGTTCCTTCTCTAGGTGTTGGACATGAGCAGTGGCTGTGTGGAGGCCTGTAGTCGATTGTGTAGCAGGACTGGGCAGTTGATTTGAACAAAGGAGGTTCCAACTCAGGCTGGTGGCCCGGAAACCAATGAGGTTCTTGTTCAAATCCTGAAAGGAGAAACAAAGCCAACTTGAGAAAGAACGTCTAAAATATATATATCCAAAATATATTCAAGTGTATCCAAAAAGTGAAAATGGGGGGAAATCCTTTCTACAGAGCAGGGATTTGTTAGAATCACAGAATCATTAAGGTTAGAAAAGGCCTCCAAGATCATCTAGTCCCACCTACCACCACTATTTCCCCACTAAACCATGTCCCTCAGTGCTATATCGACCCTTTCCTTGGTCACTCCAGGTGCAATGACTCCACCGCCTCCCATGGCATCCTGTGCCAGTGCCCGACCACTCAGAGAACAAAAGCCAGCTCCTGCTGACACAGACAGGATCCGTCGGCCTTCCTGGCCACACTGCTGGCTCACTGCAGCCGAGCGCCGACCAACAGCCGCACGTCCATTTCTTCCACAAAGGCTCCAACTCAGAAACAAGAAATGGGGCTTTTCAATGGAGACCTCTCAGGAATAAGTGTGATGAGGGCAGCTAGGCAAGAACACATGAAATGCGAGTGCCACTCCCTGAAAGACTCGAAAGACCTGTTCTGTGATGGTGCAGGAATACAGCTCAACAGAGAAAACATCAGTCTGTCGTCTCTGGGCAAAATGTCATCCAAAGATCTTCTTTAACCTTGCTACAGAACAAACATTTTGTTTCAATTCTGCACACATACTTCCCGTTCTCTGATCCTTGTCCTTGTTGTAATCCGAAGAATACGTCGTTTCAAAGCAGTGAGCATACTGGAAAGAAAAACTCACATTTAACACTGCCAAATATAAACTAAAAACTTCAGCATTTTGCACCTTACAGGAGGAACAAAGTACCTGCAATCACACCCCTGCTTTGAAGTCAGTCTGAGGTAAGATCACAAAGCTTGGGTGACTTCTTTGCATTCACCATCTCAGGGCAAAATGCTGAACAGCAAAGGCACCACAGTTTGACTGGAGCCACTACTAAGAGCAAGGCTGAGATTAAATGAAGAAGCATTTCTCACGGCTTCTGCCCTGCAGTGGAACTGTTGTAGAGTGCTCAGCCGAGGAAAGGAATTGGCTTTGTATTTTTAAAATCCATTAGGAAAGACCAGGAGCAGGGCAGCAGAAGGGGAGCTATTCATGGCAGGCTCACCTCTATGACATTCAAAGCTGATGGAATGGATAAGGCCCTGTGTATGTGACAAATTCAGTGACCAAGGAATACCTCAGCTGAGATTTGCTATGTCTGTGAAAGGCCCAGCACATACTTGGGAAGGAAGTGGTTTGGGTTGTGTGATGTTCCGGATGTCGTAGCGCTCTTCATTCCAGTTCCCCATAAGTACTTTGTGTGAGTAATCGTTCTCATTGGTGGTGCACCTCCAGCCAAACTGGGAGAACTTGGAGGTTTCTGTCCACACCTCCCCATGGCCAGTGGCATGCTTTAAGGAGCCACTGAGGAAGTTGTACATGGTCTGGATTTGATCTGGGAACAGAGTCCAGCAGTGAACAGCCCAGACTTAAACCACTCCTAGCAGCACGGAATGTCACACCTTCACTTCCTTGGTAACCAGGCAAGGACCTCACCTTTCTGGTTGTGATGGAAGCATACAATCCTAGAATTGTTTGAGTTGATAGGGACTCTTAAATGTCATCTAGTCCAATTCCCCTGCAGCGCACAGGGACACCCACAGCTCAGCAGTGCTCACAGCCCCGTCCAGCCTGACCTTGGCTGTCTGCAGGGACGGGGCACCACCGCCTCTCTGGGCAACCCGTGCCAGCGCCTCACCGCCCTCACTGCCAAACCTTCCTCAGCTCCACCTCAATCTCCCCTCTTGTGGTCTGAAGCCATCTCCCCTTCTCCCATCACACAGACCCACTATAGAGTCCGTCCCCTCCCTTCTCACAGCCCCTTCAGATGCTGACGGGCCGCTCTCAGCTCTCCTTCTCTTGCCTTCTCTTCTCCATGCTGCTCAGCCCCAGCTCTCGGCCTGTCCTCGCAGGGAGAGCTTCCATCCCTGCCGCCATTTCTGTGTCCCTCCTCTGGCCGCGCTCCAGCAGCTCCACGTCTCTCCTGCCCTGAGGACTCCACCTGTGGACGCAGTGCTCCAGGTGAGCTGTCACAGCACAGCAGAGGGGCAGGAGCACCTCCCTGCCCTGCTGCCCGCGCTGCTCTGCCTGCAGCCCAGGGTCCGCTGGGCTTTCTGTGCTGCCAGGGCACACTGCTGGCTCCTGTCCAGCTGCCCCCCACCAGTACCCCCGGTCCTTTTTGGCAGGGCTGTGCTCTATCCTTACGTCCCCCAGTTGCACTGACAGTGGGTGCTGCCATGACCCAGGTGCAGACCTTGCACTTGGCTTTGCTGAACCCCCTGAGGTTCTCCTGGGCCAGAGCTCCGCCTGTTTGAATCTCTCTGGATGGAATCCTGTCCCTCAGGAGTGTCAGCTGCAGCACACAGCTTAGGATATTACTGCAAACTGCTGAGGGTGCACTCGATCCCACTGTCAGTGTCACCAGTGAATGACAGTGAGCACCAGTCCCAGCACTGACCCCTGAGGGACACCACTTGCCACCCGAACACCGAGCCATTCACCACCACAGCCAATGGCATCAGAGGACTGCATTCATTCTAGATGTGACAGAGCTTTTTGGGTGGTACAGTAAGCATTTATTTTCCTAAAGAAGGATACTGAATTTCTCAGCTTCATAGGTAACCACGGGGTGACGCAGCCACCTTACAAACAGAGGAATTCATTCATCCAGGCCGAGGGCGCCGACGCCCGGACCGGCACCGCCTTTCCCGGCTGAGCCCCGCGCCGCCCCCCGCCGCCTCCCGAGCCGCTCAGGGCGCACAGAGCGCGGCGTCACCGGGCGGAAGCGCGGCCATCGGGGAGCCGAGCGATGGCGGAGCGCCGCGTTTTGCTGCTGGGCGAGGGCAACTTCTCGTTCGCCGCCGCGCTCTGCGAGACCGACGGGACCCGCGTGGTAGCAACCTGCTACGAGAGAGAGGAAGAGGCGGCGGCGCGGGGCCGGGCCGCGGAGAGCATCCGGCGGCTGCGGGAAAGGGGTGGGCGGGCGCAGCGCTGCGGGGCCTCGCGGGTCTCGAGTGCCGCTCGGGGTGGGGCTGGCCGGCGGGATCAGTGTCCCGCAGGAGGAGCAGCGCTGAAGGAACCGTTAGCAGAAATCTGCGGCGGAGCAAAGGGAGCGTGGGCTCCCCGCTTCCCTGACACGTGGGAGGCAAGACCACGGATGGTCTCTAAAGTGGCCAATCCTGGAATGGTTTGGGTTGGGATACATCCGAAGAGGCCTCCTGGTGCCACTCCCTGCAGTGCACAGGGACACCCACAGCTCCTGCGGTACTCAGAGCCCCGTCCAGCCTGACCTTGGTTTTTGTTTACTTTTGAAGGAGCTGAAGTTATGTTTTCTGTGGACTGCACCAAGCTGAAGGACTATTTTTTACCAGCAAAAAGAGAATTTGACTGCATTTATTTCAACTTCCCTCACTGTGGGAGGAAGGCTGGGGTGGTGAAGAACAGAGAGCTGCTCTCAGGCTTCTTCCATAGGTGAGTCAAGCAGAGTTAGTGCTGTGCTCACTGACTGCAGAGATCACAGAATTGCGAAGGTCGGAAAAGACTCCTAACATCGCATAGTCCAACCATGCACCTACCACCAATGCTGCCCACTATCTGTATCCCTAAATACCACATCTCCACATTTCCTGAACACCTGCAGGGACAGTGGCTCCCCACCCCCTGGACAGCCTGTGCCAGTACCTGACCACATTTCCAGAGAAGAAATTCTTCCTAATATCCAACCTGAGCCTCCTATGGTACAACTTGAGACTATCACCTCTCATCTGGTTGCTGTTACGTGGGAACAGAGGCCGACCCCCACCTCACTACAGCCTTGCAGGGCAACATACCTTCCTAGCACTGCTGCAGCTCCTTGCAGGTGTTACATGATTTCTGGCTGTGCTAACACAGCGCCTCTTGTTGCCTGCTTCCCTTCCAGCTGTGCAGAAGTGCTGACACAGGATGGAGAGGTCCGCGTGGCTCTCTGCAGGGGGCAGGGTGGCACGCCTGCTGATCAGCCCAGGAGAGAGTGGCACAACAGCTGGCAGGTGGTGGCGGTGGCAGCAGGAGCTGGCTTCATCCTGAGCGATGTTCATCCCTTCCGAGCAGAGACTGCCCATGGCTATGAATGCACGGGGTACAGGTACCTGCGGCGTGGCAGATACATGTCCTTTCATCGTGCCTGTCACACTCATATGATCTTATAGTATGTTGTTTATTGGAGAGAGAAACTATTTAATTTTCCATAGAACCTATATGACATAGAACATATATATATATGACATATATATGACATAGACATACATAGAACAGCTGCAGTTCATCTTTGCCTATAAGCAGAATAGCCCAGAAGAAAATGCAAGCTTCTTGAGAAAGTACTCTTGAAAAGATCAGATTATCTTAGAATTTTAAAGGTTAAAATGGTCCGTTTCAGAGTAAAAGTCAATCTTAGCCTAAAGACAATGTGGGGACTGTGGCATATGTGTCTGATTGAGATAGTCACAGCATGGTGGATGTTGGCAGGGACCTCCAGCAGTCAGTTAATTGCAGTTCAACTGCAGAGCTAGGTAGAACAGGTCACTCAGAGCAAAATGCAGACCACACAATTTATTTGTGCAGATTATTTCAGTATTGGACCATCTATCCATAAAAATATGCTAAGTTGCATTTTTGTTGTCTAACAAGATCAGGGATTCAGCAAGAGTCGTGTTAGTGTTAAGGTGAATTATCTTTGTCACCCTCCCTTATGTCACATTAAATCTAGGAAAGAGTCAATGATTTTGCTGTGCTTTTATGTATTGCCAGGAGTCAAGATAAATCGTTCTGCATAGAGGGTGCTTTAAACCACGTTTTTACTCGGAGCGCACCGCTTCTGTATTGCAAGCCTCTGATCTGTGAGACAGAGCTGAACGGACAAAGAATTTCATTTCAAGTACCGCAAGTACTTGTGGATAAAATTAACAGGTAAGTTACACAACTGGTGTCACTTTGGCAGTAATGTGCGTCCTCTCAGTGGGAATGACCAGTATGGGTCTCTGATAAAATGGAACTGCTTCACATTTCCTCCTTTTCCCTGTACAGGATTTTCTTTCCCATTTCTTCTTGAAGTCTGCTTTGTGTTGGTTGTGGTTATGGCCTACTTAAAAAAAAGCCTATGGAAGAAAAAAGGAACTCCGTGGTTGAGGCCAAGCTACTGTATGCTTGCTCACACAGATAATGAAACCTTTTAATCTATTTTACCGTACCTTGGAAGAAATGAGGAGCTGACTTTGTGTCTGCTGTTACTGCAATACTAAGGCTAGCTAGGGTAAAGAGTGCTCATCTCTTACTGGCCCTGCTGCATGCCTTGGAAACTGTGCAGGGCTGGGAAAAGGTGACTGGTTTCCATAGCTTGGTAATGCCAGTGATGACTGGAAACTTGGTGACACTGACAGTTAAGTTCCATTCCTTTCCACTGGCTAAAGCACAGGTAGCAGTAGGTTGCAGCCTAGAGACATGCCCAGCATCCCGACAGCACGTCAGTGGTTGCAGTGCCCCTGGTGAAAGACTTGACTAGTTGCTGAAAGCAAGCTTGATGTCTGATACTGCTTTGAGTAAATTGCCATGCTCAAGTTATGATGATAGGAGGGCTTTGCAGGGAAATCTGTCTGCTGTGTCTGTAATTTGCATTTTTGTTTTTCACAGGGGTTTCCTAGAGCGAAATTCAAACCATCCAGTACGGACAATAAAGGAGAAGCTCACTGCAGCACTCAGCCAAGCCTTCCCACTGCAGAGCATTGACTACTGCCTTTCTCTGCTCCTCCAAGGTCACCTCAATGCTGCTTGTCACTCAAACATTTTTTGGATCCTTCCAAGACCAGAGGAGACTCCAAGAGCTGAAGAAATGGCTGGTGGGCAGGCAAACGCAATTTTATTTTGCCATGTTGCTTTTCATGGGGACACAGATCAGAATGTACAAGAGGGATGTCAAACTCCAAAGTGGTGTTATCTTAGACCTTCCCTTCTGCCTTATGCTCAGGCAATAATAAAAAGTGCAGCTTTTGTCCCAGGAACACTTTACATTTTTTCTGGCCCAGTTTTCAGGAAGTGCCGCATCTCTCCTTACTGTATGCCTGTTTTTCATGAGATGGTTTTTGTGTGTGCAGTTAACCGAGGTTCAGAGATCAGCTGTATACAGATGGTAGTGGACAAGATTAAAACCAGCATACATTCTCTTCACCAGAGCATTTCTGATTTTAAGTTGAGCATTAGTCTGCAGGAAGCAACGAGCTTGGGAACAGCTGAGCTCAATGACTTTGCTGCTTTTGAATCTCAGCTTGGTGAAATGCAATTCTTCCTCTGCATGGAGGCAGAAACTCGGGACTCCTCGGAGAGGAGCTCTTGTGTGGGTGCAGTGCGGACAGCTTCGTATGAGCCAGCAGGCAGCGATTTGGTTGTTGTCTTTGTTTCACTGAATCTGGACCTTGTGGCCATGCTCATCTGTGCCATAGATGACTGGCGCATGCTCTGGACATCAGACGCACGCTTCCTCCGTCAGTTTCCTGCAGGAGAGCTACGGATTTTCAGGAGCTTCTCTCTCTACCCACCTTCTTATGTGCATGACGTCAGCTTTTGGCTTCCCGATGGGGAACAATTGGATGATGTTGCTTTTCACACCATTGCTAGAGAAGTATCAGATGAAGCGGTGGCATCCATCCATTTACTTGATGACTTCCAGCAGCCGGGGACAGGCCGGAACAGCGTGTGCTGCCGGCTCACCTTCCAGAGCTGCGACAGGGTGCTGGGCCGCAGGGAGGTGGCAGCCATGCAGCTGCGCTTCAGGGAGGAAATCTCTCAGCGGCTGCGTGTGGCCCTGCGGTAGGGCTGTGTGGTGCTGGGGCAGGGCTCCATGTGGCCCTGCGGCAGGGCTGTGTGGTGCTGCTGTCTGCAGAACGTGGCTGCATCTCACAGTGCTGTGTGGTGTTGCAGCGCCTCTTACAAAGGTGGAGTCCAGTATCTGCCTACATTGTAAATGTGGAAAATAAAAAGTGGACACCTCCATGCTGTGCACGCGTGTGTGTAATGAAAGCTCGTTTCTTAAAGTAGAGCCTTTCTTTGATAGGGTAAGCTGATCATAAAAGATAAAAAGAGATATCAGCCCAAGCAAGTCTGAGAACACTTCATGAGGCTGAATGTGTGCAAGTTTGTGGGGCCAGGAGATATCATCCATGGTTCTGTAAGAACTGGCTGATGTGGTTGCCAAGCTGCTCTCCATCATATCTGAAAAATTGTGTCTGGCAGGTGAAGTCTGTGGTGACTGGAAAAAAGGAAACACTCCTATTCTAAGAAAAGAAAGGAAGAAAGGAAGACCCAGGAACTACAGGCCGGGGAATCTTACCTCTGTGTGTGGGAAGATCATGGAGCAGATCCTCCTGGAAGAGATGTTAAGGCACATTGAGGTGAGGGGGTGATCCGAGACAGCCAGCACGGCTTCACCAAGGGCAGAGCGTGCCTGACCCATGCAGTGGCCTTCTGTGATGGAGTGATGGCATCGGTGGGCAAAGGAAGGGCAACTGATGTCACCTGCCTGGAGTTGTGCCTTTGACACAGTCCTGCACCACATCCTTATCTCCAAAGTGGAGAGAGATGGATTTGAAGGCTGGGCTATTTGGAGGATAAGCAATTGGTTGGATGGTCGCAGCCAGAGGGCTGCTGTCAATGGCTCCATGTCCAGGTGGAGGCCGGTGATGAGTGGTGTCCCCCAGGGGTCCATCTTGGGACCGGAGCTCTTCAGCATCTCCATCAGCGACAGACGATAGGATGGAGTGATAGATAGTGATAGAGATAGGATGGAGTGCAGCCTCAGCAGTTTGCTGATGGCACCGAGCTGAGTGGTGCAGCGGACACAACAGCAGGAAGGGACGCCATCCAGAGGGACCTGGACGGGCTCAGAAAGTGGGCACGAGAGAACATGATGAGGGATGTGGAGCTGCTGGCGCCTCTGCTGTGAAGACAGGCTGAGGGAGTTCAGTTTGTTCAGATTGGAGAAGAGTCACTGCAGCCTGCCAGTACTTGGAGGGAGCTTACAAACAGGAGGGGAGTGACTGTGTACAGAGCCTGATGGGGACAAGGGGGAATGGCTTTAAAGTGAAAGAGTGGAGATGTGGGTGAGCTGTGAGGAAGCAATCCTTTGGTCAGGGCGGTGAGGCGCTGGCGCTGCTGCCCAGAGAGCTGTGGGTGCCCCATCCCTGCAGGCACTCCAGGCCAGGTGGGATGGGGCCCTGGGCAGCCTGAGCTGGTGGGGGGCAGCCCTGCCCACGGCCGGGGGTGGCACTGGGTGGGCTTTGAGCTCCCCTCCAACCTGTGCTGTTCTGAGATGAATCTTCGATACAACAGCGCTGTGCTACAGACGGTTACGGTGGAAGCTCCGGCTGCACTGCAGGCACGCACCGCACGGCGCGGCTCCCGCCCGTTCCCCGTCGCTCGCCCGTGCCGCGGAGCAGCTCCCGCCCCCGGCAGCCGACGCAGGCGGAGCGCGGCCGTGCCCACACCCGGCATGGCGGCCGCGGCTTCGGCTCCGCTCCCGTCGCGTCCGCTGGAGGAAGCGAAAGGGCGGGCGGCTGCCCGGAGTCGGCATGGCGGCCAAAGGGGCCCGGCAGCGGCCGCGGGCAGGAGGAGGAGGAGGAGGAGGGGGCGGAGGGGAGGCGGCCCGCTCGCGGCCGGAGGCGGCGGGCTCAGAGGAGGCTCGGGCGGAGTACGTGTCGGCGTGGGGGGAGCAGGGCTGCGGGACGCGTTGTGTGCGCGGGGCGGGCGGGCGGGAGGTGGCGGGGGGCTGCGGGTGGAGCGGGGAACGGGGAACGGCCGGGCCGGAGCCGGCGGTCCGACGGGAGGAGGGCGGTGCAGAAGGCGGGGGACGTCCTCGGGGAGATGTTCGGAAGTGCTGCGGCTTCTCGAGCCCTTGCGTGCTGTAAGGGACTTCCCGCGTGCGGGCCCCTGTCAGCCTTTGCCTGGCGTCACGCCTCGGGTTTGCTCGCGTTACTGCGTTTGCAGCGCGCGTTTTGTGTGTTCTCTGCACCAGGCCGTCCGGGAGCAAGGCGGGGCAGGTGTGGGCCCCCGAAGGATCCACGGCCTTCAAGTGTCTCATCTCGGCCAGGTTCTGCGCTGCGCTTCTCAGCAACATCTCTGACTGCGATGAGACCTTCAACTACTGGGAGCCGGTGGGTGGCTGCCGCTTCTGCAGTGCTCAGGTCTGAGGGGAGCTCAAAGCCCACCCAGTGCCACCCCCGGCCGTGGGCAGGGCTGCCCCCCACCAGCTCAGGCTGCCCAGGGCCCCATCCCACCTGGCCCTGAGTGCCTGCAGGGATGGGGCACCCACAGCTCTCTGGGCAGCAGCGCCAGCGCCTCACCGCCCTGACCAAAGGATTGCTTCCTCACAGCTCACCCACATCTCCACTCTTTCACTTTAAAGCCATTCCCCCTTGTCCCCATCAGGCTCTGTACACAGTCACTCCCCTCCTGTTTGTAAGCTCCCTCCAAGTACTGGCAGGCTGCAATGAGGTCTCCCCGCAGCCTTCTCTTCAATCTGAACAAACTGAACTCCCTCAGCCTGCCTTCACAGCAGAGGTGCTCCAGCCCTCTGAGCAGCCTCGTGCCCTCCTCTGGACCTGCTCCAGCAGCTCTGCATCCCTCCTGTCCTGGGGCCCCCAGGCCTGGGCCCCAGCACTGCAGGTGGTATATTTCCAGCCTGTGATCTGGCCTGCACAAATGTA
Source organism: Tetrao urogallus (assembly GCF_951394365.1). Classification (NCBI taxonomy): domain Eukaryota; kingdom Metazoa; phylum Chordata; class Aves; order Galliformes; family Phasianidae; genus Tetrao; species Tetrao urogallus. The sequence goes on along the minus strand of NC_136835.1, from coordinate 446,433 downwards.
GGCATTCTGACACCCTTTTGATAAACTGTGTTCAAACTGTCTGTGGTGTGAAACACTTTATAAATGCTTGTTAATTTCCATTTTAGACACACTACCTCATTTATGGGAAGGGGTTTCAGACATGGGAGTACTCTCCAGCCTATGCCATCCGCTCCTATGCATACCTGTGGCTTCATGCCCTACCAGCCTTGTTCCACGCTAGAGTCCTGCAGACTAACAAGGTAAATCAGATACATCAGAATTGCTTTGTGGTGAATAAATGCACCTTTAGTTTGTAGTACACAGCTGCTTTGTTTGTTGTCAGAATTAGGAAACAAATCAGTGCTTTTGTAAACGCTAAGTCTACAAATGCTAACGTCTCTGTAAGGGTATGCAGGGGTTTGTGAGGCAATTTGAGAAGAGCAAAGGAAGAGTGAGCAGGCATTTGCAGGGAAGCTCTGCCAGGCTCTGTATTGGTCGAGAAATTGACCCAACAGGGCAGGTGTTTCCTGCCATTTGTAGTTGCTTGGTAGCCATGGGCTCTCACTGGTCCCTGTGAGCTGTCACTGTTATCCCTTTGTCTTAGAAGCTCCTGTTGTTTTCTGCTCCTGCTATCAGTGACTGTTTTGATTTCTTTTTTCCTAGTAAACTATTTCACAAGATAGAATAAAAATAATTCAGGAATGTTTTAGAAAACAACAGTAAGAAAAAATTAGAAAAAAACAGATCAGTGGGCTTTGTTTCAGTTTGCTTTCTTTGTTGTGAAGGATGTTAGACTTAGTGGGCAGGCCTTTTGCTGCCAAGAGCTTTAGCCATCCTTTGGTGCAGGATCTGGACCTCTAGAAAGAGGTTCATTCACTGCTGCTGGAGCTGCTCCATCCTGTTAGAACCTGTGCTGTGTGGACTCACTTGTTAGCAGTAGGTGTGTAAGCTTCATTGCAAACCTTGTTCTGAATCTGAGTGCATCTCCTAGGTTCTTATCTTCTATTTCCTACGATGCTTCCTGGCATTCCTGAGCTGTGTTTGTGAACTCTACTTTTATAAGTGAGTATTAGAATCTGTCTGTTGAGAATATTTTGGAGCAAGTGTGGGTAGCATGCTGTTACTGCCAGAGGAAGTACGCTCTGAAGCTGATGTATAAATGTGCAAGTGGGATTACTTCACAGTGAAACTTCAAAATACATGTTTGCAAGGTAACTTAATGAGATGCTGCTGAACGTATCATAGCTTATGAGTTACCTTGTCTAAGCTGAGTTTTTTTTTTTGCCTGCTGCCTTTTCATTTGTGACTTCCAAACTATTGTGTTGCACCGTGTTTCTGTTGGCCACGGTTTCGTTTAAAGAATGTGAGCGAGGCCTTTGTGCCCAGAGAGGAGTTGAGATCGGTGCGAATCTTAGAATGATGATGATACAGTTTCTTCATGAAACTTTTTGAGTGGAAATTACTCTGGTAGAAGCCAAGTTTTGCACCTAGTATAGCTTAGGAAGATCTTAAATACAAAGCAGTCTTCAAGGCAGTCTTCAGAGTGCTTTTAGTGTCTGAGTAATGAGAGTTGCTCACCTTAAAGCTCTTGGGATGCTCTGTGGATTGTTTGTGGCTTTGCATGCATTACTACTATTATTTCGTGTACTGGGATCATCTTTGTGGTTTCAGATTCTCTTTTGCTTCCTTAGGGCTGTGTGCAAGAAGTTTGGACTACATGTGAGTCGTCTCATGTTGGCTTTCTTAGTACTCAGCACAGGGATGTTTTGTTCATCAGCAGGTGAGTTTACACAGCAGTGACACCAGCAATGATCTTGTCCATAAAAACCAAAGGCATTTTAAGAGAATTTCTGTTGTTCTATATGCAGTGGTCCAGGGTACTTAAAGAGGGTATTGGCCTGCCTTCCTTGAACATGTTCTAATCCAAGGAGGATTTTGTCTTTTTCATCCAAAGAGGGGCTTTGTCTTTTTGTACTTTGGCACTGTCACCTGCCTTTGTGTTCTGTCCTCTGGCTGGCTGTACTCCGTTGCCAAGCCAGCTACTGTAAGGCTGATAAAGCACCTGCTGTAGTATTGAGTGAGGTGAAGACAGGCTTTGAGGAAAGGCTTGTTCTGTTGTGCGCATGCAGAAACCAAAATGGAAATATAGCTTATGAGTACTAGTATTTCCCCTCTTGTCTTTTATTTTTTTTAATGGTGAATGGTGAAATGACACTGCAGGAACAATGTAGGAAGTCCTCAGTCTCCCTGTGCTTCACTCACTTTTCACCAGTCTGTACCCAGTTGTCAAGTCACATTTCCTGCTGCTGCTTGAGCAGATACTTTCCATTTTCTTTCTCAGTCTAGCAGAATATAGAAGGTAAAGCAGGTGTTGTAGGTGGTGTTCCATGCAGCCTTAGGTGCTGTCAACAGGTAACCAACCACTGCTGGGTGCCACTGAGGAGTATTTCTAGCCTTGGCAGAACTGGAGTCCTCTCTGAAATGTGAATTTGCAACACAGCATCCCACCTCCAGTGGAGCGAAGGGAGTGTTATTGGCCTTATTTTGCATCACGTAGTTTTGTATCATGGGAAAGCTGGGCTAAGCCTTTTCTTTCTTTTCTTTTCTTTACTTTTTTTTTGTTTTTTGTTTTTTGGTTTTTTGTTTTTTTTGTTTTGCAGCTTTCCTCCCAAGCAGTTTCTGCATGTATACCACGATTATTGCCATGACTGGTTGGTATATGGACAAGACCTCTGTAGCAGTGCTAGGCATAGCTGCTGGAGCACTAGTGGGCTGGCCTTTCAGTGCAGCTCTTGGGTAAGGAGAGGAGAACCCAGGAACTTGGCATTTTGTCTGATGTTTCTTGCCTGTCTGGGAATGATAATCTCCAGTTGATGCTTGGTCTCTGTTTCAGGCTTCCCATTGCCTTTGACTTGTTAGTACTGAAGCAGAGGTGGAAAAGCTTCTTAAACTGGTGTGTGGTGTCATTGATCCTGTTTCTGGTAAGTCCCTGTAACAATGCAGAGACAGAGTGAATTGGGTTCACAATAGGGTTCACAATAGAAGGAACAAGTTCAGTTAACAAAATCACTCACAGCTGTTGGGCGATCCAGCTAAAAGCTTCTGGCTCCCTGCAAATAACAGATGCTTTCTTTCAGGTGCCCCTTGTAGTTGTGGACAGCTATTACTATGGGAAGCTGGTAGTTGCACCTCTCAACATTGTTTTGTACAACGTCTTCACCTCCCACGGACCTGATCTCTATGGTGAGTTTAAGATAAGATGTGGGAGGTGATGGTTTCCTTGCTGCTGTCAGGGGACAGTTACACACCAGGTTTTCATGGCTGATCTTTTTCTGATGCACTCAGAGACATCCTGCAAGCTTTGAAGGGTTGCAATTCCAGCTCTTTTGCCACAGGATGTCTCTCTCGAGCTGGAATTTGACAAGGCACCGTCAAATATCTCGAGCTGGTTCTCTGTGCTGTGAATTAAGCAGCCTTTATTCACTTTGAAGCCCTACCGGCCATCATGAGATGTCTCAACAACACAATATCACAGCAAAGTGGTGTTAATATCAAATTTGTCTGGATGTAACACAAGTGTAGTAGGCACCAGTGGTGTGTGAATGTGTGTATTTGTCAGCTTTAATCCAGTTCTTGGCTACCGTTGTTCTTCACGGTCAGGCTGCAGAACCTTGGGAGGATAAATAGCAGTGCAGAGCCCACAGTTCCTTCAGTTCATATCAGGTTCCTGATGTACTTGTGTTCTGTGGGGTTAAAGGCATCTTTGGGACTCTGGAGAAGAAGGAAAGGGTAATAACCTGTTGGAATCATGCTGCGTTTCAGCCAATTTGGCTCACAGAGGCAACACCTGATCTCCTCATTTCTTTTGGATGAACAAATTGAGCAGAAAACAGTCATTCTGAAGACTGATAAGTTAGAGAGAGTCAGTGACAAGTAATGATAACCATGCTTAGGCTTCTCCTGCCATCTTTTTAGAAGCTCTTTAAGGAAAGAGCTTTCAGGATACTCTCCTATACACTCTAAAGCTTATACTCTATATAATATACTCTTATATACTCTAAAAGCTTATAGATAGTCCCTCCTTTTTATTTTTTTCCTTAAGCAATGTAAAAATTACCTATGTTTACAGGGGAAAAGCTGGTGCTTTGCTTAGGCTTATGAGGGAGACAGAGCTAAAAGCAGTATTAATGTTTCATTTTGTCAGGTTTATGTTAGCAAAAAGTGAGAATTGATGCAGAAGGCCGTTTCAGACAGTGCAGACATGGAAATTACTGCTGTGAGAAATAACTAAGTGACCTCAGTGGAGCTTAGCTCAGTGGACCTAAATAACTGGTGACCTCAGTGGAATTCCTGAAGATCTTAGAAATAATTGGTGAATGTCAAGGAGCATCAGCGCTGTCATCAATGATATCTAATCAGTAGGCAACTCATCTGCCTTTCAGGACTTTCCTGGTGTTGGCCCTTGGAATACTGGGTGACCTAGGTCAGGTGTGAATCTTGGTGGCAGTGCCATGGAACTTGTTTGGGAGCTGCTGCTGCACCGAGTCATTCACACTACGTGCTTTTAGAGATGGAGAGTGGGGGTGTTGCATTTCTGGTAGGGCTCCAGAGAGACAGGCAGAGATTTTGGGGTGCTCAGGGCAGGTTCTTTGCAGCATCTGTCATACTTTTTGGAGACATTCTAGGGAGGATTTGGCAGTGGTTGGTAGTGAGGCTTTCTCTGGCAGTGCCCTGCAGGCTGTATTCAGTGGTTTGTTTGAGGGGCTGTTTTGGGTGGTGCTGAGTTCCTTGTGCTGGGACACAACATGGCAGCAGCTGCTTTGCTGTGGTCCTTTATCTCTGCAGTAAGGCTCTGAAGTCTGTCGCTGTGAATTTTCTGCAGTGAAAACTTCAGGCCCTGCCTTTGGATTTTGGAATGGGCCTGTGCCTGACATTTTTCACATGGAGCATGAGTTGTTTCCAGCAGCCTCCAGGGACCAGTTTTTTTCTGAAGGGTTTTATTCATAGTTTTGGAAATATCCAAGCAATGTTTGTCAGGACAGTATCTCTGATAACAGCAGATTTTATTCACAGTTGCAATGGTGGCGTCCCGCAAGCAGGAGCGCCTATGGACACAACATGGCATCCTTTAGACCCTGCTTTCTCCCCCTTGCCTCCCCCCCTCCCCTATTTCCCCACTGGCTGGGTACTCCAGGTTCACAGTCTTACAGAAGGTTTACATTTGCTATTTACGTGTTAATTTATTTGTTACCTGGTGTCAGTCAGCAGCCATCCTGTTGTTTCCAAGATGTCTTGGTGCTCTCCTTGTCGTATCAATGCGGTAATTTTCTTTAAAGTCTTTGTTGAACAAAGAGCACTGGGGATGATGCCAGGCCTTCCGATGTCTCTTCAGGCGCTTCCTCGGGCAGGCCATCACTGTTCTCTGGTTTGCTCTCGTGCAGGATATTCTTGCAGTGTGTATGACAAAATATACAGATATACACCTATATACAGAGTGTGCGTTCCTGGGAAGGTTCGTCTAGAGGATCAGTGATGTAAACTGTCAGAGATCTTCCCCAAGTTAAGTAGAAGGACTCCCAAAAAGAGCTATGATAGCGGAGATCACGAAATAAAAATAATATTATACAATTCTAATGCAGAAACAACATTTGATTCCCACAATAGTGAAATTCACATGACATCCTTTGGCTAGAAAAAGATTTTGCTTGAAACTGCTCTTCAGTGCAGTGTGGTCAGGACAAGGTGGGTTTGGAACTTCAGAGCGCTTCATTGTAAGGGAAGATGGAAGGCTGTCCAGTGCCTTGCGGGTTTGCAACTGGGATTTCCCAGCTTTGATGTGATGGGAATAATTAACCTATATCATCTTCAGTGTAAGCACTGTAGTATTTTTTTGGTTTGCATAAAGGCTTGAGTCTAAGAGAAAAGGCTGTGTGATTTTTGTTTTTTTTTCTTCAGCAGCATCCTACTTCTGGACTAATATCTCTTATTCAGACTCTCATGTACTGTTGTGAGACTGAAAAGAATTACGAGGCACATGGAGGGAGAGAGAAGATGAGCTAATAATTCACTTCCTTAAGGATCTCTGCTTCCCTAAACCTGAACTTGTAACTGCTGTTTGCTTTTAGTGCTAACAGCTGCATGTTTTGTATATTTCAGTTGCTTGGAATTCTGACGTTAATAGAGCATCTTCTAATCATGTTAACTGTAGGAGCTGCAGAGGATTGTGGTTTTTCTTGCCGCTCCTCAGTTGTCTGATTAATTGCAACACAGACCCTTCTCTAAGTGGCTGTAGGTGCAGGAAATTGCTGTGGCATTTGACTCTTGTCACAACAATGCAGTGATTTAAGCACCATCCTGTCAGTCACTGACTGGTTGAGCTAATCACACTGCAAAAGTGCAAGGACCCAGCACTCCTTACTGTTCAGGATTTTAAGCATCGTGAATTAAGCATCCAATTAAATGATTGTTAGCTGGGAATTTCTGCCAGTCTTTGCAACTAATAGTGTGTAGTATTAGGAGGCGGAGTTTTTTGCTCCTGTTAAAAAGTACATTTAAAACCAGTCGAACCAGGGAAGCCTAAAAAAGTTCTGCTGCTGAGGAGGTAACGGAGCTGGCATCTGGATGAACTTCAGTTGTTGGGGTGAAGTGTGAATGTGAACTCTTGTTCCTCTTAGTCCATTTTCTGTTCCTGCTGACATGGTGTATAAATACATCATCACTCCAGGCTGATAATCATCTATTAGCATTGTGTGGTTTTGTGTTGTATCTTTTATTTCTCTACAATTAGAATGAATTTGGAGTAGAAATTCCTGATTTCACAAGTTTCAGCCTCTTGTTTTGGAGGCTTTCTTAGGGCAGGGGTGAGTTCTGTGTTGCAGAACCTGTTTGTTGCTGGGCAAGTCTGACTGTTAAAGTGGCTTGTGAAACATGAGCAGCACGTGTGATGTTGACTATGATCCAGTGGGAAAAAAGTGAAGTCACTTATGACAAAGAAAACAACGATCTTTTGTGCACACCTTTTCCATTCTTTGGTTTCAATATACCTGCAGTGCAGAGAACTGCTGTCTGCTGCTGGGTATCTTTCTTGTGTCAGGCAGAGAAGGAATGAAGTTGCTATGACACCCAGTTCTCATGCATTCTTGTGCTTAAATACTCTTTCCCTTTCTCTTCTTTCAGGTACAGAACCATGGTCCTTCTATTTCATCAATGGCTTTCTGAATTTCAATGTGGCATTTATTTTGGCACTGCTTGTGCTACCACTGACTTGTCTCATGGAGAGTCTGCTTCAGAAATTTCATGGTGAGTGCAGGATGGATATGAGAGACAAGAAGGAGGATTTGCCAAAGAGCAGCTTTTTTTTATTGGAAGTGAAACTAGGATCAGGGAAAGTTTATGGAATGAGAGCAAAGTTCCTAGGGCTCATTACTTGGTTCAGTATTGACCCCACAATGGAATTACTGTGTAGAAAGAAGAGGCAGTGAGATGCCGTCTACAAAAGGGCAGGAATGTGCTTTTCCTGTTTAAGGATGACTCCTGTGTTCTCTGTCTTCACCTCAAGAATAATATTGTGTTGTCAATGCTAAACTATTCATACCCAAAATAAGCTTAACAAGTTCTACAGTACACGGTCTTCAGCCAGGCATACAAATGCATTAGCAATAGCCCTGTCAGAACTTTTAAGGTGGGAAGAAACTACATTGCCATTTCTGTCTTTGCAGCTGGAAATGGCAGCCTTTCCTGCACACTTCTCTGAAACTATCTTTTGTTATCAGTGCCATAATGATTACTGCAACATCTGGGGAGAGCAGAGTTGTTTCCAGCTTTTCCCTTATTGGTGCTGAGCCTGCCAGAAGGCATTCTCTGGAGTCTCCTGCTGCCCATGTTGGGATTGAGCCTGGGCTCTGTGTGCTGTGAATGGGCACTCTACTTGCAGAACTGAGCCCTGGCAGACAGTCTTGCTATGGTCTGCACTGGGAAGCATTCCCACAGGCATGGATATACTGAAAGTAGAGAAAGCAGGGACTAGAATATCCCCTACTTCCTACTGGGCTTTCTCTTAAGTAAAATAACATCAGTTGGAATACATGGTGTCTGGCAAATGACTATATAAGAAAAGATGTGTTGAAAGCATGAATTTTCCCTTGCCATTTTCCAGACAAGGGCTCATTAAATGTCAACTGATGCTTCCAGTTTCATCAGCCCAGCTGGGGCTCTGCCCTGTGATTTTGTACTAAATACAAGAAACAGTACTACCATGACCTTTGCTGATAATGTGTGTTAGTGGCCATTTGCAAATATATGTTCTTTGGATGTGACTGACAGACTGTCAGAAACCAGTAGGAGTTCAACAGGAGATCGTGTGAATGCAAGGTTTCCTGCTGCTCGTTTGGTGTTCTTTCAACAGTAGGAACCACTCTGCTGAGTGCTCTGTTCTCATTGTCTGTGAAACACTGTTAGCTTAATTGTTTCTCTCTGCTGCTGGCAGTAGCAAAGGGGCAGAAAAGGGATTGAAAAATGTTAGGTGCTCTGGGACCCGTCCTCATTGTGACTAAAATTCAGGGTAACTTTTGTTACTTTTGAATCAGTTATTTCCTGCATTGACCAGAAGATACCTGAGAGACCTCTTGTGCTGTTATTTTTATAATGAAGCCAGGAGGGTTGTGGAAACACCAGAGCCCAAAATGCCATTTAAAAGCAAAGAATACATCCAGAGGAGATTCATTCTGATCTCTGCATGCAAAGCATAATGCACAGCAGGACAGGCAGTTTCTGCTTTCCTGCCTGCCTGGGAATGTCAGCTCTTGCTGGATTTTGTCCCTTATGTGGATTCAATGACCCGTCCACTCATCTCTGCATTTGTCTTCAAGAGTCTGTGTGTTATGGGAAGCTATGACAGTTATCTGAGTAGAACTGTGTGCTGACTGGATGTATTACCTGAATTTTAGCTGCTCAGAACGCAGTTGGTTTGCCTGAAGGCTGTGAGTTGGTTCAGAAGAGTGGACTTTTGAATATAAATGTGATAATGCACCCGATGGGTGTGCGTGCAAGAGGAAGAGTGGTGTAAACATGCAGTGTTGCTACTCTGCTGAGTTCTTGTTTCTTTCAGTTCAGAATCTGGGCCGTCCCTACTGGCTGACACTAGCTCCGATGTACATTTGGATCATAATTTTCTTCAGCCAGCCCCACAAAGAAGAGAGGTTTCTCTTTCCCATCTATCCTCTCATATGTCTCTGCAGTGCTGTAGCTCTGTCTGCTCTTCAGGTAAGTTTCTGGAATGTGGGTTTTATTGTTCTGTTATGAGCTCATAGCTTTAGGGAGCTAAGTGCTCCCTTTCTTAACACTCTTTCCGAAAGCTTGGGAATATGTGTAGAGTATGTGTGGTTGTGACACAGTCTGTAATGATTACATAGTTCAGGACTGTCCCATGCATAACTTTTGGTCACTTTTAATCTGCTAACTAATTTTCATTTTTGGACCATGTTTCATAGATAGGTCTTGAGACTCTGGAAGCAAAATGCATTAATACTGAACTGTGTAATGTTGATTTTACAACATAAACCATAGTCTCCCTGTATAGTTTGACTGAGAGTATGTCAAAATCTGTTAGCCCTCTGTAAATTGTGAATACAACAGCAAAAATACTTGGGATTTCCCTCTCTGGATAACATGCTGAAGGATCTAACCTTAGCCTCCAATGCAGACTTCATAATAGTCTGTATGGTCTATGAACATCCCCATCTGGGGTTATGTCAAGTGACAAACAGTTGAAAATATTTCCTCAACTGATTATTTCATGATGACTTTGAGTCCTTCCTTTTTCCAGGGGGAATTGCTGGTGAGGAGCTCTTGTGATGTTGTGGTGTTGACATCACATCCAAGAGATGTCACAGCGATTAGGAACTTGCTTGAGTAGTCTCACTGATTTGAAAAAGTTATCTTGCTTAGGCGTAAGAAAATTGTTTTGGGCATTTGAAGAATAAAAACCTATATTGAGTAAAAAGCAGCTGTGATGTATCATAGAGTAAAGCATTCTATCAGCCTTCCCAAAGCTCCGAATTAATTATCTCTCCTCTGTGAAAGAGAAGGATTGCAGTTATTCATCCCTGTTAGAGCCCGTTGCAGCTGTTCTGCCTAGCTCTGTTTCTGCTCTTGCACTCAGCTTCCCTCACCAGCACAGCTGGTTGCTCTTCTGGTTCTTGATCTCTCCTTACATACTGCTGCTTTGCACTGCTAGGCTGGAACTTCCCAGATGCATTTCGGTCCTTGCATTTGTTGCAGGATCAAGCTCTGTAATGTCAGCAGTTTTGTTTCTGAGAATTACCTTGTGTTTGTTGGAATGTTCACCAGATGACAGCAGTTTGGGATGTTTGCCAAATACAGTCTTAGAAATCCCTAGTGTGTATTTCTAAATGAATACTTTAATGTACTGTTTGACATCCTTTTGTCATCAGGGTTGATCAGTGCAGGCAAGTCCTGCAGGATGTCTCTGGAAGGGTCTGTGCTGATGGTTCACTTGGGAACAACCAAGCTAGAGCTCCAGTGGAGGGTGCTTTACAGCTTGACTAGAGGCCTTCCTAGGGGGAGCAGCTGAAAAATTTATAAGTACCCTAGATTCATAGTTAAAAAACTTGACTGAACCGTGTAAGTTTCTGTGTATTTTTTATGTGTTAGAATGAAAAATGCTGACACGGCCCAAAAACCTGGTGGGAGATGTAGGCAGTGCTTAGAGGTCCATTTGAAAAACCATTTTGATAAAATTGCTCAAACTCTGAAATGTTTATCTGCTCTTTTTTCCTCTCCTCAGAAGTGTTACCACTTCATATTCCAGCGCTATCGCCTGGAGCACTACACGGTCTCCTCCAACTGGTTGGCACTGAGCACTGTCTTTCTCTTTGGCCTTTTGTCACTGTCACGCTCTGTTGCCTTATTCAGAGGTTAGTATTTTACCACTGTTCTGGGCTTTCCTGGGTATTGGTGTTGGCAAGTCACACGGCCAGCTAAAGTTATGCTGATCTAACTAGGTGAGCACGGTAGGGATAAGGAAATATGAAAGCTTGCATCTTATTCCAGGGAGAGGAATGGTGTCCTCATTCGTGTGTGTACATGCATGTGTGCGGTGTGCATTATGTGTGTGTCACTAGAATTGTATCAGTTAACAATTTTCTGACCTTCGCCTTCAGCTGGTACAACTGTAATGATGTACAGTGTGCACCCAGACCGGCATGCAGATGGGGACTTGAAACTTGCAGACATACAATCTGACTTGAAATAACATTTTCCCATGAAAAACTTGTCATTGTTCATTTGTCCTTAATGGAGATGCATTAAAGTCCGTACGCAAGTCCTTTCCTGAATCACAGCTGTGTAGTGTGATTCCAACTCATTGAAGTTAGGCAGCATCAGTACTTTTTGCTTGATACTAGCCACTGACAGTCAGAACAGGAGAATGTGAGGAAACTTTTGTAGAACAAGCACCCCTTATAGGATAGGGAACATTGGATTCCAGTTACTTCTTAGTACAGACAAATTATTATATTCAGTAAGTAACCAGTTTGAAAATATAACTGAACGTTTACTTGTAGTGTGTTAAAAAAAAGTCATGCAGATATTGTCTATTTCTTTAGCTTTATTTACAAAGTGCTGCCTCCCATAGGCTACCATGGGCCTCTGGACCTGTACCCAGAATTTCACAGGATTGCTACGGACCCAAGTATTCACACTGTGCCAGAGGGGAGGCCAGTTAATGTCTGCGTGGGGAAGGAATGGCACAGATTCCCAAGTAGCTTTCTTCTGCCAGACAAGTGAGTTGTGTAACGTGGAAGTTATGATTTGGTGTTGGTCCGTAAGGGTTGTTTCACACAAGAAGTATTTTGGGAGTAACCTTCAAAATCTTGTATCTCTGACAACAGCATGTCCGAAACAGAAGATTTAGAAGTTTGGTGTCAGCAGACTGTTGGTCACAACTTAGTGACAGTTTTGTAGTGTGATTGCTCATCTAGAAGAGCTGTCTGTCCTTGGCAATGAAATTCCCTTTGTTGTGCTTCTGTTTGATTCTGTACAAAATGTGACTGCCTCCTGCAGTTTCCTGCTGGGATTTCTGACACTGTTCTCTGCAGTTGGCAGCTCCAGTTCATCCTGTCAGAATTCAGGGGCCAGTTACCCAAACCATTTGCCAAGGGACCAATGGCCACGCGGATCATTCCCACAGACATGAACGACCAAAACAAGGAAGAGCCATCTCGATATGTGAGGATTACATTCTTGTTTTACGTTCCTCACCTTGCTGTGCCATTCATATTAATGCAGTGCCTAGAATGTGGTTGGGTTTCCCATTTTGTATTCTATGGACAGTACAGTTACAAACCAAAAATGGGCTCTTTGCAGCACTTGGATATTTCCTGATTGATGTGAGTCTGGCTTCTGTTTGCACTTCATCTTCTTATTTTCCATTTGAAGAGGATGGGAAAAAGAAAAAAGGAAAAGGTGATTCCTAGTTATTGCAGTTTTGAGTTCACTACAATGTTACTGTGATCACAGGAAAGTGAAGTGACTTAGTTTGAAATTCCCAACAGAAGATACTTGTCACTGAACAGAGATTGGAATTTTCTTTTGTACGTTCTTTTAAAATATGAATATATTTGACATATTTGCAACAGAGGAAGAGGTTCTTAATTTGGGAATCAGTGAAACAACTGTGTCAGTGATTTCTATGGGAAGCTGTTAATGTACATTGGTATTACTGACTTGTTTTTGTATTACCCAAACAAAAGTAGTTCATGCTTATTTTAAAATATTTTTAAATTTTTAAAATATTTTTAAATTTTTGTTTGCTAATTTCTTTAAAATTATGTAGCAGATTAAATCTTAGAAGTGCACTGAATATTCTTTGTGGTACAGATATTTAGTCATCTTTTCTTTCTCAAGAGTGAATGAGGGGGACTGCCTCTATATACCTGCTCTTTTCTTCATTCCCCTCTCAGTACCTCAGAGGATGGATTTGATATTTGGAGAGGGAGGTGATTGCCCCCCTCTACTCAGCTCTTGTGAGACCCCATCTGCAGTGCTGCATCCAGGCCTGGGGCCCCCAGCACAAGAAAGATGTGGAACTCTTTCAACGGGTCCCCACTGAGATGATCAGAGGGCTGGAGCAGCTCTGCTGTGAAGAAAGGTTGAGGGAACTGGGATTATTTCGGTTGGAGAAGAGAAGGCTCCGGGGAGAATCTCATTGTGGCCTTCCAATATTTGAAGGGGGCGTATAAACAGGAGGGGGAACAGCTATTTGTGAGGGTGGATGGTGATGGGACAAGGGGGAATGGTGTGAAACTGAGACAGAGGAGGTTTAGGTTGGATATTAGGAGGAAGTTTTTGAGCCAGAGGGTGGTGAGGCACTGGCACAGGTTGCCCAAGGAGGCTGTGGATGCCCCATCCCTGCAGGCATTCAAGGCCAGGCTGGATGTGGCTCTGGGCAGCCTGGGCTGCTGGTTGGCGACCTGCACACAGCAGGGGTTGGAGCTGGATGAGCGCTGTGGGCCTTTGCAACCCAGGCCATGCTGTGATTCTGTGATACTCTGTCAGTACATTAGGAGCACTCCTGTAATGGACCAGGTCTCTCCTTTACATGAGCAGTGTATCCTTGTTGAGGACAGTGGACATGCACTGCTTTATGGGGCTCATTACTCTGGCCAGTTAAACATTTCATGAGCACTTGTGATCCCCTCAGAGGAGTGGATGGAAGGCAGCACTGTAACACAGGATTTCTACACACGTGGGTAGAAATCTTGCTGAGTGAAAGCTCTCTTATTTTGGGATTCATTAGATAGGTACTGGAAATGGAAGGAGGCAAATCCCCACCTGAGAAAAGTTCTCTGCTATGCTGCATTTAATTTAGGAAATCTTCAACTGTGACATATTTATAGTGCAGACAGCTGGCTGGCACATACCCTGTTACTGATGGAATGAGAGACTTTTGTTTTGTGGTTGTTTCATAATATCATCCTTTACTATTTCTCAAGCAAGCAAAAGGGCCTGGAATACGTTTAGAAATTAGCTATTTCATGTGAATTTTAAACAGGTTTTTATAACTTTTGCTTCCGAGTTGTTAATACCAGGAGAAACAGGATCTTTCCTCAAGAACTGTAGGCATACCCAGATTTAAAAAAAAAAAAAAAGTTATTAGGAACTGCAAAGGACCATCCTAGCAAATATATCTAAATAGCATGTGTGTGTTGGCCCTTTAAAAGGGAGGAAAACAAAAACCACAACAGTTCAGAAGAATGGTCTGAGTAATGGGCAGCTTGAAAGCAATTAATGTCTGCAGAAGTGAGACTGATTTCAGTGTTTCACCTGTGAGCATCTATTACTGTTCTGCTTGAGAATTGAAGAGCAGAATGAATCTTCAGTCTTCTCCCCTGTGTTTGGAATGTGAGCAAACCAAGCTCTCCATCACTTAGTTCCATCAAATAAAAAGACTGGGAGGAGAAAAAGGAATGTAGAACTGAAGGGAGTAGGGTGTAGTTAGAAGTTCATTTCTCATTCAGTTCACTGAGGCTGATTTTCTGCAGAGAAACACTTCAAGATCTGTGCACCACTAAAATCTTGTGTACATCCTCAAATAGATGCGTAGCTGTGCTGGCCCTCTGACCAGGATGAATGTTGTTATTGCTTCAGTGTGACTTGTAAGCAAACACTGTGTTCTACATGAAATGGTAGAAGTGGGAGTCTCTCTATGTGGCAGGTGATTCCTAAGCACTGGAGGTGCAGCATTTGGAGTAAAAGTCAGATCAGCCTTAGTGCTCAAAGCAGTTACTTTTGTTTCTCCAAGAAATTCTATGTAACTTAGAGGCAATATATACATATGTATATATGTTATGTATGTATATATTGCTTGGTGGTTTGGGTGTCCTCTCCCAGGGCCTGGAGCATTCTTTTGATGCAGTGCAAGAAATGGATTCAACGTTCTCATTAGCTGAGCTTCCCGTGGTGTCGTTCATTTACCGTTCAGTTGTGATGCCACAGAGCCATCTGGTGGCAAAAAAATCTACTTACATTTTGGGCAGTCAGAAAATCAGTCTTTCTTCTCTCCCTTGCATTTCACAGGGGTGAAACATCAATGCAGCTAAGGAGGCTGTTAGAGTGCAGTTGTTTATTGACCAGGAATTACAAACTATCTTCTGTTTCACTTAACCTGAGTAAAGATTCTGCTTAGGTTTTTTTCTGTATCTAAATGTATCTATTCTAGTACTCTGATGTTTCCCAGATCAAAATATCCTGATCAGTGGAGGATGCAACCTATAGTTACCACGTTATTCTGTATTCCACTGGTGCCTTTTTTTCAGAAATTTCAAAACACCACTACAATTTAATGTACAATGCTCAGTGACCAGAATGGGAGCTGTTAGACCCTTTGGTATGTGGGAGCACTGACATGTTGCAAGGAGGGGGGTAGCAGGCCAGGAAAACCAGAAGGAGCATCCAAGAGTTCTGGGCATTCTTAGCTGACAGAAAGAAACACTAAAGATGGGACATCCAGGATGGGCAGATGTGGGGGGGCATGACTGCCTCTGAGATCACTACTGTGAGCTTTTGCCAGAAAGATCAGTCTGTGTGCCAAATGTGAGAATGAGTGAACCTAGTGCCAGCACAATATGCAGGTACAGAGGCAGTAAGTGCTAGGAGCTGCTTTGCTCCAGTGGCTGAGACATGATGCCACCAGAAGCTCAGCCTTGCTGCTGTACCTGTGAGAGGTTCCATTCACTGGTGCATTGCAATGGCGCAGCCACCCTGATGCAATGTAAACATGGCCTCAGGCTCTAGAGTTCTCAATTCATTTTTGAAAATGACTTATGGTGTCACTTAGAGACAATTAGATGTTCAAGAGGAGGATATGAGCCTTTACTTGTATGTACCTGTCTTATTCTCTTAATCTTTTGTGCTTATTGCAGTGGTTTCTGCACAATGCAACCTTGTGTTGAGCTGCCTTGTACAGAACTTATCCTACATCTCATGCTTATTGTCAAAAGGAAGTTTGTCCTGATAGGAGCTCAAATCTTCTCTATATCTGATAGTTGATATTTGTCTCAGCAGCTTGCATGTATGTCTGCAGGGGAACATGGAAGGAGTGAGGAAAACAGGCAGGAGGAGGGAGCTGTTGCCTAAAAAGGACAGTGCTGTGTATGAATTAACAATATTCCCTGCTCATACCCAAGAGCAATTCCCCACTGGAAGGAAACAGATTGAACAATGCAAGGACACTGAGGACACTGCCCACAGCTCATTTTACTGGGGAGATCACACACACACAAATCATTGATGACATTGCTACCTTGAATACCTTTTCATAATTTAACCAAGTGTTCCCAAACACTTTGGTCAGGGCAAAGCAGTTAATTGAGTCATAGGCAGCTGACAAAAGCATGACTGCACTGACAGCAAGTGCATGTGGTCTGAGAGGTGCAGTGTGGTGTCCATCTACTGCAAGAGAGATGGTGAGGGTCACCAGTGCTACAGACCAGGTTATTCCTGCACAAGCCCAGCATGATTTGCACTAGATAACATGCTTGCTGTTCTGCGACTGCTTGCTCTCCATGGCTTGGTCAGTACCTTGGGACTTGCAGAGTTAACTAGTTATGGAGTTTGTGTAATCATTTATTGGGTTTGTTTTCCTTGTTCGTGGTGTAAAACAAGTAGGAAAGAGTAAAAACTGAGACAAAAAAATAAATATTCAGTTTAGACACCAGGAAACCTTTCCAGCAATGAAGATAATGTCTTTTGTCTGGGGAGTTCATTGAGTCAGCATTATGAGAAGTCTTTAAGAGTTTGTTAGACAGCCTCAAGTCAAACACCAGCAGAATTATTTCTACTGCCTCAAATTCTCCCTTTGTGACTTGGAGGTTCCTCAGCAATGTATCTAGCAGTGCTACTTCCTCATACAGACAGCCCAGGCTTCTCGCTTCTCCTCCTGTGGTAGCAGTAGTGAGAGCTTTTATTCCTCAATAAAAGTTTTACTTGAATACACTAAGAATCTTTTACCATAAAGTATTTCTTATGTTGCTAGAAATTTTAAGCCCATTCTCATAGGTGTGTAACAGCTTCTATGAATAAAAATTCCTGTATGAATGCATGCAATCAGGAGCCTAAAGGAAATAAACAGCAAGAGTCTTTCTTTTTACAGATTGACATTTCCAAATGCCACTATCTAGTGGACTTGGATACAGCAGCTGAAGCCCCAAGGGAGCCAAGATACTCCTCCAACAAAGAGGAGTGGGTAACCATTGCCTACAAGCCATTCCTAGATGCTTCCAGGTATGTTTTATTGTTTGAAATTAGTGAGAGACTGACAGATCTGTGAACTGATTATGTGCAATAGTCTGCTTACAGCAGCTGTATGCAGGAAAGAAAGATAAACTGGCAAATGCCAGCTTAAAATCCAGTTTCATGTAAGGGCAGCTTGCTCGCCACATTATAACCTTTGTCAAACATGTATGTGCAGTGTTAATTACTTAGGTTGCTTTAGAGGGTGAAGCAAGCCAGGAAGAGGAGGGGAACGAGGATTATTTTTAAAAGGAGTCCATCCTTTGTGCTTCTTGCTGATGTAATGTTTCTTCTTTTCCTTTCTAAAGAAGTAAGGTGTACATCATCTTTTCCCAGCAGACTTCTGAATCTGCAGTCTTGTTTCAGCCAAATTCGATAGATAGATGTAAGTCAGTCTCAGAGTGAACTCCTGTATGTTTTATGAAGCTGGCAGATGAAGAGAGGAGGCGGCCACAGTGAGTGCAAGTGACCAAGGTGACACCTTTATTAGACATTGGAGAGCTGCTGTAGCAGACCTCTGTCAGAATCAGCTCTTCGTTAGTCCTGCAGGGGTTGAAATTGCTATCCTCCAGGCAAACTGTGGAATCCAGTTTGTGAGACTGGGAGTATTTCTAATACATTCCTACAACGACAGAAACTCTTAGCTCTTTGGAGATGGGTATTCAGCCATTTAAAGCTTTGGCCATGTAGCTGTCATATCGGGGCAGACAGCACAGGATTCAGTGCCCTCTGGTATTCTATATGAGACATTATTACTTCCTCTTAATAGATCCCTCCAGGGAGTAGGACTGGTGAAAGCAGTTAGACAGTGAGAAATAGTGATGATGTGCTTTTTCATGGGGTTACTCTCATGTTCCTGGCTTGCTGACACAAATGAGTTTCCTTGCCATGGCTTTTTGTTTGCCTAAAGACCTGCTGCTGTGTTAGAGCAGGACTTCAGGAGAGGAGAATAAGGTGGCCAATGACTCTCACTAATGAGGCAAAAGAAGCATTTGCATGAGTATTGCAGAGGACTCCTTTTGCTGCTCTTCACCCCCAAATGTCTGAAGCTCTGTGCATTTCTGCTTTAAAGATACATACAGGTGCTTTTGCAGTGCTGCCTAGGATCAGCAGGAGTTACTACACTGGAGAGAAGTGCATAGCTTGGTAGTGAAGCAAGTCTTTGTCTTTCTTCCCTGCTGTAATGCTATTTCCATGAGTTGTTCTACGAAATTTTTCTTCCTTTCTTTCTTTCTTTTTTTTTTTTTTTAAATTCTTCTTCTTATCAGGGAAAATGTATAAAATGAAATAATTGCCCTATTTAGAGCCAAACACCAGCACACTGCCAAGCATAAATGTCTGTCTGGCTGCTCAGGATTGTGGCTGAATTCAGAAGAAGCTGAGCGCTTCTTGATAGTAACTTATTTTTAAGCAAAGCAGCAGAAACTTGTACGATCATTTTGATTTGACTAACAGGTTGGATTCTTGGTAGAATCTCATCGCGGGGCAGCAACTTGTTGCAAGGAGTCTCAGATGCTCAGACTGGAGAGCATCCTGACTGAGGAAGCAATGAGATGAAAGGGCTGGAATGAGACATTAGGTGCTGGAAATTTTTGAGCTGAAAAGATCCCAGAGCCAGTGGGTCTGTGGGGAGAGATCTTCCCCAAGTGTGACGTGAAGGTTTGAGGGAAGGGTCAGTGGAAGTGCATCAGGAGCTTCATGCAATGAACCAGGCTGTGTGTCTCTGAACGTGTCCCTCCCCCTGCCAGCTCAGTGGAACGATGCAGTTCTTAAAGCTGGCACCTGCTTCCCTGCAGTGAGTGGGAAATGCCCCTTGCTACCTAGCAAGTAAGTGTAAAAGCACTGTGAAAATGCAGCTTTTTTTGATGAACGGGAGGAGGAAATAGAAGAGTGTTACTTCAAACTGAGCTGTGAGGGAAGCAGGCAGTGGAGATTTCAGGTCTGCAGCTCAGTGTCTGCAGAGCAAGGAACGTTTAGAAATAAAACAAAAATCCCTGCAGATCTTGTTCTCTGAAAATAAACATGCTCCTGCTGAACTGGAGGTTTCTGGAACTCACTGTCTCACATTGATGTCAGCAAGTGTAAATCTCAGCTGGCTCTGATAAATGATGCTGTTAATTGAATTAGAGAGCACTCCAAGCTGCAATTATGCTCCTCAGGAAGCCGCTTTGTCCAGGTCCATTTAATTCTATATTGGCTGAGCACTCCAATCCTGGCACAGGAGAGGGAGAATAGCTGACAGCTCCCTGCAGAGGAGCCCATTTTCCAGCTCTTTAGGCTGAGCTGCCTGCTCACTCCAAACACTCGTGCTTTCACACATAGATGCTCCATCGCAAAAAAAAAAAAGTATTCTTAGTGTAAGATTAATGATTCAGTCACCTTATGCTAGAATATCATTACCCTGGTTTGATAGGTGACCTTCTCATTCCCCTCAGTGATGCTTTCCTTATTTCATGAAATGGTTTCCATGCTTTTATTTTACAAGTAGCTAGATCACTCATCTGGGGCATAGAGATTCTCAGAGAGCTTTGGTCATGAGCTTCTGTTGCACACCTGTGTCCTGAAGGTGTGAGGTCTGACTCGTGTGGCATAGATTGAGCTTCTTACTGCCTGTTCTTTCTGGCATTCCCTTCTCTTCTTCCTTGTGAAGCTTCATTCTAAATTGTCTGGAGTGAGAAGTTCAGGTTGCAAGACGCAGTTAGGAAGAACCTAATGCAGCTATTGTTTCTCTAGAAACAAATAACCTGACCCTGCCATCTTTGAAGCTCTCCAAGACCTGAGCAGAATTTGCCTGTTGCCTGGCTCTGACCTGGAGACAGCCTTTCTGTAGCAGTGTTCCATGTAGCTTGGAGTGACTGTGGACTTCATCTTGCCACCAACACATTGCTTATGAGCAGTGTGCTGATTGAGGCTACACACTCATGACCTCCTGGGGCCAAATTTAGAAGCAAATGCAAATAGAACATTATATATGTTAACTGCCATCTTTGTATATATGTCATCTGTCATCTTCACCCCTTCCATGCGCTATCTGTCTGATGAAGCAAGGTGGCAGGAGGTAAAGATTTGTCTGACTTCAGAATTGTCTCATGCTTTTTGTGCTGCAGAAGCATCATCAACTGTGAACTTCTTACTAGAAGCAAGGCCTCCAGGACTCTGCTCCTTTGTTACCAGCCGCAGAGAGCACTACCTTGCCTTTGTCCATCCTGGAGTCTTTGTTTTATTGAGAAAGTTGTTGCTTAGCAGGCACAAAGACTGAGCTTATCGCTGTGGTGTGATATCATTTGCCATGACATTTTCAGGGATTCATATTTTTATATGTCAGTTTCAGGCCCCTCACTACAAGAAAGACAGCGGGGCCTTGGAGTGTGTCCAGAGAAGGGCAACGAAACTGGTGGGGGATCTGGAGCACATCCCTTATGAGGAGCTCCTGAGGGAGCTGGGATTGTTCAGTCTGGAGAAAAGGAGGTTCAGAGGAGACCTCATTGCACTCTTAACTACCTGAAGGGAGGCTGTGATGAGGAGGGGTTTGGCTTCTTCTTGCAGGTAACAAACAGGACCCAAGGAGATGGCCACAGGTTGTACCAGAGGAGGTTTAGGTTAGACATAGGGAAAAACTTCTTCTCTCAGACAGCAGTCAGGCAACTGGAATGGCTGCCCAGGGAGGTGGTGGAGTCGCCGTCCCTGGCAGTGTTCAAGAGGCGCCTATGAGATACGGCTTAGTGCTTGTGGTAGCAGTGGTGATGGGAGAATGGTTGGACTAAATCTTGTAGGTCCTTTCCAAGCTTGTGATTCTATGATTCTGTGAAAAGAGCAAGACTCCAAAATTTCTGTGTTCATCAAAGTTTGTCTGCCTTCAGGCACTTGTGGAAGAATAGATGATCAGAAAGATTGGATAGAGAAGAGGCAATGCCAGGAGTTAAACACAGCCTTGCTATCTTTCACCTTCAGGATGTGCCCTGATGAGTGGGAGGCAGCTGTATGATTCTGAAGGCCCACAGGGCTGTACTGTCTGCTCTTTGGACCCTGATAACCTGGAACTAAGCTGCTTTTGATAAATACCCTTCTTTTGATGAATACCTCACTCTAACATCCTATTGGAATGGTTAGCAGGCAAGCTGACTCCCTCAAGTTGGTGATGCTGGCACAAACCAGTTTTGGTCCCATGGACAAGAAGAAAAAGGGACTGGACTTGGTATGCTTGTTCCATTGGCATTCCTTACATCACTGACTCACCAGCACAGATATTTTGCAAACCTTCTTTTGTGTTGCTTTGAACTAATGAATACGTTAAGAATGATCTATCTTTCCCTTTCTGGTTTCAGGTCTTCAAAGCTGCTGCGTGCGTTCTACGTCCCTGTCCTCTCAGAAAGGTACACACAGTATGCAAACTACACTATTCTGAAATCCCGCAGATTGAAACAAACCAAGAGAAAAATGGGAGGCTAGCAACACACCTGGGTAACAAAACCAACTGACACTCTGGGACAGCTGCCTAAGCCTTCTTCAGTTTCCTTTCTGAAAGATTGTGCTTGTAAGATCCACTAATAAAGATTTCCATGAAGTGATTTTACTCTGCAAGCTTCCTGCTGTAAGGATACATCATCTGCTTTCAGTTCTCAGAGCCAGGTGTCTGCTATGCCTGCACAGAACCTATTGGTTTAGAACCAGCTGGAACATCCAGCACCACCTACAAACATACTATCTCTGCTGCTCCCTACCCGTTATACCAGAAAAGAGAAAAATGGAAAATAAAAGAAAGTTACAATATCAGGTTCTGTTCCAGGTTGTAGTCTGGCATGTGGAAAATCCAGCTTTACTCCCCATCTCTCTGATGCTGCGCAGAGAAAGCAGAGAAAGCAGAAGTTGAACTGTAAGAGAAACTTGGAAATGTAGGGAGAGGCATTCTGAATCCTCTGTCTTTCTTTGGAAAGTCTTTCAATGGCATTGTGCTCTGATAGAGACAGCTGATATACATATGGTAAGAGCAAAGGCACTTTGGTTGATGGCAGCCTGGAGAATGCAGTGTGCTACCCCCACTGTATGGGGAAACAGACTGAAGCTGGGACTGTGAATTTAAACTTGGAAGGTTTAGGGGGATCATTTGCGATGTTGGTGTCCTGGCCTTGCTCAGAGAATGGACTTTACCCCCATGTGAGTATCCTAAGAGTCAAATGTGGAGCTCAAGGATTTCTGCTGTGCAGTTGGTGTGCTGCGTGAGTTGGTTTGGGGCTGTGCTCACAGCATTCCCTCCCAGCCTTCAGCCTGCACTTCCCCTCGTGCAAACACACGTCAAACAGGGCCCTGCAGTGGTGAACCAAAATCAGATCTGTGGCCCTGTTTGTTTCCTCTCCCCTTGTTAATCTCTGACCTTAAATAAAGAAACAAATGTAGCTGAAGAATCAGCTGCACCTCTCCCTGGTGCTGTTTGTGCAACTGTTCTATGCTGTCGTAGCCCTTAATCTCATGTTTAATGTGAAAAGACAGTGCAGTAAAGATGTGTTTTAAATGGCTGTGGCTGTTCCACCTTCCTCTCTAGTTTAATTCATAAGTCAGGGCTGTTGTACACTGCCCAGTTTGAATGCGGTTGCGTGTGCAAAGAGATTTGTTCCAAAAGGTGAAGCCATGTCCAAAAAATCCCCAAGCACATTTGTAAAGGGGTTTTGTACTTTGCTTTTCTGATTTCGTTAGCAAACTTGTGGGGAGGGCGTTCACATTTTTTGTTTGTTGTTACTTTGACCTTTATTAAAGCAAATGCATGATCTTGTTATGAGGAGACAGGTTTGGAACAGCTAATTTATAATCTGTATTAAAAAAATAAAATCTCGTGGCTAGCAACCTTGGGGACGAACGATCAGACCAGAGACTGCTCCAGGGGTTCCTAGCCCTGGGCAGGAGGGAGGCTGTGCCATACCTGCTGGGGAGCGTGCTGGGACAGTGCCTGCAGACTTGGATTGATTTTTGTAGCCTTCATCTCTGTTCTTCAGGGGTCGAGGTGTGTGGAGCAGGCAGCTTCCTGTGTTGCATTACAGCATGCAGATCTCTGTAAAGCATGGTGTAATGCTGCAGGGATCAGAATGAAATTTGGTACCTACTACAATGATGTTCAGTTTCGAGTCTCTCTCAGTATTTGGGTCTACCTGACATCCAGCAGGAGGTACCGAGTAGGTCTGCTGTGTGTTTATTTTGCTGTAAGAGGGGCTTCAAGTGGTGGTGGTTGAGAGAACCCCTGGTAATGGAATTCTGTTCTTCTGAGCTCCCATCTCTGCAGATGCTGCTGGGGAATGAACTGTGAATTTCTTTTTCCTCCAGCATCTGTCCAAACCTAATTATCATCCCAGCCCTGCTAAGATTCCGCATTTTCCTATGAGTAACTTCATGTGTCTCCACCTGCTTGCCTGGAGAAGAACTGAGGAGGCCCCATCTGTCTGCTTTGCAAACTCCAGCTGTGTCTGCTAAGCAAACAAGGTCAGTATGGATGCACAGGGCCCAGCAGCAGCACCCAGGAGGACTCTGGATACAAACGCAGTGCTGTTGCTGCCTGCTGCCCAGCTCTGTGTTGGGGCAGCAGCCGTGCAGGGTTGGGGTGCTGCAGCCAGGGCGTGTCAGGAGCCCTTGGCTGTGGGGCCAGGGAAGATGCTGAGGTGAAGGTGGAGGCTCCTGGATCTCCTCCAAGTGTGTGCACATAATTAGGTGGGTCTGACTAGGGAGCTAGGGAGCTGTGTTCTCTTGCAGTACTGTTGCTTGCTTGCCCTGGACCTCTATGGATCCTGCTTAGAAGGCGAATTACAAATATATAATGATTATATATATTATAATATATAATGATATATATATATCATATATATATTATATATGATTATAAATATATCAGAAACAGCCTTCAGACAACTTCTGGTAGGACAGAGCAATCTTTTTATGTTCCATGCAGCACAGAGAAGGTTGCTCTGGCCTTCTCTGGTTTCTAATAGTCCCCTGTGGCACTGGTGTAATACTTGTCCTGCCAAGAGTGGGTAGAGGTGTTCTCAGGAGGTTTCCTCTGCCCTGTGCTTAAACAGGATGGTTGGAAAGACTGTCTTAGAGCAGAAGGAGCAGGGCAGAAATCAGATCACTGCCATTCCTCTGCCTCAGAACACGTGGTCCATGTGCTGCCCTGGGCTGCAAAGCCCAGCCCTGTTTCTCCTCCATACAACCAGGAGGCTGTTTGGACCTTTCCTGTTTTCAGTGCCCACCTTCTCCTTGGTTGGGGCAGTTCACTTTTAACATGTTGTGTCTGAATCAGCAAGAAGCAACAGCAGGGCTGCTGGATGAAGGCTTTGTGGTGAGTTCATTGGCTGTTGCCCATACCCGATTGGGTTTGAGCCCAGCCCAGCGGTCAAGGCACAGCAGTAGCAAATCTAGAGACTTGGGTTTTCACCTTGATTTTGGGGCAGATTGCATTCCATATCTCTAACATTCCTTCCAGCTGCAAAATCTTTGAGACAGGTGCAGTCCTTGCTCGCATGTCACAGCGCATTGCAGTGTGTGTTCCTGGACTCTGCTCAGTACTGCTGCAGCTGTGCAATCCTCAGCTCACAGCTTCTCAGGAATATGCTCTGGGGACTTCCAGAGCAGAGGGAGGATGTGCAGATTCACCATTAGGAGCTGTCTGTGTCTTTTCAGCTGGGGATATACAGGGAGAGTGGGATAAAGTGTGGGGATGGAGGAAAGGAGAAGGTGGAGCAGAGAACTGTGCATGTGTGAGGAGGTTGCTTGGCTCAGGTGATGAGGGGAAGGTTGGGAGGGACTGCTGACAGAAAAGCTTAATCTACTCTCGGCTTCCAAGCATTGTTATGATCCTTCAGCTTTTCCTGCTTCCCATGCAGCATCCTTGGCAGGCTGATGGCCACCTGCAGCTCTGAGGGATGGGGACAGCAGTTTGCAAATGGAGAGGTTTACTGCAAAGAATAGACCTGTTCTGTTAGGCTGACCTGTCTCTGGAACCTGTGGCTGTAAGAACTCATCCGTAAGTGGGGTCACACAGGTAGAAATCTTTGCTTTCAGTCCCATTCGTCCCTTCCAGGCTCGCTTAACTGCCTCCTTTCACTTAGCCTTCCTGTCTTCAATCTAGCAGAATTGACTGACAGATACTTTGTTTCTGTTGGTCCAAAGCAAATAGTTGTTCTTGTACAGGGGCTGATGCAGAAGCCACAGCTGTGTGGGCCTTATCCAGCAAGAGCAGCTCTGGAGCTGGGAGCTGCTGAGAAGAAGACATGCAGTCCTCCACCACTCTTTTGGCAGGGAAATGGGTAATCTAATTTGTGTGAGAGTGGATAACAAAGAAGAACTGATAGCTGTAGGATTTTTTTTCTTTTTTTAGCATCATAAAAATGCCCTGGGTTTCTGGTCACAGCGTATATCTCATAGTATTTGGGCAGGGAGGTATTTTCTTCTAAATGCAGGCAAAGAAGAGTTTACAAGGTGCTTGCCTACAGACACAGGGCTGATAGGACTGCATTTTTACACACCCCTGTTTACTCTTGGTGTCATGTGAATTTCTTGTGAGTTTGCAGCCTGTTCTCTAGATTGGGGATGCTTTTGTTCATGAGCAGAGCCCTTGTGCAGCTCAGAACTCCAGTATCACATTCCAGAATTTGCTAAGACATTTCCTTGTTCAGCCCAGTGTCATTTTCTCTGTGCCAGATCCACCCCCACAAGGAGGAGAATGAGCTGGCTTTTTCCAGTCAATATTTATTCTTCCATGCAAGCTGTTTGAATACTGTCTCTCTTGTTTTGGTATTTGTTTCTTCTGTCTTGCTGGAGTCTTGCCCCAAAGTCTCCCACATTGGCAGCTCTTATTTGTGTAGCAATGACTCATGGAAGGCAACGTAGTGGGAGCCTTCCAAAGGTTGCCAGATCGTGTTTTCATTTTCTGTTGCATATGGAGCATTTTCCAGCTTGTCTGTTTGAAGAAAGAAGAGAGTTTGGGAAGAGGAAGTCACAGGATCATTTACTCATTCAGTCCTGCGGTGAAGTCTTGGTTCTGCTGCAGTTTTTGAGAAAAATCCCATTGTCTCTAGTGGAGTTTTTGTACGTTGTTATCAGGATGAGGACATCCCAGGCTTGTTTTGGACATTCTCACCTCCCCACTTTCCTGTCTGTTTATCTGTGCTCCATCCCTATGTCTTTGGTCTGCAGTCCATAGAAGGGCCTCATTGGAGGGGAGCTCAAAGCCCACCCAGTGCCATCCCCAGCCGTGGGCAGGGCTGCCCCCCACCAGCTCAGACTGCCCAGGGCCCCATCCCACCTGGCCTTGAGTGCCTGCAGGGATGGGGCACCCACAGCTCTCTGGGCAGCAGTGCCAGCACCTCACCAGCTCATTGCATGTGCTGGCGGTGAGTTCTGGCTACATTTTTCCATGTCATCAGGTCTTCGGCTTGTGCACTGCTACCATGCTAACCTGGTCTCTGCTGGTGATAATCCAAGCTTGCATTCCTTGCAGCGTAAAGGTATCAGGGATGCTCGCCAACAATATTTTTGGGGGAATCCTGGTAGAAAACTTTCCCCAGAGCAGTCATTATTTATTTATTTATTTTATGTGTCCATCGCTTGCTTTATCACTGCAAGCTCTTGATGCAGCAGTTCCCTCTATTTTCAATTATTGTGACACTCAGTTTCCCTATTACTGCAAATTTGTATAATCTCTGTGCAGCTTTTTAAAGAGAGGAATTATATTGGCTGCCCTGTCTCTCATGCATTCACTGTTGTTTTTATGACTCACTAACAAGAAGCCTCGTTGTGCAAATCATTCAGTGTCATAATATTTGGCTCTGGTAGGAAACTTTTTTCCTCTGCTGGTAGGGGAAGGCATTGCATTCTGCTACGTAGCCAAGTGAAATCTATCTTTGTGCTTGCAGAGCTGAGGCAAAAAAAATCCCCTGCACTGGACCTTGTGCTCTGTGGCTCCTGCCCAAGTGAGGCTGCTCCTGAGATTTATAATAGGTGGGGCAGTTAGCTTGTGGGAGTATATTCAAAGCTTCTGTGTGTGGGAGAGCACCACAGGTTTGAAAGGTGATTTGCAGTACTTCATCTTGTTTAAAGTCCAGATAGCCAAGACTGGGATGCAGTTTGATGAGAAGAAGCCTGACTTCCTATGGGGAAAATTGTGGAACCTTTTCATGTACTACTTATTTCCTTGCAGGAAAAGGAGATTAACACTCATCCATCCCCAAAGCCACACTGTCATGACTTTGTCTTTTCAAGGCTGTCCAGGTCCCTCTGGATGGCATCCCTTCCTGCTTTTGTGTCAACTGCACCACTCAGCTTGGTGTCATCCAAAAATTTGCTGAGTGTGCGCTCAAACCCATCTTCTATGTCTTTGGTGGAGATGCTGAAGAGCTCCGGTCCCAAGATGGACCCCTGGGGGACACCACTCATCACCAGCCTCCACCTGGACATGGAGCCATTGACAGCAGCCCTCTGGCTGCGACCATCCAACCAATTCCTTATCCTCCAAATAGCCCAGCCTTCAAATCCATTTATCTTCAATTTAGAAAGAAGGATGTGATGTGGGATCATGTCAAAAGCTTTGCAGAATTTCAGATGATAGATGATATTAATTTTTCTTCCTTAGTCCACTAGCGTTGTGACTGTTCTAAAAGGCCACTATAATGTTGAGGTACAATCTGCTCTTGGTGAAGGCATACTGACTTTCTCAGATCACCTCCTTGTCTTGCAGGTACCATAACATCTCTTCCAAGATAAGTTCTGTGATATTCCCAGACACAGAGATGAGTCTCACTGGCCTGTAGTTCCCTGTGTCTTCCTTTCTACCCTTCTTAAAAATGGGAGTGATGTTTTCCTTTTTCTAGTCAATAGGGATCTCACCATGACTTCAAATATGACGGAGAGTGGCATGGCCCCCACGTTAGCCAGTTCCATCAGGATCTTTGGATCCTTCTGGGCGTTGCTGGAGGCCAACTGGGTGTTTCCAGAGGCCAGCTGAGTGTTGACAAGCAGTTGTATGCTGTTGGATGCCAACTGGGTGTTGCTGGAGGCCAGCTGGGTGTTGCTGGAGGCCAACTGGCCCCTTTTGGTGGTCTGGGGGCTCACAGCTAGGTGGGGGACCTTCTGTCTATGCTGGTGGTAGTGAACCTTCAGGTTGCCACACATGGTGAACTGGTTGCCACAGACACTACAGCTGTAGAGCCGTTCACCCATGTGGGACCTCGGGTGGATCTGCCAGGCGCTTTCACTCCCAAAGCCCTTCCCACAAAACCCACACTCGTGTCATGTCCCCCCATATCCTCCACACTGAAATTTGGGGGGTGGGCCAAGACCACTGGCATCACCCCAACTCCATGGTAGGGTGTTGCCAAGAAGAAAGCAGTGGCATGAGGTTGGTTTTTGGGGGGTAAAAAGTGGGAAAAAAGGTTTCCCCATGATGAAATGCAGCTTTTTGTGAGGGGGGGGAGGTGAGGCAGGGAGGGCATGGGATTTTGGGGTGCTCAGAGCCCCCAGGAGGAGGACCTGGTGACAGATGTCTTCAGTCAGCTGCATCTGGTGGAGCTGACGCTGTTGCAACACCCATAGCTCCTCCAAGTGGCAAACAGGTGCTTCGGTCCTCTCATTAAGGACTCTCCAATTACTTACACCTCTCACACTTTTCTGGTGTCACTGATTCTATTACAGGTACCAGTTGGTTGGTCCAATTTAATGTGGTTGTCCTTTCCTTGTCCTTTCCACTTCACCTCTCCTTTTCCCATCCCCAGAGCCCCATCTCCCTTGTACAGGGGCACTTCTCTCTGAGCACAGAAGAGAATCCAGCCTCCCTTTTCTTGTACTTTGCTATAGTCTGTCACCTCAGGGTTGAAAGCTAGCTTAGTTTCTTCCCCTTTGCAGGGACTCACCCATGCTAACTGCCATGCAGCAGGATAGATGTATGTCTTGATCATGTCTATCTGAGCATATGAAAGGTCAGCGACAGGTATATGGCTTGGAAGATGATGGTGAAACAACTGCTGTCGGGTCAGCAGACAGAGCACAAGAAAGTTAATGGGTTGGGACATCTGCTTGAGGTGTGGCTTCTGAGATGGTGGACCTTTCCTTGCAGTAGGAAACAGAAGGAAAAAGGTCAACCATCACAGAGTGCAACTTTGAAGGTGAAGAAGAAATGTCCCTCAAAGGGTGATGCAGTGGTGTCAGAAGTCACACAAGGAGTCTGTGATCAGCCCATGCCTTTGTGTTTCAGTGACCATTTGGTGAGGATGGAGAGATACTGGTGAGGGTATGGAAATGACACTGAGAGCAAGTTGGAAAAGTGAGGAGGATGGCTACAGCCCGCAGGGAATGGGGGCATGTGTGGGACAGTGTAGGACAGCAGTGGTTACAGTGGAGTGCACCGGTGAGGCTGGAAGGCCCCGACAGCACCAAGGTCTTTGTCCCCTTTGCTCTGGCACCTGTTTCGTTATTGAAACCCATGAGGAGACGCATGGTCCACATGGCACTGAGACCTTGTTGTTTCCTGGCGATACTGAGGGAAGCCTGGAGGTGTTTGATTCTCCTTCATTCAGTATTGCACATCCTACATCCCACTGCTCAGGAAGGGCCATGATGAGGAACAGAAATCTCCCTTCCCAAGGTCTGGGGGGCAAGGCTCAGTTTTTTTGCTTCATCAAACAAAGCAAAGGCTTTCAGAGGCATCAGAGCTGTGTATCAAGTGCCCTTGCCTTCCTGTAATCATGGCCTCCAATTATCTTTTCTAACGAGTCCATGGGGAGGCATGTCATTAATGGCCCTCTCTGGGTCCCATTAATACTTCAAGACACTTTAGCATTTCCTTCTGACTTTATCTTCCAGAGTGGTGACATCAGTTTCCTCTCAATACCCGAGGCTCATTGACTTGTCACCATGGGACTCATTAAAGTACAGAGTGCCTTGACAAGCCACTTTCATTTAGTCTTAGAGATTTATGGTTAATTAGATTTCAAGAGTGCAGTTAAAAAGGAAGTTTTCAGTGACTACATACTAAAAAAGAATGTTTTATTTTTCCAGGTGTTTTTCCTTGCTTTTCATTTTAGACAAATAGTGATAGCAACATTCCCCAACTGATATTGATCCAGGGTGTCTCCTAAGGAGATCTGGGCAGGTGGGAAAAACAGTCTCTTGAGGATGGACGCCGTATAGATAATCTGATTGCTCACCTCCCCAGGTGTGCCATTTCTCTCATTGGTCACCTGAGACTTGCTTCACTTTTCTTTACCTCTGATATCTCTGCTGTTGTGAAAGCTGGATGTTACAGCTCTTTTCCACCAACTTTTTCCTGCTTTCCTCGGAGAATTGACTGCAGACAGCCACAGAAAGGTTTATTTATTTATTTAAAGTAAAACGGATAAGATCTATGAGAACAAGAAAGCACGGTCCTCAGCTCTGTGCCAAATCCAAGCTGTCTCTAATGAAGTTTGTTTTTGTCACCCAGTGCTGCAGAGGTCAGCTGGGTTCTCTTAGGGATCCTTGGCAGAAGGATTGGCCACAGTGGCATGGTTGTAATTAGAGAGTTATTATGTATGTGTGTAAACATATATATATATATATATAAAACGATCAGTGTTGCTTACGAGCTACAATTTCTAGCACTTGATGTAGCTGCACACCATTTTTAGAATTCTCAGTTGCATAAACTTTTCAGCCACCTGGACCCTCTGCAGATGGCATACAATTCTTACTCATCAGCATGCAAGACATCCACAGCCTGGGCTCAGACTGTGTTAGAAGGACATGAGCTCAGTCCTCAGTCCTCAGAGGAAGACGCAGCAGAGGAAGCACCCCTGGCCACAGGGGAATCGTGGACCTGGTCATTAAGTGGAGGCTGTGGGCTAAGTCTAGGACTTGTAGCTGCTTGATTTTACAGACCGTGCTCCTGTGCTCTTACACTTCCCTGTCCAGCCAACAAATGTCACCATATCTTGGCAACCCAGCACCAGGTTTTTGATAATGCTGGTGGGTGCAACCCCTGCCAAGGGTGTCCCACACCCCTGTAGCATCCCAGCACTTGGCCTGGTGTTGTGCCAATCATCCCACAACGGAAAAAAACCAAAATGTTGCCACTGACACCAGCCTAAGAGTCACATACTGATCAGCAGTGCATACTTGTTTTCTCTAACGTTATTTCCTTCTAACGGGAAGAATAGAGGAAAACCATTCCTCAAGTCATGTAAATACAAACCAGAATTAATTTACTTAAGAGCAGATCAGATTTAAAATAATATCTCGTATCCTATGGGACTGTCCAATAGAGAGTGGAGCAATAACTATCCTGGAAATCCTCCACTGCTCTTTTTTTCTTCACAATATGTGTGTCTAGATTTGAAGTAGATTTGCCATCACATTTTCTCATGTTCTTCTCATGGTAACTCAAGGTAACACAGGTAAAACCACATGGTGGCACAGAGGGTGGGGGGAATTCTTGCATGCATTTCTATCATTCATGTGAGACTGGGGATAGGAAGCAGCTGCTAGGAAAAGAATCAACTCTATTGAGGTTGTTGTAGGGCCCTTTATTTTGTTTAGGTACTCAGGAGAATGACAAGTGGCATTTCTCTTGGAGAATGTTTTCACAGAAAACCAAAGGGGAAGAAAACCACCATGAGCAGATGACAGGTTCTGACAATCAAGAGTTTTACTATGAATGATCTGCAGGAAGAAAGATAGATGTCTACTTCTGAAAAGTCTGGTCATCTGTTTCTTCAGGGCACCCCTGACCTCCCGGTTCCTCATGCTGTAGATGAGAGGGTTCACTGCTGGGGAAACCACCGAGTACAGCACTGCCACAGCCAGGTCCAGGGATGGGGAGGAGATGGAGGGCAGCTTCAGATAGGCAAAAGTGCCAGTGCTGACAAACAGGGAGACCACAGCCAGATGAGGGAGGCACGTGGAGAAGGCTTTGTGCCGGCCCTGCTCAGAGGGCATCCTCACCACAGCCCTGAAGATCTGCACATAGGAGAGCACAATGAAAACCAAGCACCCAGATGCAGAAGAGAGACTAAGCACAAGAAGAGCAACTTCCCTGAGATAGGAGCTGGAGCAGGAGAGCTTGAGGATCTGGGGAACTTCACAGAAGAACTGGTCCACAGCATTCCCTTGGCAGAGTGGCAGTGAGAATGTACTGGCAGTGTGCAGCAGAGCACTGAGGACCCCAGAGCCCCAGGCAGCTGCTGCCATGGTGGCACAAGCTCTGCTGCCCAGGAGGGTCCCATAGTGCAGGGGCTTGCAGATGGCAATGTAGCGGTCGTAGGACATGACAGTAAGAAGAGCACACTCAGCTGTAGTACAGAAAAAGAGAAAAAATACTTGTGCAGCACATCCTGTGTATGACATGGCCCCACTGCCCCAAAGGAAACTGGACATGGCTTTGGGAAGAGTGGTGGAGATAGAGCCCAAATCACAGAAGGCGAGGTTAAGGAGGAAGAAGTACATAGGAGTGTGCATATGATGATCACAGACTACAGCCATGATGACGAGACCATTGCCCAGGAGGGCAGCCAGGTAGATGCCCAGGGAGAGCCAGAAGTGCAGGAGCTGCAGCTCCCACGTGTCTGTGAACGCCAGGAGGAGGAACTCAGTGGTGGAGGTGCTGTTAGACATCTGCTCTGTCTGGGCACAGGGACCTGTCGAGGGAGGAAAGGGCCATAACAAATTAGGAGATGCTTCTCTGATCAAATCCTGTAACTCTTCTCACAGAAGACCCCCGATGTACCTTGTCTTTCAGAGAATATTGTGTCTTTCTCTTGATTAAGCCCTGGTTGGCTCTAAGGTGATCACAAGGAACAGGAGCACTGCAGGAGTCTGTTCAGCCTACAGCAGTAGGTAAATAGGAACATGCACTGACCTCAGAACATATCCACTCATAATATCAAAAACCTTACCAGCATTGTCCCTACCAATTCACCCAACTACAGAACAGCACCATCAGGTTGGATTTCATTTATTTTAATTTAATTGCCTCACCACACCAAAGGAGTGTCAAGGCAGAAAGCATTGGCATTGCTTTTGCACTCCAAGTGAAATCTTTTGGGTCCCACTAGGCAAAGGGACTATTCATTACTGCAGAGTGAAGAGAACCACTCTGTCCATCAGCCCTGGTCTCAGCTGTGCTGACAGCTCTTTGAGAAGGAGGATGATTGCTCTTGTGTGTTTCCTTGTGAAAAACCTGCACACTGCTGAGAGCAGACAAATCCAGATTCCAAATGCAGAGGAACAAAACACTCACCCAGCCTCATTTTAGCTGAGGAGGATCTCAGTGCTCCTCACCTCGGCAGAGATAGAGAGGACTCACTGTAAATTCCCATATGGAGCCATGCATGGCTTTAGCACCAAGGTGACTCCTCCAAGGGGTTAAGAGAGAAGGCACAGATACTACAAGAGAGGTGAGCCCTTCTGGAAGGCAACCTGCATCTCAACAAGAATCCCAGGGAAAGACAAGGGAATGTCTTGGAGACAGGGTGTCCTGAAGGAAGGAAAAGGTCCTTGTGAGCACCAGAGAGCAGTGCCAGAGATCCTAAAGATCACTTCAGAAGAACCTTGATGGCATCATGAAGGTGATGCTAGTGCACTCTGTAGGTCAAAGTGGAGTGGGGAGGGAACAGGAAATTTCTGCAGTTCATCACCAACAATACTGATCTGTCAGTGCAATGCTGTAGGAATTACATCCTCCTGTAGACTGATATTCCATGCCCACGACACCTGCCTCCCCTCCACAGCAGGAATTTTCTGAAGTCACAGACTTCAGAAAATGCCTTCCCCTTCAAGTATCTCATGCCTTCATCTTCTTCTTTAAACATACCCTCATAAATGTAATTCTCTACAACACCTCCTAACCTGTTAGAGGAAGAAGGAAAGCCATCCTGACAACAGTTACTGGATGTGCCAGCTTTGCCCTTTGATAACCCCACATACATCATCCTTCAACCCAAGACTCACTGTGCTAGGATCCAACAGTTCATCTTGTTCAGAGCTGTTCTCTATTGCTGCACTCCATCCAGCCTTTAAACCTCTCCCATCTCTCCTCTCTCCACACCTCCTGCATGCTGTGGCCCTGCCCTGCTGCGAGCTGCATAGGAGCTGCTCCTGGGATTCCATGGTAAATAATAGAGATAGGGAGTAGCAGAGAGCTGTACAAATACAAAAACTCCTGGTGACACTTCATGTGCCAGACCAGATTCTAGTCATAGAATTATTTAGGTTGGAAAATGCCTCCAAGACCATCATCTCCAACAGTTAATGTAACACTGCAAAGTCCACCACTACACCAAGTCCCCCTAAGCACTACACTGCACATCTTGTAAATACTTCCAGGAGTGCTGATACAGATACTTCCCTGGGCAGCCCGTTCAGATCATTGATAAAGATATAAAAGAACTGGCCTAACTACTGAACTCCCTTCACCACAACTATCTGGGCCTGGGACCCAAACAGATTTTTACCCAGCAAAGCATATGCCTATTGAAGCCAGGAGCAGTTTACGCAGGAGAATGTGGGAGCTTCTCCAGGAGCAGTTTTACAGTCTTTCCCACTAAACAGATCAGTTTTCATAGCAGGAAATCTGGCTAGACAAGCAGGATCTACCTGTCATAAATCCATGCTGCCTGAGCCTGTCCATCTGCTTGTTTTGTATGTGCTGTGTGATGGCACATGAGAAGACCTATGCCATAACCTTCCGCAGCACTGAAATCTGAATGATGGGCTTGTAGTTCCCCCCGTATTTCTTCCAGCCCTGCTTCTTAGCTGACCTCTAGTCAACTGGGACCTCCCCCGATAGCCAGGATGGCTGACAAATGAGAGAAAATGGTTTGATGAGCACATTAGCCACCTTCTTTGGTACTCTTGGGGGGATCCTATCTGGTTTCATAAACCTGTGTGCATCTAAGAGTCGTTGCAAGTCGCTATCCATTTCTTCTTGCAATATGATGGCTGTTCTTGCTTCTCATCCCCATCTTCTAGCTCAGGATGCTGGATCTCCAGAGAACAACTGGCCTTTCTACTAAGGACTGAAGCAAAGAAGGCATTAAGTATCTCATCCTTCATCGCTGTATTTACCCCCACAACCAATAAAGTATAGAGGTTCTTCTTAGTCCTCCTTTAGTTGCTGATGTAATTACAGAAGCATTTTTGTGGTCTTAAATGGCAGTAGCCAGATAAAGCTCCAGCTGGGTTTTGCCCGTTCTCATTTTAGATGTACTGAGGGATGTGATTTAGTGAGAAATACTGATGATACATGGATGGTTGGACTGGATGATCTTAGAGATCTTTTCCAATTTTGGTGATACTATGATTCTATGATTTCCCCACTGCATAGACTCATGATCTCTTTGTAGTCCTCCTAAGTGGCTTGCCCCTTCTTCCAAAGACCATGAACTCTGTTTGTTCCTGTTTTAGCTCTCTGTTCAGCTAGGCTGGTCTTCTTCCCTGCCAGTTCATCTTTTGGCACGTGGGGATGGCCTGTTCCTGAACCTTAGTATTTCCTTCTTGAGGAGCGTCTAACCTTCCTGGAGACTTTTGACCATCAGGAAAATACCCAAAGGACTCTGTCAACAAGTCTCCTAAACAGACTGAAGTTTGCCATCCAGGAATCTAATGAGGCAGTTCTACTAACTTCCCTCTTCACTTTTCCAAGGATCAAAAACTATTAGTTTGTGACTGCCATGCTCAAAACAGCCTTCAACCTTCACATCACCCACAAGTCCTTCTCTGTTCACAAGCAAAAGTTCCAACAACATGTCTTCCCAGGTTGGCTCACTCACCAGCTGTGTCACGAAGTTATCTTCCACACATTTCAGAAACCTCCTAGACTGTTTTCTCCCTGCTGTATTCTATATTTCCACCAGATACCTGGTCAGTTGAAGCTCCCCATGAGAGCAAGGGCTAGCGATTGTGAGACAGCTACTTATACAGTGCTGCACCTGTCTCTTCATCCTGGTTGGGTGGTCTATAACAGACTCCCACCATGACATCTACCTTGCTGGCCATCCTGGTTCTTAATCATAAATACTCAACCCTATCGTCACCGTCATTAAGCTACAGGCAATCAAAACACTCCCTAACATATACGGCTACCTTGCTGACTCTCCTCACTAGCCTATCCTTTCCAAAATATTTACAGCCATCCGCTGCAGCACTCCTGTCATGAAAGTAATTCCACCACGTTTCTGTGATGACAACTAGATCATAGTTTTCCCTGTGGCTCAAAGGCTTCCAGCTCCTCCCATTTGTTGCTCACATTTCACTTCATCTGGGTTAATGATCTCCCTCCAAGAAAGTAATGAGAAGCCCTAATTCCTTCTCTTCTCCACTGAACAATCCCAGTTCCCTCAGGTGCTCCCCATAAGACTTGAGCTGCAGACCCTTCACAGCTCCACTGCCTTTCTCTGCAACTCCGTCCTGTTGGCCTCAGCCCAGCAATCGGCCTGTCCAGGTCCCTCTGTAGGGCTGCCTGCCCTTGGGCAGATCCACGCTTCCTCCAACATGGCGTTGCCTGCAAACTTACTGAGGGTGCACTCAGTTCTGACATCCAGGTCATCAATAAAGACATTAAACAGAACAGATATTAAACAGATCC
Source organism: Tetrao urogallus (assembly GCF_951394365.1). Lineage (NCBI taxonomy): Eukaryota > Metazoa > Chordata > Aves > Galliformes > Phasianidae > Tetrao > Tetrao urogallus. The sequence goes on along the minus strand of NC_136835.1, from coordinate 409,571 downwards.
CTGGGGAACACCGCTGGTTACCGGTCACCAGCTGGATGCAATTCCATTCACCACCACTCTCTGGGTCCAGCCCTCCAGCCAGTTCTTTACCCAGCACTGAGGGCACCTTTCCAGGCCATGGCTGCAGCTTCTCCAGGAGAATTCTGTACAAAGTATAGCTCAACACCCAGGACTTAGATGATACCGAGGCTGTTACTCTCATTGCTATACATGCGTCTGACACCTTCACTGACATTTTTGTTAGAACTGACGAAGGAACACCAAGGGAACAAGAAATTCATCTTGGGCTACCTCAGATGCTCTGGAGTACCAAAGAAATAAAGATTCATTTCCCTCACAGTCAGACTTGGAAGTCAAACTGAATAGAGAATAACACCCATGTGAGTTAGAAATGTTATTCAAATAGAGGTGTTTTAGGGTAACTGATACATTGCCATGGTGTGATACAAAACAGGGTGCATCTGGTACGAACCAGATACATCCTGGAGCAGCTGCTGGAGACAAAGCAGACTTCTAAAAGTTAGAAGAACTCAGAAGTTCCCAGGCAATGTTATTGTCATGATATACTCTTAAGTTAACCACCAGTTCCTTTTTGAGTAATACAGACTAGTAAGCAGTTAAAAGCATTTTTTTTTTTTTTTTAATCTGAGCTCAAGGATCTGTTTACCATGAAGGGATTCATACCATGAAATGACCAACCAAGGATATCAGAAATCATAGAATTATATTATCACAGAAAGTTTTGGGTTGGAAGAGATCTTAATGACCATCTAATTCCAACACCCCTGCAATGGATGGGGACACCTTCCACCAGACCAGGTTGCCCAAAGCCCCATCCAATCTGGCCTTGAACAATTACAGGGAGAGGACAGCTGCACTTCTCTAGGTAAGCCGTTCCTGTGCTAAGCTGTACTGGGGGACAAAGGAATGGAGCAGAGCTGGCAGCTCTTTAAGGAGAGTTTTCTTAGAGCACCAGAGCTCTCCATCCCCAAGCATGTGAAGTGAAACAGGGGAGGCAGGAAACCAGCATGGTTGAAGAAGGACATTCTGGTCCAATTGTGAGATAAGGAGGAAATGCACACACTATGGGATCAGAGGTAGGTGGCCTGGGAAGAATATAAGGATGCAACCTAGATGTGCAGATCAGGAAAACCAGGCAGCATGTGGAACTGAACTTGGGAAGGGATGTGAAAGTTAACAAGAAGGGATTCTACAGGTACACTGGTCAGAAGGGAAAGGCTGTGGAGCATACACCCCCTCTGGTACATGAGAAGGAAGAAATGGCAACAATAGACACAAGAAGGCCGAGGTATTTGAGCTCTTTATCTCAGCGTTCAGAGGCAGCCAAGCATCTCTCAAGTCCCTGGACATCTACAAGAGGACTGGGGGAGCAAAATCCCTCCCACTGTAAGAGAAGAGCAATTTTGAGACTGTCTGATCAGTACCAGCTTTGTTTCAGAAGAAAACAGGGAGTAAACAAAGTTATATTCTATAGTTGCTTTTACTTGTGACAGTTTGCATTAGCAAACAGTTCCGAGAAATGGTAACAGGGAATGTAGCAATTGGGCAGATCAGGGCAATGGGAAAGGGGTTACAACAAAGGTGTGATGACAAGAGAGAGGTGCTATAAAGGAAGCAGATTGCTCACCAGTACCTGAAGAATCTGGGTTTGCAAATGAAAGCTTCACCAAGGAGGAATCGCCAAGAAAAGATAGCAGTCAGCAGGGCAGGCACAGTCAGCCCTTAAATGAGGTCTAAGAGAGGTGCAGCCAGGCTCCAACCCCTTCCTATCACACAGGTAAATTGCCTTCACCTGTGCTCCCAGGGCTGACTGGGTCTTTTGCCCAGATAATCAGTGGTTCAGGCTGTGACTCAGCATTACCATACAGGGAGCTATCACAGGTCAGTTTTCATTCCCATAAAGCTGTCTGCATATGGATGTCTTGCTCTGGACATTTTGTGGCGGCTTACTAGTTACAAAAACTTTTTACTTGGCCTCCTGTTTAAGGAATGCACCTTTTTACTATTTATTTCCTAGTTTTGGGGTAGTGCTGGGTGGACTGTGCTGATCCTTGACTCATACTATAAACAGAGGTTCTCTACATAGCTTCACAATGGCCAGGGCTGGCATGGCATAGAATAGCATGCAGATTCACATATTCTGCATAAATCTTTCCTTGGGTTTACACAGAACATACACATTTCAGTTCCCTCACTCCTACAGCAGCATGGTGAAGAGAATAGGAAGATCAAAAGCAAAAGAACTCATGTTGACATAAAGACAATTTAGTAAGTGAGGAAAGAGGAAAAAAAACCCCACCAATTATGTACAGGCAATAACTTCTGATGTAAACATGATCACCATCTTCCACAAGTAATCATCCAGTCAATTTCTAAGCAGCTCTCACCTTGAAAGACAACATCCCTGACCCCATCCCCAACTTGCCCAAGTTCTTCCCGTCCTCTCTCCCTCCCCCCCCCTTCCCTTTCCCTTCATCAGTTGTCCCGGTGTATCCCTTGCATGGATACACCCCCTGTAGCATGGGGAAGTTCAGATCCTGAAGATGGTGGGCTCTACAAAACAGCCTAGGAGAGAATTCACTGCTTCCAGACATTCATCCAGATGGATCTCTGCAAGAAGAAAGAAAATGTTGAGAGGGTACACTACTCAGAAAGGGAAGATAGTGTGTATTGAGTCCCATAGACTGCCACACAGGAGCAGGGGAAAGAGGAACATGGAAATTGGTTGTGCATTTTCCAGGAAAGGCCCATAGTATGAATTTTCTAAGCAAAATCTTACCAGCTCTGTCCCACAGCCAACTACGAGCTTTGGCCTCCAGAAGTTCTGACCAGGACACCCTCCATTTATACTGGTGCAACCACACTAAGGCCAAAACTGTGGCAAAAACTGGCTTCACATCCTATTTGGGAGGGAGGGGGATGGGAAGAGATTGAACAATTAGTGGGAAGAAAGATGAATAAACCTTTGGACAAAGCTTTGTCTGAAAAAAAAGACCTCCGCACACACAAATTTATCTAGGCTTTAAAACCATCGAAGCCAGGAAGTTTCCAGATCATAGAATCATACACTCATAGTCTCATAGATTTAGACATGGATTTATAGAATCATAGAATGGCGTGGGTTGGAAAGGACATTAAAGATCATCTAGTTCAAACCCCCTGGCCATGGGCAGGTCTGGGTCTCCCACCCGCCAGATCCCATCCAATCTGACTTTGAATGCCTCTAGGGATGGAGCTTCCACAGCTTCTATGGGAAACCTGTGCCAGAGCTTCATCACTTTCTGAGTAAAAAGTTTCCTCCTAACCCCTTATCTAAATCTCCCCTCTTTTAGTTTAAAACCATTGCCTCTTGTCCTATTATTATCAGATCATGAAAAAGATACCTGTACTGATCTAATCTTTCCACAAGTAGAGAGGCTCTATATACTGAAGGTTTTCATCTCCTGTCTGTTCAACTCAGACTGTAAACTTGGAGCTAAGAAAAGTTCAGCTTGTGACATTTTCCCACACTTGACACTGATCTACTTACCTTACTGAGACTTTGTCCCTCAACATCAGCCTTCCTGAGCCCCAAGGCAGAGATCAGGGCTGAGGTGAGGGCCCAGGACCCATTTGCTTTCTGGAGTGCCACTACTATCCTGATACTGGAGAAGTTACACAGTTTTGTTGACAGTGGTGAAATTGTCCAGACCCAACTGGTGTTAAAAGCTGTTGGTTCTTCTATCATCTGCTCCTCAGGAGAAGACTCCTGCTCTAGAAAACAGAAATATTCACACAGTCCCTTTCAGATAAGCACTGGCTAGTCAGTTCAATAAAGGAAACTTGATGGTTGATGTTTGTTACAGGGGGAGGATGTCTTCACTCACAGGAAGCATCATGCCAGTGGGCTCTGATCCTGTTAGGAGATTTCAACCACCTAGGCATCTTCTGGAAGAAAGTGGTACAGCAGGTTGCAAGCAGTCTAGGAGACCCCTGGGACTCCCACACTCCTGGGTTGTGTTGAGGATAGATTCTTAATCCGGAGGATAGAAAGCCCAGTCAACAAGAAGAGACGTGTTACTGTGTCACAATACAGAGAACTCAGTGAAGTGGGCTGGATGTAGCATGGCTGCAGTCATCACGCCCCAGTAGAAGAAGTGATTTTGAGGAGTATAGGCCAGGCTACAGGGCAAGACCCTTACCCTCAGGTAGGCAAACTTTCAGTTGTTTGAGCATTGATGGATGGGATCTCCTGGGAAATTGCTTTCAGCAGTAAAGAAGCAGAAGAAATCTTGGATATATTTAAAGATATTTTTCTTAGGGTACAAGAACTCTCAATTCCAACATGCAAGAAATTGGGCAATGGAAAAGAGAGACCAGTGTGACTGAGTCAGGACTTCCTCATGATGCTAAAATTTAAAAAAAATAAAAATAAAAAAAAATTATAGACAGTGGGTTGTAGATCCCAGGAAGACTACAGAGATACAAACTGGAACACAGGAAGTTCCTTCTGAACATGAGGAAATATTTCTTTGCTGTGTAGGTGACCGAGCACTGAAATAGGTATTCAGAGAGGCTGTGGAGTCTCCCTCTGTGGGAGTGCTTGAAAGTCTTCTAGATGTGGTCCTGGGCAATCAGATTTAGTGACCCTGTATGAGCAGGGAATTGGGACTGGATGACCTCCAGATGTCCCTTCCAACCTCAACCATTCTAGCCACTTGTTTGCATCAAGTATGACCCATTCTTCTTAGCTTCCCGCCTTATATTTTCTCAATCCATCCACCTTATTTTGTCAATCCATAGAATAAATTCAATCTAGAGAACTACCCATCAGATTTCTACAATTCTGAAGAGGTCGTGTTTCTGCAGCAGTACAGTTTTCCTCCTGTCTGTTCCCCATTCTCTGTGTGTTTCTCTACAAACATTTGAAATGCCTCCAATATCACATAGCTTTTTCAGGGAAACGTGAGAACCTCCTCTGTCTCCTAAACATCTGCTTTATCCCTTGTGCCCTCAATTTCCTTCTGGTCTTCCCCAGCGCGCTCATTTTGCATTCCTCATTAGAAGAGCAAACCTATTTGCAGAAGTAATGTAGGCTCTGATGGTTTTCAGCCTCTCCACCAGGGCTCCAGTTTATTCCTGATAGTGTCATTGCTGTCCACATGAAAGAGCAGTGATAGGCCCATGAGCCAGAAGAACCTTGACAGTCTCTGAGAGTTCCTTGGTCCTGACCTCTGAGAAGCAACATGCTTTCAGAAATATCAAGCTGAGTTGCCAGCTGAGTACCCCCACACACTGCAGGAGAGAGTTTCCAGTAACTATTACATGCCTTTTCCTCTCTACTTGGACACCAGATTCAGGTTCATCTAATTCTGGATGCCTCACCTGAAAGTCCTTCTTTGTCCTCATCAGTGTCTCAGGTACTCTCTCTATTCTGCGGTTCATAGAATAGAATCATAGAATAAGTCGAGTTAAAAGGGCCCTTAAAGACCTTCTGTTTCCAATCCCCCCAGCCATGGGCAGAGTTTCCAACCACCGGCTCAGGCTGCCCAGGGCTCCATCCAGGGCTCCATCAACTGGCCTTGAATGCCTCCAGGGATGGGGAATCCACAGCTTCTCAGGGCAGCCTGTTCCAGTGCTTCATCACACTATGAGTAAAGAATTTCCTCCTATTATCTGACTCTTCTAATTCCTTTCTCTTAGTTTAAAACCATTCCCCTTTCACTATCAGACCATGTAAAAAGTTGTTTTTTACAAGCTTCCTTTAAGTACTGTAAGGCTGCAATGTGACCTCCTTGAAGCCTTCTCCAGGCTGAACAACTCCAGCTGTCTCAGCCATTCTTTGTACTCCAGCCCTCTGTTTGTCTCTGAGGCCCTCCCGTGTATCCACTCTAACAAATACTTTTTCTATCTTGTGCTGGAGGCCCCAGTTGTGGATGTAGTTCTCCAGATGGAGCCTCACAAGGGCAGAGCAGAACAGGATAATCACTTCCCTCATCCTCCTGGCCATGTCTCTTGTGATGTAGTCCAGGACACAGTTGGCTTCTGTGCTTCCTGACACTGCTGGCTTGTGTCAATCTTTTCATTCACCAGAACTCCCAGGTCCATCTATACAAAGAAGCTCTCCACGAGCTGAAAAACTGAATCACCACCACCACCACCAAAAAAAAAAGGCCGGCCACCAGCCCACCACCACCACCACCAAAAAAAAAAAAAATAGGCCAAATCACCACCACCACCACCAAGAAAAAAAGGACGGCCCTGAGCCCACCACCACCACCACCAAAAAAATAAGGCCGGCCTGCAGCACACCACCACCACCACCAAAAAAGAAAAAAAGGTTGAATCACCGCCACCACCACCAAAAAAAAAAAAAATGGACGGCTCTGAGCCCACCACCACCACCACCAAAAAAAAAAGGCCGGCCCCCAGCCCACCACCACCACCACCAAAAAATAAAGGACGGCCCTGAACCCACCATCACCACCACCAAAATAAAAAAAGCCAAATCACCAACACCACCACAAAAAAAAAAAAAAAACAACGGCCGAATCACCACCACCATCACCAAAAAAAGAAGGCTGAATCACCACCACCACCACCGCATAAAAAAAAAGTACGGCCTGCAGCCCAACACCACCACCACCAAAAAAAAAAGTATGGCCCTGAGCCCACCACCACCACCACCAAAATAAAAAAGGCCGAATCACCGCCACCAGAGCATAAAAAAAAAAAAACAAAAACGGCCGAATCACCACCACCATCACCAAAAAAAAAAGGCGGAATCACCACCACCATCACCAAAAAAAAAAGACTGAATCACCACCACCACCACAGCATCAAAAAAAAGTACGGCCTGCAGCCCACCACCACCAACAACAAAAAAAAAAGGCCGAATCACCACCACCACCTCCAAAAAAAAAAGGCCAGCCCCCAGCCCACCACCACAACCACCACTGAAAAAAAAAAAAGGCCGAATCACCACAATCACCAAAAAAAAAAAAAATCGGCCGAATCACCACCACCTCCACCAAGAAAAATAGGACGGCCCTGAGCCCACCACTACCACGAAAAAAAAAATAAGGACGGCCCTGAGCCCACCACTACCACCACCAAAAAAGAAAAAAAGGTTGAATCACCGCCACCACCACCAAAAAAAAAAAAAGGATGGTTCTGAGCCCACCGCCACCACCACCAAAAAAAAAAAAATGGACGGCTCTGAGCCCACCACCACCACCACCAAAAAAAAAAGAACGGCCCTCAGCCCACCACCACCACCACCAAAAAAAAAAGGACGGCCCTGAACCCACCACCACCACCACCACTGAAAAAAAAAAAATAGGCCGAATCAACACCACCACCAAGAAAAAAAGGACGGCCCTGAGCCCACCACCACCAACAAAAAAAAAATAAGGCCAGCCTGCAGCCCACCACCACCACCACCAAAAAAGAAAAAAAGGTTGAATCACCTCCACCACCACCAAAAAAAAAAAATGGACGCCTCTGAGCCCACCACCACCACCACCAAAAAAAAAGGACGGCCTGCAGCCCACCACCACCACCACCAAAAAAAAAAAAACGGCCCTGAACCCACCATCACCACCACCAAAATAAAAAAGGCCGAATCACCACCACCACTGAAACAAAAAAAAAGGCCGAATCACCACCACCACCACCGCATAAAAAAAAAGTACGGCCTGCAGCCCACCACCACCACCACCAAAAAAAATAAGGCCAGCCCTGAGCCCACCACCACCACCACCAAAATAAAAAGACTGGCCCTGAACCCACCACCACCAACAAAAAAAAAATGTCCGGCCTAGAGCCCACCACCACCACCACCAAAAAAAAAGTACGGCCTGCAGACCACCACCACCACCAAAAAAATTGTCCGGCCTGCAGACCACCACCACCACCGAAAAAAAAAAATGTCCGGCCTGCAGCCCACCACCACTACCACTAAAAATAAAAGGCCGGCCCTGAGCCCACCACCACCCACCACCAAAAAAAAAAAAAGGCCGAATCACCACCACCTCCAAAAAAAAAACTACGGCCTTGAGCCCACCACCACCACCAACAAAAAAATAAGGCCAGCCTGCAGCCCACCACCACCACCACCAAAAAAGAAAAAAAGGTTGAATCACCGCCACCACCACCAAAGAAAAAAAAATGGACGCCTCTGTGCCAACCACCACCACCACCAAAAAAAAAAGGATGGCCCTCAGCCCACCACCACCACCACCAAAAAAAAAGGACGGCCCTGAACCCACCATCACCACCACCAAAAAAAAAAGGCCGAATCACCACCACCACCACCAAAAAAAAAAGGCCGAATCACCACCACCACCACCGCATAAAAAAAAGGACGGCTCTGAGCCCACCACCACCACCACCAAAAAAAAAAGGAGGGCCCTCAGCCCACGACCATCACCACCAAAAAAAAAGAACGGCCCTGAACCCACCATCACCACCACCAAAATAAAAAAGGCCGAATCACCACCACCACCACCAAAAAAAAAAGGCCGAATCACCACCACCACCACCGCAGAAAAAAAAGGACAGCCTTCAGCCCACCACCACCACCACCAAAAAAAATAAGGTTGGCCCTGAATCCACCACCACCACCACCACTGAAAAAAAAAAAAAAGGCCGAATCACCACCACCAGCGCCTAAAAAAATAGGACGGCCTTCAGCCCACCACCACCACCACCAAAAAAAAAAAACAAAAAACCGAACCACCACCACCACCACCAAAAAAAAAAGGACGGCACTGACCCACCACTACCACCACCAAAAAAAAAAAAAACGGCCGAATCACCAACACCACCACCAAAAAAAAAAGTACGGCCCCCAGCCCACCACCACCACCACCACTGAAAAAAAAAAAAGGCCGAATCACCACCACCACCATCAAGAAAAAAAGGACGGCCCTGAGCCCACCACCACCACCACCAAAAAAAAAGAACGGCCCTGAACCCACCATCACCACCAACAAAAAAGAAAAAAAGGTTGAATCACCGCCACCACCACCAAAAAAAAAAAAATGGATGGCTCTGAGCCCACCATCACCACCACCAAAAAAAAAAGGACGGCCCTCAGCCCACCACCACCACCACCAAAAAAAAAAGGACGGCCCTGAGCCCACCACCACCACCACCAAAAAAAATAAGGCCAGCCCTGAGCCCACCACCACCACCACAAAAAAAAAAGGCCGGCCCTGAACCCACCACCACCACCAACAAAAAAAAAAACAAAAAACTGAACCACCACCACCAAAAAAAAAAGGACGGCACTGAGCCCACCACTACCACCACCAAAAAAAAAAAAAACGGCCGAATCACCAACACCACCACCAAAAAAAAAAGTACGGCCCCCAGCCCACCACCACCACCACCACTGAAAAAAAAAAAAGGCCGAATCACCACCACCACCATCAAGAAAAAAAGGACGGCCCTGAGCCCACCACCACCACCACCAAAAAAATAAGGCCAGCCTGCAGCCCACCACCACCACCAACAAAAAAGAAAAAAAGGTTGAATCACCGCCACCACCACCAAAAAAAAAAAAATGGATGGCTCTGAGCCCACCACCACCACCACAAAAAAAAAAGGCCGGCCCTGAACCCACCACCACCACCACCAAAGAAAAAAAAATGGACGCCTCTGAGCCCACCACCACCACCACCACTGAAAAAAAGGATGGCCCTCAGCCCACCACCACCACCACCAAAAAAAAAGAACGGCCCTGAACCCACCATCACCACCACCAAAAAAAAAAGGACGGCCCTCAGCCCACCACCACCACCACCAAAAAAAAAGGACGGCCCTGAACCCACCATCACCACCACCAAAAAAAAAAGGACGGCCCTCAGCCCACCACCACCACCAAAAAAAAAAAAGGACGGCCCTGAGCCCACCACCACCACCACCAAAAAAAATTAGGCCAGCCCTGAGCCCACCACCACCACCACCAAAAAAAAAGTACGGCCTGCAGACCACCACCACCACCAAAAAAATTGTCCGGCCTGCAGCCCACCGCCACCACCAAAAAAAAAAAATGTCCGGCCTGCAGCCCACCACCACTGCCACTAAAAATAAAAGGCCGGCCCTGAGCCCACCACCACCACCAGCAAAAAAAAAAAAAAGGCCGAATCACCACCACCTCCAAAAAAAAAACTACGGCCTTGAGCCCACCACCACCACCAACAAAAAAATAAGGCCAGCCTGCAGCCCACCACCACCACCACCAAAAAAGAAAAAAAGGGTGAATCACCGCCACCACCACCAAAGAAAAAAAAATGGACGCCTCTGAGCCCACCACCACCACCACCAAAAAAAAAAGGATGGCCCTCAGCCCACAACCACCACCACCAAAAAAAAAGAACGGCCCTGAACCCACCATCACCACCACCAAAAAAAAAAGGACGGCCCTCAGCCCACCACCACGACCACCAAAAAAAAAGGACGGCCCTGAACCCACCATCACCACCACCAAAAAAAAAAAGGACGGCCCTGAACCCACAACCACCACCACCACCAAAAAAAAAAAAGGACGGCCCTGAGCCCACCACCACCACCACCAAAAAAAATTAGGCCAGCCCTGAGCACACCACCACCACCACAAAAAAAAAAGGCCGGCACTGAACCCACCACCACCACCACCAACAAAAAAAAAATGTCCGACCTAGAGCCCACCACGACCACCACCAAAAATATAGTACGGCCTGCAGACCACCACCACCACCAAAAAAAAAGTACGGCCTGCAGCCCACCACCACTACCACTAAAAATAAAAGGCCGGCCCTGAGCCCACCACCACCCACCACCAAAAAAAAAAAATAGGCCGAATCACCACCACCAACAAAAAAAAAACTATGGCCTTGAGCCCACCACCACCACCAACAAAAAAATAAGGCCAGCCTGCAGCCCACCACCACCACCACCAAAAAAGAAAAAAAGGTTGAATCACCGCCACCACCACCAAAGAAAAAAAAATGGACGCCTCTGAGCCCACCACTACCACCACCAAAAAAAAAAGGATGGCCCTCAGCCCACCACCACCACCACCAAAAAAAAAGAACGGCCCTGAACCCATCACTACCACCAAAAAAAAAATGTCCGGCCTAGATCCCACCACCACCACCACCAAAAAAAAGTACGGCCTGCAGACCACCACCACCACCACCAAAAAAAAAAAATGTCCGGCCTGCAGCCCACCACCACCATCACCAAAAAAATAAGGCCGGCCCTCAGCCCACCACCACCACCACCACTGAAAAAAAAAAAAAAGGCCGAATCACCACCACAAGCGCCTAAAAAAATAGGACGGCCTTCAGCCCACCACCACCACCACCAATAAAAAAAAGGCCGGCCCTGAGCCCACCACCACCACCACCACCAAAAAAAAGGCCGAATCACCACCACCACCACCAAAAAAAAAAGTACGGCCTGCAGCCCACCACCACCACCACCACCAAAAAAAAAAGGCCGGCCCTGAGCCCACCACCACCACCACCAAAAAAAAAAATAAGGCCGAATCACCACCACCTCCAAAAAAAAAACTACGGCCTTGAGCCCACCACCACCACCAACAAAAAAATAAGGCCAGCCTGCAGCCCACCACCACCACCACCAAAAAAGAAAAAAAGGGTGAATCACCGCCACCACCACCAAAGAAAAAAAAATGGACGCCTCTGAGCCCACCACCACCACCACCACTGAAAAAAAGGATGGCCCTCAGCCCACCACCACCACCACCAAAAAAAAAGAACGGCCCTGAACCCACCATCACCACCACCAAAAAAAAAAGGACGGCCCTCAGCCCACCACCACCACCACCAAAAAAAAAGGACGGCCCTGAACCCACCATCACCACCACCAAAAAAAAAAGGACGGCCCTGAGCCCACCACCACCACCAAAAAAAAAAAAGGACGGCCCTGAGCCCACCACCACCACCACCAAAAAAAATTAGGCCAGCCCTGAGCACACCACCACCACCACAAAAAAAAAAGGCCGGCACTGAACCCACCACCACCACCACCAACAAAAAAAAAATGTCCGACCTAGAGCCCACCACCACCACCACCAAAAATATAGTACGGCCTGCAGACCACCACCACCACCAAAAAAAAAGTACTGCCTGCAGCCCACCACCACTACCACTAAAAATGAAAGGCCGGCCCTGAGCCCACCACCACCCACCGCCAAAAAAAAAAAAAAGGCCGAATCACCACCACCAACAAAAAAAAAACTACGGCCTTGAGCCCACCACCACCACCAACAAAAAAATAAGGCCAGCCTGCAGCCCACCACCACCACCACCAAAAAAGAAAAAAAGGTTGAATCACCGCCACCACCACCAAAGAAAAAAAAATGGACGCCTCTGAGCCCACCACCACCACCACCAAAAAAAAAAGGATGGCCCTCAGCCCACCACCACCACCACCAAAAAAAAAGAACGGCCCTGAACCCACCACTACCACCAAAAAAAAAATGTCCGGCCTAGATCCCACCAGCACCACCACCAACAAAAAGTACGGCCTGCAGACCACCACCACCACCACCAAAAAAATTGTCCGGCCTGCAGCCCACCACCGCCACCAAAAAAAAAAAGATGTCCGGCCTGCAGCCCACCACCACTACCACTAAAAATAAAAGGCCGGCCCTGAGCCCACCACCACCACCAGCAAAAAAAAAAAAAAGGCCGAATCACCACCACCTCCAAAAAAAAAACTACGGCCCCCAGCCCACCACCACCACCAACAAAAAAATAAGGCCAGCCTGCAGCCCACCACCACCACCACCAAAAAAGAAAAAAAGGTTGAATCACCGCCACCACCACCAAAGAAAAAAAAATGGACGCCTCTGAGCCCACCACCACCACCACCAAAAAAAAAAGGCCGGCCCCCAGCCCACCACCACCACCACCAAAAAAGAAAAAAAGGTTGAATCACCTCCACCACCACCAGAAAAAAAAAATGTCCGGCCTAGAGCCCACCACCACCACCACCAAAAAAAAATTACGGCCTGCAGACCACCACCACCACCTCCAAAAAAGAAAAAAAAGGTTGAATCACCTCCACGACCACCAAAAAATAATAAGGACGGCCCTAAGCCCACCACCACCATCACCAAAAAAATAAGGCCGGCCCTCAGCCCACCACCACCACCACCACTGAAAAAAAAAAAAAAGGCCGAATCACCACCACAAGCGCCTAAAAAAATAGGACGGCCTTCAGCCCACCACCACCACCACCAATAAAAAAAAGGCCGGCCCTGAGCCCACCACCACCACCACCACCAAAAAAAAGGCCGAATCACCACCACCACCACCAAAAAAAAAAGTACGGCCTGCAGCCCACCACCACCACCACCACCAAAAAAAAAAGGCCGGCCCTGAGCCCACCACCACCACCATCAAAAAAAAAAATAAGGCCGAATCACCACCACCACCTTCAAAAAAAAAAGTACGGCCCTGAACCCACCACCACCAACAAAAAAAAAATGTCCGGCCTAGAGCCCACCACCACCACCACCAAAAAAAAAGTACGGCCTGCAGACCACCACCACCACCAAAAAAATTGTCCGGCCTGCAGCCCACCGCCACCACCAAAAAAAAAAAATGTCCGGCCTGCAGCCCACCACCACTACCACTAAAAATAAAAGGCCGGCCCTGAGCCCACCACCACCACCAGCAAAAAAAAAAAAAAGGCCGAATCACCACCACCTCCAAAAAAAAAACTACGGCCTTGAGCCCACCACCACCACCACCAAAAAAGAAAAAAAAGGGTGAATCACCGCCACCACCACCAAAGAAAAAAAAATGGACGCCTCTGAGCCCACCACCACCACCACCACTGAAAAAAAGGATGGCCCTCAGCCCACCACCACCACCACCAAAAAAAAAGAACGGCCCTGAACCCACCATCACCACCACCAAAAAAAAAAGGACGGCCCTCAGCCCACCACCACCACCACCAAAAAAAAAGGACGGCCCTGAACCCACCATCACCACCACCAAAAAAAAAAGGACGGCCCTCAGCCCACCACCACCACCAAAAAAAAAAAGGACGGCCCTGAGCCCACCACAACCAACAAAAAAAAAATTAGGCCAGCCCTGAGCCCACCACCACCACCACCAAAAAAAATTAGGCCAGCCCTGAGCACACCACCACCACCACAAAAAAAAAAGGCCGGCACTGAACCCACCACCACCACCACCAACAAAAAAAAAATGTCCGACCTAGAGCCCACCACCACTACCACTAAAAATAAAAGGCCGGCCCTGAGCCCACCACCACCGCCAGCAAAAAAAAAAAAAAGGCCGAATCACCACCACCTCCAAAAAAAAAACTACGGCCTTGAGCCCACCACCACCACCACCAAAAAAGAAAAAAAGGGTGAATCACCGCCACCACCACCAAAGAAAAAAAAATGGACGCCTCTGAGCCCACCACCACCACCACCAAAAAAAAAAGGATGGCCCTCAGCCCACCACCACCACCACCAAAAAAAAAGAACGGCCCTGAACCCACCATCACCACCACCAAAAAAAAAAGGACGGCCCTCAGCCCACCACCACCACCACCAAAAAAAAAGGACGGCCCTGAACCCACCATCACCACCACCAAAAAAAAAAGGACGGCCCTCAGCCCACCACCACCACCAAAAAAAAAAAGGACGGCCCTGAGCCCACCACCACCACCACCAAAAAAAATTAGGCCAGCCCTGAGCCCACCACCACCACCACCAAAAAAAATTAGGCCAGCCCTGAGCACACCACCACCACCACAAAAAAAAAAGGCCGGCACTGAACCCACCACCACCACCACCAACAAAAAAAAAATGTCCGACCTAGAGCCCACCACCACTACCACTAAAAATAAAAGGCCGGCCCTGAGCCCACCACCACCACCAGCAAAAAAAAAAAAAAGGCCGAATCACCACCACCTCCAAAAAAAAAACTACGGCCTTGAGCCCACCACCACCACCACCACCAAAAAAATAAGGCCAGCCTGCAGCCCACCACCACCACCACCAAAAAAGAAAAAAAGGGTGAATCACCGCCACCACCACCAAAGAAAAAAAAATGGACGCCTCTGAGCCCACCACCACCACCACCACTGAAAAAAAGGATGGCCCTCAGCCCACCACCACCACCACCAAAAAAAAAGAACGGCCCTGAACCCACCATCACCACCACCAAAAAAAAAAGGACGGCCCTCAGCCCACCACCACCACCACCAAAAAAAAAGGACGGCCCTGAACCCACCATCACCACCACCAAAAAAAAAAGGACGGCCCTCAGCCCACCACCACCACCAAAAAAAAAAAGGACGGCCCTGAGCCCACCACCACCAACAAAAAAAAAATTAGGCCAGCCCTGAGCCCACCACCACCACCACCAAAAAAAATTAGGCCAGCCCTGAGCACACCACCACCACCACAAAAAAAAAAGGCCGGCACTGAACCCACCACCACCACCACCAACAAAAAAAAAATGTCCGACCTAGAGCCCACCACCACTACCACTAAAAATAAAAGGCCGGCCCTGAGCCCACCACCACCGCCAGCAAAAAAAAAAAAAAGGCCGAATCACCACCACCTCCAAAAAAAAAACTACGGCCTTGAGCCCACCACCACCACCACCAAAAAAGAAAAAAAGGGTGAATCACCGCCACCACCACCAAAGAAAAAAAAATGGACGCCTCTGAGCCCACCACCACCACCACCAAAAAAAAAAGGATGGCCCTCAGCCCACCACCACCACCACCAAAAAAAAAGAACGGCCCTGAACCCACCATCACCACCACCAAAAAAAAAAGGACGGCCCTCAGCCCACCACCACCACCACCAAAAAAAAAGGACGGCCCTGAACCCACCATCACCACCACCAAAAAAAAAAGGACGGCCCTCAGCCCACCACCACCACCAAAAAAAAAAAGGACGGCCCTGAGCCCACCACCACCACCACCAAAAAAAATTAGGCCAGCCCTGAGCCCACCACCACCACCACCAAAAAAAATTAGGCCAGCCCTGAGCACACCACCACCACCACAAAAAAAAAAGGCCGGCACTGAACCCACCACCACCACCACCAACAAAAAAAAAATGTCCGACCTAGAGCCCACCACCACTACCACTAAAAATAAAAGGCCGGCCCTGAGCCCACCACCACCACCAGCAAAAAAAAAAAAAAGGCCGAATCACCACCACCTCCAAAAAAAAAACTACGGCCTTGAGCCCACCACCACCACCACCACCAAAAAAATAAGGCCAGCCTGCAGCCCACCACCACCACCACCAAAAAAGAAAAAAAGGGTGAATCACCGCCACCACCACCAAAGAAAAAAAAATGGACGCCTCTGAGCCCACCACCACCACCACCTCTGAAAAAAAGGATGGCCCTCAGCCCACCACCACCACCACCAAAAAAAAAGAACGGCCCTGAACCCACCATCACCACCACCAAAAAAAAAAGGACGGCCCCCTGCCCACCACCACCACCACCAAAAAAAAAGGACGGCCCTGAACCCACCATCACCACCAACAAAAAAAAAAGGACGGCCCTCAGCCCACCACCACCACCACCAAAAAAGAAAAAAAGGTTGAATCACCGCCACCACCACCAAAGAAAAAAAAATGGACGCCTCTGAGCCCACCACCACCACCACGAAAAAAAATTAGGCCAGCCCTGAGCCCACCACCACCACCACAAAAAAAAAAGGCCGGCCCTGAACCCACCATAACCACCACCAACAAAAAAAAAATGTCCGACCTAGAGCCCACCACCACCACCACCAAAAATAAAGTACGGCCTGCAGACCACCACCACCACCAATAAAACAAAAAACCGAATCACCACCACCACCACCAAAAAAAAAATGTCCGGCCTAGATCCCACCACCACCACCACCAAAAAAAAGTACGGCCTGCAGACCACCACCACCACCAACAAAAAAAAATGTCCGGCCTGCAGCCCACCACCACCACCACCACCAATAAAATAAGGCCGGCCCTGAGCCCACCACCACCCACCACCAAAAAAAAAAAAAAAAAGCCGAATCACCACCACCACCACCAAAAAAAAAAGGACGGCCTGCAGCCCACCACCACAACTAACAAAAAAAAAAAAAACAAAAAACCGAATCACCACCACCACCACCAAAAAAAAAAGTACAGCCCTGAGCCCACCACCACCACCATCAAAAAAAAAAGGCCGGCCCTGAACCCACAACCACCACCACCACCAAAAAAAAAATGTCCGGCCTAGATCCCACCACCACCACCACCAAAAAAAAGTACGGCCTGCAGACCACCACCACCACCAACAAAAAAAAATGTCCGGCCTACAGCCCACCACCACCACCACCAAAAAAAAAAGTACGGCACTGAGCCCACCACTACCACCACCAATAAAAAAAAAAAAACGGCCGAATCACCACCACCACCACCAAAAAAAAAAGTACGGCCCCCAGCCCACCACCACCACCACCAAAAAAAAAGAACGGCCCTGAACCCACCATCACCACCACCAAAATAAAAAAGGCCGAATCACCACAACCACCACCAAAAAAAAAAAGCCGAATCACCACCACCACCACCAAAAAAAAAAGTACGGCCCCCAGCCCACCACCACCACCACCAAAATAAAAAGGCCGGCCCTGAACCCACCACTACCACCAAAAAAAAAATGTCCGGCCTAGATCCCATCACCACCACCACCAAAAAAAAGTACGGCCTGCAGACCACCACCACCACCACCAAAAAAATTGTCCGGCCTGCAGCCCACCACCACCACCAAAAAAAAAAAATGTCCGGCCTGCAGCCCACCACCACTACCACTAAAAATAAAAGGCCGGCCCTGAGCCCACCACCACCCACCGCCAAAAAAAAAAAAAAAGGCCGAATCACCACCACCAACAAAAAAAAAACTACGGCCTTGAGCCCACCACCACCACCAACAAAAAAATAAGGCCAGCCTGCAGCCCACCACCACCACCACCAAAAAAGAAAAAAAGGTTGAATCACCGCCACCACCACCAAAGAAAAAAAAATGGATGGCTCTGAGCCCACTATCACCACCACCAAAAAAAAAAGGATGGCCCTCAGCCCACCACAACCACCACCAAAAAAAAAAGGACGGCCCTCAGCCCACCACCACCACCACCAAAAAAAAAAGGACGGCCCTGAGCCCACCACCACCACCACCAAAAAAAATAAGGCCAGCCCTGAGCCCAACACCACCACCACAAAAAAAAAAGGCCGGCCCTGAATCCACCACCACCACCACCACTGAAAAAAAAATGTCCGACCTAGAGCCCACCACCACCACCACCAAAAATAAAGTACGGCCTGCAGACCACCACCACCACCAAAAAAAAAAAAAAAGCCGAATCAACACCACCACCACCAAAAAAAAAAGGACGGCCTACAGCCCACCACCACGACTAACAAAAAAAAAAAACAAAAAACCAAATCACCACCACCACCACCAAAAAAAAAAGTACGGCCCTGAACCCACAACCACCACCACCACCAAAAAAAAAATGTCCGGCCTAGATCCCACCACCACCACCACCAAAAAAAAGTACGGCCTGCAGACCACCACCACCACCAACAAAAAAAAATGTCCGGCCTACAGCCCACCACCACCACCACCAAAAAAAAAGTACGGCACTGAGCCCACCACTACCACCACCAAAAAAGAAAAAAAAACGGCCGAATCACCACCACCACCACCAAAAAAAAAAGTACGGCCCCCAGCCCACCACCACCACCACCAAAAAAAAAGGACGGCCTTGAACCCACCATCACCACCATCAAAAAAAAAAAGGCCGAATCACCACCACCACCGCCAAAAAAAAAAAGGCCGAATCACCACCAACCCCACTGCATAAAAAAAAAGTACGGCCTGCAGCCCACCACCACCACCACCAAAAAAAAAAGGATGGCCCTGAACCCACCACCACCACCAAGACTGAAAAAAAAAAAAAAGGCTGAATCACCACCACCAGCGCCTAAAAAAATAGGACGGCCTTCAGCCCACCACCACCACCATAAAAAAAAAAAAAAAGCCGAATCACCACCACCACCACCAAAAAAAAAAGTACGGCCCCCAGCCCACCACCACCACCACCAAAAAAAAAAGGCCGGCCCTGAACCCACCACCACCACCAAAAAAAAAATGTCCGGCCTAGATCCCACCACCACCACCACCAAAAAAAGTACGGCCTGCAGACCACCACCACCACCAAAAAAAAAAGTACGGCCCCCAGCCCACCACTACCACCGCTAAAAAAAAAAAAAAAAACGGCCGAATCACCACCACCACCACCAAAAAAAAAAGTACGGCCCCCAGCCCACCACCACCACCACCAAAATAAAAAAGGCCGAATCACCACCACCACCACCAAAAAAAAAAGGCCGAATCACCACCACCACCACCGCATAAAAAAAAAGTACGGCCTGCAGACCACCACCACCACCACCAAAAATATAAG
This sequence comes from Tetrao urogallus, assembly GCF_951394365.1. NCBI lineage: Eukaryota > Metazoa > Chordata > Aves > Galliformes > Phasianidae > Tetrao > Tetrao urogallus. The sequence goes on along the minus strand of NC_136835.1, from coordinate 390,068 downwards.
GCCGGCCCTGAACCCACCACCACCACCACCACTGAAAAAAAAAAAAAAGGCCGAATCACCACCACCAGCGCCTAAAAAAATAGGCCGGCCTTCAGCCCACCACCACCACAAAAAAAAAAAAAAAAAAAAAAACCGAATCACCACCACCACCACCAAAAAAAAAAGGACGGCCTGCAGCCCACTACCACCACAAACAAAAAACAAAAAACCGAACCACCACCACCACCACCAAAAAAAAAAGTACGGCCCTGAGCCCACCACCACCACCACCAAAAAAAATAAGGCCAGCCCTGTGCCCACCACCACCACCACCAAAATAAAAAGACCGGCCCTGAACCCACCGCCACCACCACCAACAAAAAAAAAAATGTCCGGCCTAGAGCCCACCACCACCACCACCAAAAAAAAGTACGGCCTGCAGACCAACACCACCACCTCCAAAAAAGAAAAAAAAGGTTGAAGCACCTCCACGACCACCAAAAAATAATAAGGACGGCCCTGAGCCCACCACCACCATCACCAAAAAAAAAAGGCCGGCCCCCAGACCACCACCACCACCACCAATGAAAAAAAAAAAAACGGTCGAATCACCACCACCTCCACCAAAAAAAAAAGGCCGGCCCCCAGCCCACCACCACCACCACCAAAAAAGAAAAAAAGGTTGAATCACCTCCACCACCACCAAAAAAAAAAATGTCCGGCCTAGAGCCCACCACCACCACCACCAAAAAAAAAGTACGGCCTGCAGACCACCACCACCACCTCCAAAAAAGAAAAAAAAGGTTGAATCACCTCCACGACCACCAAAAAATAATAAGGACGGCCCTAAGCCCACCACCACCATCACCAAAAAAATAAGGCCGGCCCTCAGCCCACCACCACCACCACCACTGAAAAAAAAAAAAAAAAGACCGAATCACCACCACAAGCGCCTAAAAAAATAGGACGGCCTTCAGCCCACCACCACCACCACCAATAAAAAAAAGGCCAGCCCTGAGCCCACCACCACCACCACCACCAAAAAAAAGGCCGAATCACCACCACCACCACCAAAAAAAAAAGTACGGCCTGCAGCCCACCACCACCACCACCACCACCAAAAAAAAAGGCCGGCCCTGAGCCCACCACCACCACCAACAAAAAAAAAAATAAGGCCGAATCACCACCACCACCACCACCAAAAAAAAAGAACGGCCCTGAACCCACAACCACCAACAAAAAAAAAATGTCCGGCCTAGAGCCCACCACCACCACCACCAAAAAAAAAGTACGGCCTGCAGACCACCACCACCACCAAAAAAATTGTCCGGCCTGCAGCCCACCGCCACCACCAAAAAAAAAAAATGTCCGGCCTGCAGCCCACCACCACTACCACTAAAAATAAAAGGCCGGCCCTGAGCCCACCACCACCACCAGCAAAAAAAAAAAAAAGGCCGAATCAACACCACCTCCAAAAAAAAAACTACGGCCTTGAGCCCACCACCACCACCAACAAAAAAATAAGGCCAGCCTGCAGCCCACCACCACCACCACCAAAAAAGAAAAAAAGGGTGAATCACCGCCACCACCACCAAAGAAAAAAAAATGGACGCCTCTGAGCCCACCACCACCACCACCTCTGAAAAAAAGGATGGCCCTCAGCCCACCACCACCACCACCAAAAAAAAAGAACGGCCCTGAACCCACCATCACCACCACCAAAAAAAAAAGGACGGCCCTCAGCCCACCACCACCACCACCAAAAAAAAAGAACGGCCCTGAACCCACCATCACCACCACCAAAAAAAAAAGGACGGCCCTCAGCCCACCACCACCACCACCAAAAAAAAAGGACGGCCCTGAACCCACCATCACCACCACCAAAAAAAAAAGGACGGCCCTCAGCCCACCACCACCACCAAAAAAAAAAAGGACGGCCCTGAGCCCACCACCACCAACAAAAAAAAAATTAGGCCAGCCCTGAGCCCACCACCACCACCACCAAAAAAAATTAGGCCAGCCCTGAGCACACCACCACCACCACAAAAAAAAAAGGCCGGCACTGAACCCACCACCACCACCACCAACAAAAAAAAAATGTCCGACCTAGAGCCCACCACCACTACCACTAAAAATAAAAGGCCGGCCCTGAGCCCACCACCACCGCCAGCAAAAAAAAAAAAAAGGCCGAATCACCACCACCTCCAAAAAAAAAACTACGGCCTTGAGCCCACCACCACCACCACCAAAAAAGAAAAAAAGGGTGAATCACCGCCACCACCACCAAAGAAAAAAAAATGGACGCCTCTGAGCCCACCACCACCACCACCAAAAAAAAAAGGATGGCCCTCAGCCCACCACCACCACCACCAAAAAAAAAGAACGGCCCTGAACCCACCATCACCACCACCAAAAAAAAAAGGACGGCCCTCAGCCCACCACCACCACCACCAAAAAAAAAGGACGGCCCTGAACCCACCATCACCACCACCAAAAAAAAAAGGACGGCCCTCAGCCCACCACCACCACCAAAAAAAAAAAGGACGGCCCTGAGCCCACCACCACCACCACCAAAAAAAATTAGGCCAGCCCTGAGCCCACCACCACCACCACCAAAAAAATTAGGCCAGCCCTGAGCACACCACCACCACCACAAAAAAAAAAGGCCGGCACTGAACCCACCACCACCACCACCAACAAAAAAAAAATGTCCGACCTAGAGCCCACCACCACTACCACTAAAAATAAAAGGCCGGCCCTGAGCCCACCACCACCACCAGCAAAAAAAAAAAAAGGCCGAATCACCACCACCTCCAAAAAAAAAACTACGGCCTTGAGCCCACCACCACCACCACCACCAAAAAAATAAGGCCAGCCTGCAGCCCACCACCACCACCACCAAAAAAGAAAAAAAGGGTGAATCACCGCCACCACCACCAAAGAAAAAAAAATGGACGCCTCTGAGCCCACCACCACCACCACCTCTGAAAAAAAGGATGGCCCTCAGCCCACCACCACCACCACCAAAAAAAAAGAACGGCCCTGAACCCACCATCACCACCACCAAAAAAAAAAGGACGGCCCCCTGCCCACCACCACCACCACCAAAAAAAAAGGACGGCCCTGAACCCACCATCACCACCACCAAAAAAAAAAGGACGGCCCTCAGCCCACCACCACCACCACCAAAAAAGAAAAAAAGGTTGAATCACCGCCACCACCACCAAAGAAAAAAAAATGGACGCCTCTGAGCCCACCACCACCACCACGAAAAAAAATTAGGCCAGCCCTGAGCCCACCACCACCACCACAAAAAAAAAGGCCGGCCCTGAACCCACCATAACCACCACCAACAAAAAAAAAATGTCCGACCTAGAGCCCACCACCACCACCACCAAAAATAAAGTACGGCCTGCAGACCACCACCACCACCAATAAAACAAAAAACCGAATCACCACCACCACCACCAAAAAAAAAATGTCCGGCCTAGATCCCACCACCACCACCACCAAAAAAAAGTACGGCCTGCAGACCACCACCACCACCAACAAAAAAAAATGTCCGGCCTGCAGCCCACCACCACCACCACCACCAATAAAATAAGGCCGGCCCTGAGCCCACCACCACCCACCACCAAAAAAAAAAAAAAAAAGCCGAATCACCACCACCACCACCAAAAAAAAAAGGACGGCCTGCAGCCCACCACCACAACTAACAAAAAAAAAAAAAACAAAAAACCGAATCACCACCACCACCACCAAAAAAAAAAGTACAGCCCTGAGCCCACCACCACCACCATCAAAAAAAAAAGGCCGGCCCTGAACCCACAACCACCACCACCACCAAAAAAAAAATGTCCGGCCTAGATCCCACCACCACCACCACCAAAAAAAAGTACGGCCTGCAGACCACCACCACCACCAACAAAAAAAAATGTCCGGCCTACAGCCCACCACCACCACCACCAAAAAAAAAAGTACGGCACTGAGCCCACCACTACCACCACCAATAAAAAAAAAAAAACGGCCGAATCACCACCACCACCACCAAAAAAAAAAGTACGGCCCCCAGCCCACCACCACCACCACCAAAAAAAAAGAACGGCCCTGAACCCACCATCACCACCACCAAAATAAAAAAGGCCGAATCACCACAACCACCACCAAAAAAAAAAAGCCGAATCACCACCACCACCACCAAAAAAAAAAGTACGGCCCCCAGCCCACCACCACCACCACCAAAATAAAAAGGCCGGCCCTGAACCCACCACTACCACCAAAAAAAAAATGTCCGGCCTAGATCCCATCACCACCACCACCAAAAAAAAGTACGGCCTGCAGACCACCACCACCACCACCAAAAAAATTGTCCGGCCTGCAGCCCACCACCACCACCAAAAAAAAAAAATGTCCGGCCTGCAGCCCACCACCACTACCACTAAAAATAAAAGGCCGGCCCTGAGCCCACCACCACCCACCGCCAAAAAAAAAAAAAAAGGCCGAATCACCACCACCAACAAAAAAAAAACTACGGCCTTGAGCCCACCACCACCACCAACAAAAAAATAAGGCCAGCCTGCAGCCCACCACCACCACCACCAAAAAAGAAAAAAAGGTTGAATCACCGCCACCACCACCAAAGAAAAAAAAATGGATGGCTCTGAGCCCACTATCACCACCACCAAAAAAAAAAGGATGGCCCTCAGCCCACCACAACCACCACCAAAAAAAAAAGGACGGCCCTCAGCCCACCACCACCACCACCAAAAAAAAAAGGACGGCCCTGAGCCCACCACCACCACCACCAAAAAAAATAAGGCCAGCCCTGAGCCCAACACCACCACCACAAAAAAAAAAGGCCGGCCCTGAATCCACCACCACCACCACCACTGAAAAAAAAATGTCCGACCTAGAGCCCACCACCACCACCACCAAAAATAAAGTACGGCCTGCAGACCACCACCACCACCAAAAAAAAAAAAAAAGCCGAATCAACACCACCACCACCAAAAAAAAAAGGACGGCCTACAGCCCACCACCACGACTAACAAAAAAAAAAAACAAAAAACCAAATCACCACCACCACCACCAAAAAAAAAAGTACGGCCCTGAACCCACAACCACCACCACCACCAAAAAAAAAATGTCCGGCCTAGATCCCACCACCACCACCACCAAAAAAAAGTACGGCCTGCAGACCACCACCACCACCAACAAAAAAAAATGTCCGGCCTACAGCCCACCACCACCACCACCAAAAAAAAAGTACGGCACTGAGCCCACCACTACCACCACCAAAAAAGAAAAAAAAACGGCCGAATCACCACCACCACCACCAAAAAAAAAAGTACGGCCCCCAGCCCACCACCACCACCACCAAAAAAAAAGGACGGCCTTGAACCCACCATCACCACCATCAAAAAAAAAAAGGCCGAATCACCACCACCACCGCCAAAAAAAAAAAGGCCGAATCACCACCAACCCCACTGCATAAAAAAAAAGTACGGCCTGCAGCCCACCACCACCACCACCAAAAAAAAAAGGATGGCCCTGAACCCACCACCACCACCAAGACTGAAAAAAAAAAAAAAGGCTGAATCACCACCACCAGCGCCTAAAAAAATAGGACGGCCTTCAGCCCACCACCACCACCATAAAAAAAAAAAAAAAGCCGAATCACCACCACCACCACCAAAAAAAAAAGTACGGCCCCCAGCCCACCACCACCACCACCAAAAAAAAAAGGCCGGCCCTGAACCCACCACCACCACCAAAAAAAAAATGTCCGGCCTAGATCCCACCACCACCACCACCAAAAAAAGTACGGCCTGCAGACCACCACCACCACCAAAAAAAAAAGTACGGCCCCCAGCCCACCACTACCACCGCTAAAAAAAAAAAAAAAAACGGCCGAATCACCACCACCACCACCAAAAAAAAAAGTACGGCCCCCAGCCCACCACCACCACCACCAAAATAAAAAAGGCCGAATCACCACCACCACCACCAAAAAAAAAAGGCCGAATCACCACCACCACCACCGCATAAAAAAAAAGTACGGCCTGCAGACCACCACCACCATCACCAAAAATATAAGGCCGGCCCTGAACCCACCACCACCACCACCACTGAAAAAAAAAAAAAAGGCCGAATCACCACCACCAGCGCCTAAAAAAATAGGCCGGCCTTCAGCCCACCACCACCACAAAAAAAAAAAAAAAAAAAAAAACCGAATCACCACCACCACCACCAAAAAAAAAAGGACGGCCTGCAGCCCACTACCACCACAAACAAAAAACAAAAAACCGAACCACCACCACCACCACCAAAAAAAAAAGTACGGCCCTGAGCCCACCACCACCACCACTAAAAAAAATAAGGCCAGCCCTGTGCCCACCACCACCACCACCAAAATAAAAAGACCGGCCCTGAACCCACCGCCACCACCACCAACAAAAAAAAAAATGTCCGGCCTAGAGCCCACCACCACCACCACCAAAAAAAAGTACGGCCTGCAGACCAACACCACCACCTCCAAAAAAGAAAAAAAAGGTTGAAGCACCTCCACGACCACCAAAAAATAATAAGGACGGCCCTGAGCCCACCACCACCATCACCAAAAAAAAAAGGCCGGCCCCCAGACCACCACCACCACCACCAATGAAAAAAAAAAAAACGGTCGAATCACCACCACCTCCACCAAAAAAAAAAGGCCGGCCCCCAGCCCACCACCACCACCACCAAAAAAGAAAAAAAGGTTGAATCACCTCCACCACCACCAAAAAAAAAAAATGTCCGGCCTAGAGCCCACCACCACCACCACCAAAAAAAAAGTACGGCCTGCAGACCACCACCACCACCTCCAAAAAAGAAAAAAAAGGTTGAATCACCTCCACGACCACCAAAAAATAATAAGGACGGCCCTAAGCCCACCACCACCATCACCAAAAAAATAAGGCCGGCCCTCAGCCCACCACCACCACCACCACTGAAAAAAAAAAAAAAAAGACCGAATCACCACCACAAGCGCCTAAAAAAATAGGACGGCCTTCAGCCCACCACCACCACCACCAATAAAAAAAAGGCCAGCCCTGAGCCCACCACCACCACCACCACCAAAAAAAAGGCCGAATCACCACCACCACCACCAAAAAAAAAAGTACGGCCTGCAGCCCACCACCACCACCACCACCACCAAAAAAAAAGGCCGGCCCTGAGCCCACCACCACCACCAACAAAAAAAAAAATAAGGCCGAATCACCACCACCACCACCACCAAAAAAAAAGAACGGCCCTGAACCCACAACCACCAACAAAAAAAAAATGTCCGGCCTAGAGCCCACCACCACCACCACCAAAAAAAAAGTACGGCCTGCAGACCACCACCACCACCAAAAAAATTGTCCGGCCTGCAGCCCACCGCCACCACCAAAAAAAAAAAATGTCCGGCCTGCAGCCCACCACCACTACCACTAAAAATAAAAGGCCGGCCCTGAGCCCACCACCACCACCAGCAAAAAAAAAAAAAAGGCCGAATCAACACCACCTCCAAAAAAAAAACTACGGCCTTGAGCCCACCACCACCACCAACAAAAAAATAAGGCCAGCCTGCAGCCCACCACCACCACCACCAAAAAAGAAAAAAAGGGTGAATCACCGCCACCACCACCAAAGAAAAAAAAATGGACGCCTCTGAGCCCACCACCACCACCACCTCTGAAAAAAAGGATGGCCCTCAGCCCACCACCACCACCACCAAAAAAAAAGAACGGCCCTGAACCCACCATCACCACCACCAAAAAAAAAAGGACGGCCCCCAGCCCACCACCACCACCACCAAAAAAGAAAAAAAGGGTGAATCACCGCCACCACCACCAAAGAAAAAAAAATGGACGCCTCTGAGCCCACCACCACCACCACCAAAAAAAAAAGGACGGCCCTCAGCCCACCACCACCACCACCAAAAAAAAAGAACGGCCCTGAACCCACCATCACCACCACCAAAAAAAAAAGGACGGCCCCCAGCCCACCACCACCACCACCAAAAAAAAAGGACGGCCCTGAACCCAACATCACCACCACCAAAAAAAAAAGGACGGCCCTCAGCCCATCACCACCACCACCAAAAAAGAAAAAAAGGTTGAATCACCGCCACCACCACCAAAGAAAAAAAAATGGACGCCTCTGAGCCCACCACCACCACCACGAAAAAAAATTAGGCCAGCCCTGAGCCCAGCACCACCACCACAAAAAAAAAAGGCCGGCCCTGAACCCACCATAACCACCACCAACAAAAAAAAAATGTCCGACCTAGAGCCCACCACCACCACCACCAAAAATAAAGTACGGCCTGCAGACCACCACCACCACCAATAAAACAAAAAACCGAATCACCACCACCACCACCAAAAAAAAATGTACGGCCCTGAACCCACAACCACCACCACCACCAAAAAAAAAATGTCCGGCCTAGATCCCACCACCACCACCACCAAAAAAATGTCCGGCCTGCAGCCCACCACCACCACCACCACCAATAAAATAAGGCCGGCCCTGAGCCCACCACCACCACCACCAAATAAAAAAAAAAAAAAAAAAGGCCGAATCACCACCACCACCTCCAAAAAAAAAACGATGGTCCTGAGCCCACCACCACCCACCACCAAAAAAAAAAAAAAAAAGCCGAATCACCACCACCACTGAAAAAAAAATGTCCGACCTAGAGCCCACCACCACCACCACCAAAAATAAAGTACGGCCTGCAGACCACCACCACCACCAAAAAAAAAAAATGTCCGGCCTGCAGCCCACCACCACCACCACCAAAAAAAAAAGGCCGGCCCTGAGCCCACCACCACCACCACCAAAAAAAAAAAAAAAAAAAAGGCCAAATCACCACCACCACCTCCAAAAAAAAAAATTCCGGTCCTGAGCCCGCCACCACCACCACCAAAAAAAAAAAAAAAAGCCGAATCACCACCACCACCACCAAAAAAAAAAGGACGGCCTGCAGCCCACCACCACAACTAACAAAAAAAAAAAAAACAAAAAACCGAATCACCACCACCACCACCAAAAAAAAAAGTACAGCCCTGAGCCCACCACCACCACCATCAAAAAAAAAATGTCCGGCCTAGATCCCACCACCACCACCACCAAAAAAAAGTACGGCCTGCAGACCACCACCACCACCAACAAAAAAAAATGTCCGGCCTACAGCCCACCACCACCACCACCAAAAAAAAAAGTACGGCACTGAGCCCACCACTACCACCACCAATAAAAAAAAAAAAACGGCCGAATCACCACCACCACCACCAAAAAAAAAAGTACGGCCCCCAGCCCACCACCACCACCACCAAAAAAAAAGAACGGCCCTGAACCCACCATCACCACCACCAAAATAAAAAAGGCCGAATCACCACAACCACCACCAAAAAAAAAAAGCCGAATCACCACCACCACCACCAAAAAAAAAAGTACGGCCCCCAGCCCACCACCACCACCACCAAAATAAAAAGGCCGGCCCTGAACCCACCACTACCACCAAAAAAAAAATGTCCGGCCTAGATCCCATCACCACCACCACCAAAAAAAAGTACGGCCTGCAGACCACCACCACCACCACCAAAAAAATTGTCCGGCCTGCAGCCCACCACCACCACCAAAAAAAAAAAATGTCCGGCCTGCAGCCCACCACCACTACCACTAAAAATAAAAGGCCGGCCCTGAGCCCACCACCACCCACCGCCAAAAAAAAAAAAAAAGGCCGAATCACCACCACCAACAAAAAAAAAACTACGGCCTTGAGCCCACCACCACCACCAACAAAAAAATAAGGCCAGCCTGCAGCCCACCACCACCACCACCAAAAAAGAAAAAAAGGTTGAATCACCGCCACCACCACCAAAGAAAAAAAAATGGATGGCTCTGAGCCCACTATCACCACCACCAAAAAAAAAAGGATGGCCCTCAGCCCACCACAACCACCACCAAAAAAAAAAGGACGGCCCTCAGCCCACCACCACCACCACCAAAAAAAAAAGGACGGCCCTGAGCCCACCACCACCACCACCAAAAAAAATAAGGCCAGCCCTGAGCCCAACACCACCACCACAAAAAAAAAAGGCCGGCCCTGAATCCACCACCACCACCACCACTGAAAAAAAAATGTCCGACCTAGAGCCCACCACCACCACCACCAAAAATAAAGTACGGCCTGCAGACCACCACCACCACCAAAAAAAAAAAAAAAGCCGAATCAACACCACCACCACCAAAAAAAAAAGGACGGCCTACAGCCCACCACCACGACTAACAAAAAAAAAAAACAAAAAACCAAATCACCACCACCACCACCAAAAAAAAAAGTACGGCCCTGAACCCACAACCACCACCACCACCAAAAAAAAAATGTCCGGCCTAGATCCCACCACCACCACCACCAAAAAAAAGTACGGCCTGCAGACCACCACCACCACCAACAAAAAAAAATGTCCGGCCTACAGCCCACCACCACCACCACCAAAAAAAAAGTACGGCACTGAGCCCACCACTACCACCACCAAAAAAGAAAAAAAAACGGCCGAATCACCACCACCACCACCAAAAAAAAAAGTACGGCCCCCAGCCCACCACCACCACCACCAAAAAAAAAGGACGGCCTTGAACCCACCATCACCACCATCAAAAAAAAAAAGGCCGAATCACCACCACCACCGCCAAAAAAAAAAAAACCGAATCACCACCAACCCCACTGCATAAAAAAAAAGTACGGCCTGCAGCCCACCACCACCACCACCAAAAAAAAAAGGATGGCCCTGAACCCACCACCACCACCAAGACTGAAAAAAAAAAAAAAGGCTGAATCACCACCACCAGCGCCTAAAAAAATAGGACGGCCTTCAGCCCACCACCACCACCATAAAAAAAAAAAAAAAGCCGAATCACCACCACCACCACCAAAAAAAAAAGTACGGCCCCCAGCCCACCACCACCACCACCAAAAAAAAAAGGCCGGCCCTGAACCCACCACCACCACCAAAAAAAAAATGTCCGGCCTAGATCCCACCACCACCACCACCAAAAAAAGTACGGCCTGCAGACCACCACCACCACCAAAAAAAAAAGTACGGCCCCCAGCCCACCACTACCACCGCTAAAAAAAAAAAAAAAAACGGCCGAATCACCACCACCACCACCAAAAAAAAAAGTACGGCCCCCAGCCCACCACCACCACCACCAAAATAAAAAAGGCCGAATCACCACCACCACCACCAAAAAAAAAAGGCCGAATCACCACCACCACCACCGCATAAAAAAAAAGTACGGCCTGCAGACCACCACCACCATCACCAAAAATATAAGGCCGGCCCTGAACCCACCACCACCACCACCACTGAAAAAAAAAAAAAAGGCCGAATCACCACCACCAGCGCCTAAAAAAATAGGCCGGCCTTCAGCCCACCACCACCACAAAAAAAAAAAAAAAAAAAAAACCGAATCACCACCACCACCACCAAAAAAAAAAGGACGGCCTGCAGCCCACTACCACCACAAACAAAAAACAAAAAACCGAACCACCACCACCACCACCAAAAAAAAAAGTACGGCCCTGAGCCCACCACCACCACCACTAAAAAAAATAAGGCCAGCCCTGTGCCCACCACCACCACCACCAAAATAAAAAGACCGGCCCTGAACCCACCGCCACCACCACCAACAAAAAAAAAAATGTCCGGCCTAGAGCCCACCACCACCACCACCAAAAAAAAGTACGGCCTGCAGACCAACACCACCACCTCCAAAAAAGAAAAAAAAGGTTGAAGCACCTCCACGACCACCAAAAAATAATAAGGACGGCCCTGAGCCCACCACCACCATCACCAAAAAAAAAAGGCCGGCCCCCAGACCACCACCACCACCACCAATGAAAAAAAAAAAAACGGTCGAATCACCACCACCTCCACCAAAAAAAAAAGGCCGGCCCCCAGCCCACCACCACCACCACCAAAAAAGAAAAAAAGGTTGAATCACCTCCACCACCACCAAAAAAAAAAAATGTCCGGCCTAGAGCCCACCACCACCACCACCAAAAAAAAAGTACAGCCTGCAGACCACCACCACCACCTCCAAAAAAGAAAAAAAAGGTTGAATCACCTCCACGACCACCAAAAAATAATAAGGACGGCCCTAAGCCCACCACCACCATCACCAAAAAAATAAGGCCGGCCCTCAGCCCACCACCACCACCACCACTGAAAAAAAAAAAAAAAAGACCGAATCACCACCACAAGCGCCTAAAAAAATAGGACGGCCTTCAGCCCACCACCACCACCACCAATAAAAAAAAGGCCAGCCCTGAGCCCACCACCACCACCACCACCAAAAAAAAGGCCGAATCACCACCACCACCACCAAAAAAAAAAGTACGGCCTGCAGCCCACCACCACCACCACCACCACCAAAAAAAAAGGCCGGCCCTGAGCCCACCACCACCACCAACAAAAAAAAAAATAAGGCCGAATCACCACCACCACCACCACCAAAAAAAAAGAACGGCCCTGAACCCACAACCACCAACAAAAAAAAAATGTCCGGCCTAGAGCCCACCACCACCACCACCAAAAAAAAAGTACGGCCTGCAGACCACCACCACCACCAAAAAAATTGTCCGGCCTGCAGCCCACCGCCACCACCAAAAAAAAAAAATGTCCGGCCTGCAGCCCATCACCACTACCACTAAAAATAAAAGGCCGGCCCTGAGCCCACCACCACCACCAGCAAAAAAAAAAAAAAGGCCGAATCAACACCACCTCCAAAAAAAAAACTACGGCCTTGAGCCCACCACCACCACCAACAAAAAAATAAGGCCAGCCTGCAGCCCACCACCACCACCACCAAAAAAGAAAAAAAGGGTGAATCACCGCCACCACCACCAAAGAAAAAAAAATGGACGCCTCTGAGCCCACCACCACCACCACCTCTGAAAAAAAGGATGGCCCTCAGCCCACCACCACCACCACCAAAAAAAAAGAACGGCCCTGAACCCACCATCACCACCACCAAAAAAAAAAGGACGGCCCCCAGCCCACCACCACCACCACCAAAAAAGAAAAAAAGGGTGAATCACCGCCACCACCACCAAAGAAAAAAAAATGGACGCCTCTGAGCCCACCACCACCACCACCAAAAAAAAAAGGACGGCCCTCAGCCCACCACCACCACCACCAAAAAAAAAGAACGGCCCTGAACCCACCATCACCACCACCAAAAAAAAAAGGACGGCCCCCAGCCCACCACCACCACCACCAAAAAAAAAGGACGGCCCTGAACCCAACATCACCACCACCAAAAAAAAAAGGACGGCCCTCAGCCCATCACCACCACCACCAAAAAAGAAAAAAAGGTTGAATCACCGCCACCACCACCAAAGAAAAAAAAATGGACGCCTCTGAGCCCACCACCACCACCACGAAAAAAAATTAGGCCAGCCCTGAGCCCAGCACCACCACCACAAAAAAAAAAGGCCGGCCCTGAACCCACCATAACCACCACCAACAAAAAAAAAATGTCCGACCTAGAGCCCACCACCACCACCACCAAAAATAAAGTACGGCCTGCAGACCACCACCACCACCAATAAAACAAAAAACCGAATCACCACCACCACCACCAAAAAAAAATGTACGGCCCTGAACCCACAACCACCACCACCACCAAAAAAAAAATGTCCGGCCTAGATCCCACCACCACCACCACCAAAAAAATGTCCGGCCTGCAGCCCACCACCACCACCACCACCAATAAAATAAGGCCGGCCCTGAGCCCACCACCACCACCACCAAATAAAAAAAAAAAAAAAAAGGCCGAATCACCACCACCACCTCCAAAAAAAAAACGATGGTCCTGAGCCCACCACCACCCACCACCAAAAAAAAAAAAAAAAAGCCGAATCACCACCACCACTGAAAAAAAAATGTCCGACCTAGAGCCCACCACCACCACCACCAAAAATAAAGTACGGCCTGCAGACCACCACCACCACCAAAAAAAAAAAATGTCCGGCCTGCAGCCCACCACCACCACCACCAAAAAAAAAAGGCCGGCCCTGAGCCCACCACCACCACCACCAAAAAAAAAAAAAAAAAAAAGGCCAAATCACCACCACCACCTCCAAAAAAAAAAATTCCGGTCCTGAGCCCGCCACCACCACCACCAAAAAAAAAAAAAAAAGCCGAATCACCACCACCACCACCAAAAAAAAAAGGACGGCCTGCAGCCCACCACCACAACTAACAAAAAAAAAAAAAACAAAAAACCGAATCACCACCACCACCACCAAAAAAAAAAGTACAGCCCTGAGCCCACCACCACCACCATCAAAAAAAAAAGGCCGGCCCTGAACCCACAACCACCACCACCACCAAAAAAAAAATGTCCGGCCTAGATCCCACCACCACCACCACCAAAAAAAAGTACGGCCTGCAGACCACCACCACCACCAACAAAAAAAAATGTCCGGCCTACAGCCCACCACCACCACCACCAAAAAAAAAAGTACGGCACTGAGCCCACCACTACCACCACCAAAAAAAAAAAAAAAACGGCCGAATCACCACCACCACCACCAGAAAAAAAAGTACGGCCCCCAGCCCACCACCACCACCACCAAAGTAAAAAAGGCCGAAACACCACCACCACCACCAAAAAAAAAAGGCCGAATCACCACCACCACCACCGCATAAAAAAAAAGTACGGCCTGCAGCCCACCACCACCACCACCAAAAATATAAGGCCGGCCCTGAACCCACCACCACCACCACCACTGAAAAAAAAAAAAAAGGCCGAATCACCACCACCAGCGCCTAAAAAAATAGGCCGGCCTTCAGCCCACCACCACCACAAAAAAAAAAAAAAAAAAAAAACCGAATCACCACCACCACCACCAAAAAAAAAAGGACGGCCTGCAGCCCACTACCACCACAAACAAAAAACAAAAAACCGAACCACCACCACCACCACCAAAAAAAAAAGTACGGCCCTGAGCCCACCACCACCACCACCAAAAAAAATAAGGCCAGCCCTGTGCCCACCACCACCACCACCAAAATAAAAAGACCGGCCCTGAACCCACCGCCACCACCACCAACAAAAAAAAAAATGTCCGGCCTAGAGCCCACCACCACCACCACCAAAAAAAAGTACGGCCTGCAGACCAACACCACCACCTCCAAAAAAGAAAAAAAAGGTTGAAGCACCTCCACGACCACCAAAAAATAATAAGGACGGCCCTGAACCCACCACCACCATCACCAAAAAAAAAAGGCCGGCCCCCAGCCCACCACCACCACCACCAATGAAAAAAAAAAAAACGGCCGAATCACCACCACCTCCACCAAAAAAAAAAGGCCGGCCCCCAGCCCACCACCACCACCACCAAAAAAGAAAAAAAGGTTGAATCACCTCCACCACCACCAAAAAAAAAAAATGTCCGGCCTAGAGCCCACCACCACCACCACCAAAAAAAAAGTACGGCCTGCAGACCACCACCACCACCTCCAAAAAAGAAAAAAAAGGTTGAATCACCTCCACGACCACCAAAAAATAATAAGGACGGCCCTAAGCCCACCACCACCATCACCAAAAAAATAAGGCCGGCCCTCAGCCCACCACCACCACCACCACTGAAAAAAAAAAAAAAAGACCGAATCACCACCACAAGCGCCTAAAAAAATAGGACGGCCTTCAGCCCACCACCACCACCACCAATAAAAAAAAGGCCGGCCTTGAGCCCACCACCACCACCACCACCAAAAAAAAGGCCGAATCACCACCACCACCACCAAAAAAAAAAGTACGGCCTGCAGCCCACCACCACCACCACCACCACCAAAAAAAAAGGCCGGCCCTGAGCCCACCACCACCACCACCAACAAAAAAAATAAGGCCGAATCACCACCACCACCACCACCAAAAAAAAAAGTACGGCCCTGAACCCACAACCACCAACAAAAAAAAAATGTCCGGCCTACAGCCCACCACCACCACCACCAAAAAAAAAGTACGGCCTGCAGACCACCACCACCACCAAAAAAATTGTCCGGCCTGCAGCCCACCGCCACCACCAAAAAAAAAAAATGTCCGGCCTGCAGCCCACCACCACTACCACTAAAAATAAAAGGCCGGCCCTGAGCCCACCACCACCACCAGCAAAAAAAAAAAAAAGGCCGAATCACCACCACCTCCAAAAAAAAAACTACGGCCTTGAGCCCACCACCACCACCAACAAAAAAATAAGGCCAGCCTGCAGCCCACCACCACCACCACCAAAAAAGAAAAAAAGGGTGAATCACCGCCACCACCACCAAAGAAAAAAAAATGGACGCCTCTGAGCCCACCACCACCACCACCACTGAAAAAAAGGATGGCCCTCAGCCCACCACCACCACCACCAAAAAAAAAGAACGGCCCTGAACCCACCATCACCACCACCAAAAAAAAAAGGATGGCCCTCAGCCCACCACCACCACCACCAAAAAAAAAGGACGGCCCTGAACCCACCATCACCACCACCAAAAAAAAAAGGACGGCCCTCAGCCCACCACCACCACCAAAAAAAAAAAAGGACGGCCCTGAGCCCACCACCACCACCACAAAAAAAAAAGGCCGGCACTGAACCCACCACCACCACCACCAACAAAAAAAAAATGTCCGACCTAGAGCCCACCACCACCACCACCAAAAATATAGTACGGCCTGCAGACCACCACCACCACCAAAAAAAAAGTACGGCCTGCAGCCCACCACCACTACCACTAAAAATAAAAGGCCGGCCCTGAGCCCACCACCACCCACCACCAAAAAAAAAAAAAGGCCGAATCACCACCACCAACAAAAAAAAAACTACGGCCTTGAGCCCACCACCACCACCAACAAAAAAATAAGGCCAGCCTGCAGCCCACCACCACCACCACCAAAAAAGAAAAAAAGGTTGAATCACCGCCACCACCACCAAAGAAAAAAAAATGGACGCCTCTGAGCCCACCACCACCACCACCAAAAAAAAAAGGATGGCCCTCAGCCCACCACCACCACCACCAAAAAAAAAGAACGGCCCTGAACCCACCACTACCACCAAAAAAAAAATGTCCGGCCTAGATCCCACCACCACCACCACCAAAAAAAAGTACGGCCTGCAGACCACCACCACCACCACCAAAAAAATTGTCCGGCCTGCAGCCCACCACCACCACCAAAAAAAAAAAGATGTCCGGCCTGCAGCCCACCACCACTACCACTAAAAATAAAAGGCCGGCCCTGAGCCCACCACCACCACCAGCAAAAAAAAAAAAAAGGCCGAATCACCACCACCTCCAAAAAAAAAACTACGGCCTTGAGCCCACCACCACCACCAACAAAAAAATAAGGCCAGCCTGCAGCCCACCACCACCACCACCAAAAAAGAAAAAAAGGTTGAATCACCGCCACCACCACCAAAGAAAAAAAAATGGACGCCTCTGAGCCCACCACCACCACCACCAAAAAAAAAAGGATGGCCCCCAGCCCACCACCACCACCACCAAAAAAGAAAAAAAGGTTGAATCACCTCCACCACCACCAAAAAAAAAAAATGTCCGGCCCAAAGCCCACCACCACCACCACCAAAAAAAAAGTACGGCCTGCAGACCACCACCACCATCACCAAAAAAATAAGGCCGGCCCTCAGCCCACCACCACCACCACCACTGAAAAAAAAAAAAAAGGCCGAATCACCACCACAAGCGCCTAAAAAAATAGGACGGCCTTCAGCCCACCACCACCACCACCAAAAAAAATAAGGCCAGCCCTGTGCCCACCACCACCACCACCAAAATAAAAAGACCGGCCCTGAACCCACCGCCACCACCACCAACAAAAAAAAAAATGTCCGGCCTAGAGCCCACCACCACCACCACCAAAAAAAAGTACGGCCTGCAGACCAACACCACCACCTCCAAAAAAGAAAAAAAAGGTTGAAGCACCTCCACGACCACCAAAAAATAATAAGGACGGCCCTGAGCCCACCACCACCATCACCAAAAAAAAAAGGCCGGCCCCCAGCCCACCACCACCACCACCAATGAAAAAAAAAAAAACGGCCGAATCACCACCACCTCCACCAAAAAAAAAAGGCCGGCCCCCAGCCCACCACCACCACCACCAAAAAAGAAAAAAAGGTTGAATCACCTCCACCACCACCAAAAAAAAAAAATGTCCGGCCTAGAGCCCACCACCACCACCACCAAAAAAAAAGTACGGCCTGCAGACCACCACCACCACCTCCAAAAAAGAAAAAAAAGGTTGAATCACCTCCACGACCACCAAAAAATAATAAGGACGGCCCTAAGCCCACCACCACCATCACCAAAAAAATAAGGCCGGCCCTCAGCCCACCACCACCACCACCACTGAAAAAAAAAAAAAAAAGACCGAATCACCACCACAAGCGCCTAAAAAAATAGGACGGCCTTCAGCCCACCACCACCACCACCAATAAAAAAAAGGCCGGCCCTGAGCCCACCACCACCACCACCACCAAAAAAAAGGCCGAATCACCACCACCACCACCAAAAAAAAAAGTACGGCCTGCAGCCCACCACCACCACCACCACCACCAAAAAAAAAGGCCGGCCCTGAGCCCACCACCACCACCAACAAAAAAAAAAATAAGGCCGAATCACCACCACCACCACCACCAAAAAAAAAAGTACGGCCCTGAACCCACAACCACCAACAAAAAAAAAATGTCCGGCCTACAGCCCACCACCACCACCACCAAAAAAAAAGTACGGCCTGCAGACCACCACCACCACCAAAAAAATTGTCCGGCCTGCAGCCCACCGCCACCACCAAAAAAAAAAAATGTCCGGCCTGCAGCCCACCACCACTACCACTAAAAATAAAAGGCCGGCCCTGAGCCCACCACCACCACCAGCAAAAAAAAAAAAAAGGCCGAATCACCACCACCTCCAAAAAAAAAACTACGGCCTTGAGCCCACCACCACCACCAACAAAAAAATAAGGCCAGCCTGCAGCCCACCACCACCACCACCAAAAAAGAAAAAAAGGGTGAATCACCGCCACCACCACCAAAGAAAAAAAAATGGACGCCTCTGAGCCCACCACCACCACCACCACTGAAAAAAAGGATGGCCCTCAGCCCACCACCACCACTACCAAAAAAAAAGAACGGCCCTGAACCCACCACCACCACCACCAACAAAAAAAAAATGTCCGACCTAGAGCCCACCACCACCACCACCAAAAATATAGTACGGCCTGCAGACCACCACCACCACCAAAAAAAAAGTACGGCCTGCAGCCCACCACCACTACCACTAAAAATAAAAGGCCGGCCCTGAGCCCACCACCACCCACCACCAAAAAAAAAAAAAGGCCGAATCACCACCACCAACAAAAAAAAACCTACGGCCTTGAGCCCACCACCACCACCAACAAAAAAATAAGGCCAGCCTGCAGCCCACCACCACCACCACCAAAAAAGAAAAAAAGGTTGAATCACCGCCACCACCACCAAAGAAAAAAAAATGGACGCCTCTGAGCCCACCACCACCACCACCAAAAAAAAAAGGATGGCCCTCAGCCCACCACCACCACCACCAAAAAAAAAGAACGGCCCTGAACCCACCACTACCACCAAAAAAAAAATGTCCGGCCTAGATCCCACCACCACCACCACCAAAAAAAAGTACGGCCTGCAGACCACCACCACCACCACCAAAAAAAAAAGGCCGGCCCTGAGCCCACCACCACCACCACCAAAAAAAAAAAAAAAAAAAAGGCCAAATCACCACCACCACCTCCAAAAAAAAAAATTCCGGTCCTGAGCCCGCCACCACCACCACCAAAAAAAAAAAAAAAAGCCGAATCACCACCACCACCACCAAAAAAAAAAGGACGGCCTGCAGCCCACCACCACAACTAACAAAAAAAAAAAAAACAAAAAACCGAATCACCACCACCACCACCAAAAAAAAAGAACGGCCCTGAACCCACCATCACCACCACCAAAATAAAAAAGGCCGAATCACCACAACCACCACCAAAAAAAAAAAGCCGAATCACCACCACCACCACCAAAAAAAAAAGTACGGCCCCCAGCCCACCACCACCACCACCAAAATAAAAAGGCCGGCCCTGAACCCACCACCACCACCAAGACTGAAAAAAAAAAAAAAGGCTGAATCACCACCACCAGCGCCTAAAAAAATAGGACGGCCTTCAGCCCACCACCACCACCATAAAAAAAAAAAAAAAGCCGAATCACCACCACCACCACCAAAAAAAAAAGGCCGAATCACCACCACCACCACCGCATAAAAAAAAAGTACGGCCTGCAGCCCACCACCACCACCACCAAAAATATAAGGCCGGCCCTGAACCCACCACCACCACCACCACTGAAAAAAAAAAAAAGGCCGAATCACCACCACCAGCGCCTAAAAAAATAGGCCGGCCTTCAGCCCACCACCACCACAAAAAAAAAAAAAAAAAAAAACCGAATCACCACCACCACCACCAAAAAAAAAAGGACGGCCTGCAGCCCACTACCACCACAAACAAAAAACAAAAAACCGAACCACCACCACCACCACCAAAAAAAAAAGTACGGCCCTGAGCCCACCACCACCACCACCAAAAAAAATAAGGCCAGCCCTGTGCCCACCACCACCACCACCAAAATAAAAAGACCGGCCCTGAACCCACCGCCACCACCACCAACAAAAAAAAAAATGTCCGGCCTAGAGCCCACCACCACCACCACCAAAAAAAAGTACGGCCTGCAGACCAACACCACCACCTCCAAAAAAGAAAAAAAAGGTTGAAGCACCTCCACGACCACCAAAAAATAATAAGGACGGCCCTGAGCCCACCACCACCATCACCAAAAAAAAAAGGCCGGCCCCCAGCCCACCACCACCACCACCAATGAAAAAAAAAAAAACGGCCGAATCACCACCACCTCCACCAAAAAAAAAAGGCCGGCCCCCAGCCCACCACCACCACCACCAAAAAAGAAAAAAAGGTTGAATCACCTCCACCACCACCAAAAAAAAAAAATGTCCGGCCTAGAGCCCACCACCACCACCACCAAAAAAAAAGTACGGCCTGCAGACCACCACCACCACCTCCAAAAAAGAAAAAAAAGGTTGAATCACCTCCACGACCACCAAAAAATAATAAGGACGGCCCTAAGCCCACCACCACCATCACCAAAAAAATAAGGCCGGCCCTCAGCCCACCACCACCACCACCACTGAAAAAAAAAAAAAAAAGACCGAATCACCACCACAAGCGCCTAAAAAAATAGGACGGCCTTCAGCCCACCACCACCACCACCAATAAAAAAAAGGCCGGCCCTGAGCCCACCACCACCACCACCACCAAAAAAAAGGCCGAATCACCACCACCACCACCAAAAAAAAAAGTACGGCCTGCAGCCCACCACCACCACCACCACCACCAAAAAAAAAGGCCGGCCCTGAGCCCACCACCACCACCAACAAAAAAAAAAATAAGGCCGAATCACCACCACCACCACCACCAAAAAAAAAAGTACGGCCCTGAACCCACAACCACCAACAAAAAAAAAATGTCCGGCCTACAGCCCACCACCACCACCACCAAAAAAAAAGTACGGCCTGCAGACCACCACCACCACCAAAAAAATTGTCCGGCCTGCAGCCCACCGCCACCACCAAAAAAAAAAAATGTCCGGCCTGCAGCCCACCACCACTACCACTAAAAATAAAAGGCCGGCCCTGAGCCCACCACCACCACCAGCAAAAAAAAAAAAAAGGCCGAATCACCACCACCTCCAAAAAAAAAACTACGGCCTTGAGCCCACCACCACCACCAACAAAAAAATAAGGCCAGCCTGCAGCCCACCACCACCACCACCAAAAAAGAAAAAAAGGGTGAATCACCGCCACCACCACCAAAGAAAAAAAAATGGACGCCTCTGAGCCCACCACCACCACCACCACTGAAAAAAAGGATGGCCCTCAGCCCACCACCACCACCACCAAAAAAAAAGAACGGCCCTGAACCCACCATCACCACCACCAAAAAAAAAAGGATGGCCCTCAGCCCACCACCACCACCACCAAAAAAAAAGGACGGCCCTGAACCCACCATCACCACCACCAAAAAAAAAAGGACGGCCCTCAGCCCACCACCACCACCAAAAAAAAAAAAGGACGGCCCTGAGCCCACCACCACCACCACAAAAAAAAAAGGCCGGCACTGAACCCACCACCACCACCACCAACAAAAAAAAAATGTCCGACCTAGAGCCCACCACCACCACCACCAAAAATATAGTACGGCCTGCAGACCACCACCACCACCAAAAAAAAAGTACGGCCTGCAGCCCACCACCACTACCACTAAAAATAAAAGGCCGGCCCTGAGCCCACCACCACCCACCACCAAAAAAAAAAAAAGGCCGAATCACCACCACCAACAAAAAAAAAACTACGGCCTTGAGCCCACCACCACCACCAACAAAAAAATAAGGCCAGCCTGCAGCCCACCACCACCACCACCAAAAAAGAAAAAAAGGTTGAATCACCGCCACCACCACCAAAGAAAAAAAAATGGACGCCTCTGAGCCCACCACCACCACCACCAAAAAAAAAAGGATGGCCCTCAGCCCACCACCACCACCACCAAAAAAAAAGAACGGCCCTGAACCCACCACTACCACCAAAAAAAAAATGTCCGGCCTAGATCCCACCACCACCACCACCAAAAAAAAGTACGGCCTGCAGACCACCACCACCACCACCAAAAAAATTGTCCGGCCTGCAGCCCACCACCACCACCAAAAAAAAAAAGATGTCCGGCCTGCAGCCCACCACCACTACCACTAAAAATAAAAGGCCGGCCCTGAGCCCACCACCACCACCAGCAAAAAAAAAAAAAAGGCCGAATCACCACCACCTCCAAAAAAAAAACTACGGCCTTGAGCCCACCACCACCACCAACAAAAAAATAAGGCCAGCCTGCAGCCCACAACCACCACCACCAAAAAAGAAAAAAAGGTTGAATCACCGCCACCACCACCAAAGAAAAAAAATGGACGCCTCTGAGCCCACCACCACCACCACCAAAAAAAAAAGGATGGCCCCCAGCCCACCACCACCACCACCAAAAAAGAAAAAAAGGTTGAATCACCTCCACCACCACCAAAAAAAAAAAATGTCCGGCCCAGAGCCCACCACCACCACCACCAAAAAAAAAGTACGGCCTGCAGACCACCACCACCATCACCAAAAAAATAAGGCCGGCCCTCAGCCCACCACCACCACCACCACTGAAAAAAAAAAAAAAAAGACCGAATCACCACCACAAGCGCCTAAAAAAATAGGACGGCCTTCAGCCCACCACCACCACCACCAATAAAAAAAAGGCCGGCCCTGAGCCCACCACCACCACCACCACCAAAAAAAAGGCCGAATCACCACCACCACCACCAAAAAAAAAAGTACGGCCTTGAGCCCACCACCACCACCAACAAAAAAATAAGGCCAGCCTGCAGCCCACCACCACCACCACAAAAAAGAAAAAAAGGGTGAATCACCACCACCACCACCAAAGAAAAAAAAATGGACGCCTCTGAGCCCACCACCACCACCACCAACAAAAAAAAAATGTCCGGCCTAGAGCCCACCACCACTACCACTAAAAATAAAAGGCCGGCCCTGAGCCCACCACCACCACCAGCAAAAAAAAAAAAAAGGCCGAATCACCACCACCAACAAAAAAAAAACTACGGCCTTGAGCCCACCACCACCACCAACAAAAAAATAAGGCCAGCCTGCAGCCCACCACCACCACCAACAAAAAAGAAAAAAGGTTGAATCACCGCCACCACCACCAAAGAAAAAAAAATGGACGCCTCTGAGTCCACCACCACCACCACCAAAAAAAATTAGGCCAGCCCTGAGCCCACCACCACCACCACAAAAAAAAAAGGCCGGCCCAGAACCCACCACCACCACCAAAAAAAAGTACGGCCTGCAGACCACCACCACCACCAACAAAAAAAAATGTCCGGCCTGCAGCCCACCACCACCACCACCACCAATAAAATAAGGCCGGCCCTGAGCCCACCACCACCACCACCAAATAAAAAAAAAAAAAAAAAAGGCCGAATCACCACCACCACCTCCAAAAAAAAAACGATGGTCCTGAGCCCACCACCACCCACCACCAAAAAAAAAAAAAAAAAGCCGAATCACCACCACCACTGAAAAAAAAATGTCCGACCTAGAGCCCACCACCACCACCACCAAAAATAAAGTACGGCCTGCAGACCACCACCACCACCAAAAAAAAAAAATGTCCGGCCTGCAGCCCACCACCACCACCACCAAAAAAAAAAGGCCGGCCCTGAGCCCACCACCACCACCACCAAAAAAAAAAAAAAAAAAAAGGCCAAATCACCACCACCACCTCCAAAAAAAAAAATTCCGGTCCTGAGCCCGCCACCACCACCACCAAAAAAAAAAAAAAAAGCCGAATCACCACCACCACCACCAAAAAAAAAAGGACGGCCTGCAGCCCACCACCACAACTAACAAAAAAAAAAAAAACAAAAAACCGAATCACCACCACCACCACCAAAAAAAAAGAACGGCCCTGAACCCACCATCACCACCACCAAAATAAAAAAGGCCGAATCACCACAACCACCACCAAAAAAAAAAAGCCGAATCACCACCACCACCACCAAAAAAAAAAAAAGGCCGAATCACCACCACCAACAAAAAAAAAACTACGGCCTTGAGCCCACCACCACCACCAACAAAAAAATAAGGCCAGCCTGCAGCCCACCACCACCACCACCAAAAAAGAAAAAAAGGTTGAATCACCGCCACCACCACCAAAGAAAAAAAAATGGACGCCTCTGAGCCCACCACCACCACCACCAAAAAAAAAAGGATGGCCCTCAGCCCACCACCACCACCACCAAAAAAAAAGAACGGCCCTGAACCCACCACTACCACCAAAAAAAAAATGTCCGGCCTAGATCCCACCACCACCACCACCAAAAAAAAGTACGGCCTGCAGACCACCACCACCACCACCAAAAAAATTGTCCGGCCTGCAGCCCACCACCACCACCAAAAAAAAAAAGATGTCCGGCCTGCAGCCCACCACCACTACCACTAAAAATAAAAGGCCGGCCCTGAGCCCACCACCACCACCAGCAAAAAAAAAAAAAAGGCCGAATCACCACCACCTCCAAAAAAAAAACTACGGCCTTGAGCCCACCACCACCACCAACAAAAAAATAAGGCCAGCCTGCAGCCCACAACCACCACCACCAAAAAAGAAAAAAAGGTTGAATCACCGCCACCACCACCAAAGAAAAAAAAATGGACGCCTCTGAGCCCACCACCACCACCACCAAAAAAAAAAGGATGGCCCCCAGCCCACCACCACCACCACCAAAAAAGAAAAAAAGGTTGAATCACCTCCACCACCACCAAAAAAAAAAAATGTCCGGCCCAGAGCCCACCACCACCACCACCAAAAAAAAAGTACGGCCTGCAGACCACCACCACCATCACCAAAAAAATAAGGCCGGCCCTCAGCCCACCACCACCACCACCACTGAAAAAAAAAAAAAAGGCCGAATCACCACCACAAGCGCCTAAAAAAATAGGACGGCCTTCAGCCCACCACCACCACCACCAATAAAAAAAAGGCCGGCCCTGAGCCCACCACCACCACCACCACCAAAAAAAAGGCCGAATCACCACCACCACCACCAAAAAAAAAAGTACGGCCTTGAGCCCACCACCACCACCAACAAAAAAATAAGGCCAGCCTGCAGCCCACCACCACCACCACAAAAAAGAAAAAAAGGGTGAATCACCACCACCACCACCAAAGAAAAAAAAATGGACGCCTCTGAGCCCACCACCACCACCACCAACAAAAAAAAAATGTCCGGCCTAGAGCCCACCACCACTACCACTAAAAATAAAAGGCCGGCCCTGAGCCCACCACCACCACCAGCAAAAAAAAAAAAAAGGCCGAATCACCACCACCAACAAAAAAAAAACTACGGCCTTGAGCCCACCACCACCACCAACAAAAAAATAAGGCCAGCCTGCAGCCCACCACCACCACCAACAAAAAAGAAAAAAGGTTGAATCACCGCCACCACCACCAAAGAAAAAAAAATGGACGCCTCTGAGTCCACCACCACCACCACCAAAAAAAATTAGGCCAGCCCTGAGCCCACCACCACCACCACAAAAAAAAAAGGCCGGCCCAGAACCCACCACCACCACCAAAAAAAAGTACGGCCTGCAGACCACCACCACCACCAACAAAAAAAAATGTCCGGCCTGCAGCCCACCACCACCACCACCACCAATAAAATAAGGCCGGCCCTGAGCCCACCACCACCACCACCAAATAAAAAAAAAAAAAAAAAAGGCCGAATCACCACCACCACCTCCAAAAAAAAAACGATGGTCCTGAGCCCACCACCACCCACCACCAAAAAAAAAAAAAAAAAAGCCGAATCACCACCACCACTGAAAAAAAAATGTCCGACCTAGAGCCCACCACCACCACCACCAAAAATAAAGTACGGCCTGCAGACCACCACCACCACCAAAAAAAAAAAATGTCCGGCCTGCAGCCCACCACCACCACCACCAAAAAAAAAAGGCCGGCCCTGAGCCCACCACCACCACCACCAAAAAAAAAAAAAAAAAAAAGGCCAAATCACCACCACCACCTCCAAAAAAAAAAATTCCGGTCCTGAGCCCGCCACCACCACCACCAAAAAAAAAAAAAAAAGCCGAATCACCACCACCACCACCAAAAAAAAAAGGACGGCCTGCAGCCCACCACCACAACTAACAAAAAAAAAAAAAACAAAAAACCGAATCACCACCACCACCACCAAAAAAAAAGAACGGCCCTGAACCCACCATCACCACCACCAAAATAAAAAAGGCCGAATCACCACAACCACCACCAAAAAAAAAAAGCCGAATCACCACCACCAACAAAAAAAAAAAAGTACGGCCCCCAGCCCACCACCACCACCACCAAAATAAAAAGGCCGGCCCTGAACCCACCACCACCACCAAGACTGAAAAAAAAAAAAAAGGCTGAATCACCACCACCAGCGCCTAAAAAAATAGGACGGCCTTCAGCCCACCACCACCACCATAAAAAAAAAAAAAAAGCCGAATCACCACCACCACCACCAAAAAAAAAAGTACGGCCCCCAGCCCACCACCACCACCACCAAAAAAAAAAGGCCGGCCCTGAACCCACCACCACCACCAAAAAAAAAATGTCCGGCCTAGATCCCACCACCACCACCACCAAAAAAAAGTACGGCCTGCAGACCACCACCACCACCAACAAAAAAAAATGTCCGGCCTACAGCCCACCATCACCACCAAAAAAAAAAGTACGGCCCCCAGCCCACCACTACCACCGCTAAAAAAAAAAAAAAAAACGGCCAAATCACCACCACCACCACCAAAAAAAAAAGTACGGCCCCCAGCCCACCACCACCACCACCAAAGTAAAAAAGGCCGAATCACCACCACCACCACCAAAAAAAAAAGGCCGAATCACCACCACCACCACCGCATAAAAAAAAAGTACGGCCTGCAGCCCACCACCACCACCACCAAAAATATAAGGCCGGCCCTGAACCCACCACCACCACCACCACTGAAAAAAAAAAAAAAGGCCGAATCACCACCACCAGCGCCTAAAAAAATAGGCCGGCCTTCAGCCCACCACCACCACAACAAAAAAAAAAAAAAAAAAAACCGAATCACCACCACCACCACCAAAAAAAAAAGGACGGCCTGCAGCCCACTACCACCACAAACAAAAAAAAAAAAACCGAACCACCACCACCACCACCAAAAAAAAAAGTACGGCCCTGAGCCCACCACCACCACCACCAAAAAAAATAAGGCCAGCCCTGTGCCCACCACCACCACCACCAAAATAAAAAGACCGGCCCTGAACCCACCGCCACCACCACCAACAAAAAAAAAAATGTCCGGCCTAGAGCCCACCACCACCACCACCAAAAAAAAGTACGGCCTGCAGACCAACACCACCACCTCCAAAAAAGAAAAAAAAGGTTGAAGCACCTCCACGACCACCAAAAAATAATAAGGACGGCCCTGAGCCCACCACCACCATCACCAAAAAAAAAAGGCCGGCCCCCAGACCACCACCACCACCACCAATGAAAAAAAAAAAAACGGCCGAATCACCACCACCTCCACCAAAAAAAAAAGGCCGGCCCCCAGCCCACCACCACCACCACCAAAAAAGAAAAAAAGGTTGAATCACCTCCACCACCACCAAAAAAAAAAAATGTCCGGCCTAGAGCCCACCACCACCACCACCAAAAAAAAAGTACGGCCTGCAGACCACCACCACCACCTCCAAAAAAGAAAAAAAAGGTTGAATCACCTCCACGACCACCAAAAAATAATAAGGACGGCCCTAAGCCCACCACCACCATCACCAAAAAAATAAGGCCGGCCCTCAGCCCACCACCACCACCACCACTGAAAAAAAAAAAAAAAAGACCGAATCACCACCACAAGCGCCTAAAAAAATAGGACGGCCTTCAGCCCACCACCACCACCACCAATAAAAAAAAGGCCGGCCCTGAGCCCACCACCACCACCACCACCAAAAAAAAGGCCGAATCACCACCACCACCACCAAAAAAAAAAGTACGGCCTGCAGCCCACCACCACCACCACCACCACCAAAAAAAAAGGCCGGCCCTGAGCCCACCACCACCACCAACAAAAAAAAAAATAAGGCCGAATCACCACCACCACCACCACCAAAAAAAAAAGTACGGCCCTGAACCCACAACCACCAACAAAAAAAAAATGTCCGGCCTACAGCCCACCACCACCACCACCAAAAAAAAAGTACGGCCTGCAGACCACCACCACCACCAAAAAAATTGTCCGGCCTGCAGCCCACCGCCACCACCAAAAAAAAAAAATGTCCGGCCTGCAGCCCACCACCACTACCACTAAAAATAAAAGGCCGGCCCTGAGCCCACCACCACCACCAGCAAAAAAAAAAAAAAGGCCGAATCACCACCACCTCCAAAAAAAAAACTACGGCCTTGAGCCCACCACCACCACCAACAAAAAAATAAGGCCAGCCTGCAGCCCACCACCACCACCACCAAAAAAGAAAAAAAGGGTGAATCACCGCCACCACCACCAAAGAAAAAAAAATGGACGCCTCTGAGCCCACCACCACCACCACCACTGAAAAAAAGGATGGCCCTCAGCCCACCACCACCACCACCAAAAAAAAAGAACGGCCCTGAACCCACCATCACCACCACCAAAAAAAAAAGGATGGCCCTCAGCCCACCACCACCACCACCAAAAAAAAAGGACGGCCCTGAACCCACCATCACCACCACCAAAAAAAAAAGGACGGCCCTCAGCCCACCACCACCACCAAAAAAAAAAAAGGACGGCCCTGAGCCCACCACCACCACCACAAAAAAAAAAGGCCGGCACTGAACCCACCACCACCACCACCAACAAAAAAAAAATGTCCGACCTAGAGCCCACCACCACCACCACCAAAAATATAGTACGGCCTGCAGACCACCACCACCACCAAAAAAAAAGTACGGCCTGCAGCCCACCACCACTACCACTAAAAATAAAAGGCCGGCCCTGAGCCCACCACCACCCACCACCAAAAAAAAAAAAAGGCCGAATCACCACCACCAACAAAAAAAAAACTACGGCCTTGAGCCCACCACCACCACCAACAAAAAAATAAGGCCAGCCTGCAGCCCACCACCACCACCACCAAAAAAGAAAAAAAGGTTGAATCACCGCCACCACCACCAAAGAAAAAAAAATGGACGCCTCTGAGCCCACCACCACCACCACCAAAAAAAAAAGGATGGCCCTCAGCCCACCACCACCACCACCAAAAAAAAAGAACGGCCCTGAACCCACCACTACCACCAAAAAAAAAATGTCCGGCCTAGATCCCACCACCACCACCACCAAAAAAAAGTACGGCCTGCAGACCACCACCACCACCACCAAAAAAATTGTCCGGCCTGCAGCCCACCACCACCACCAAAAAAAAAAAGATGTCCGGCCTGCAGCCCACCACCACTACCACTAAAAATAAAAGGCCGGCCCTGAGCCCACCACCACCACCAGCAAAAAAAAAAAAAAGGCCGAATCACCACCACCTCCAAAAAAAAAACTACGGCCTTGAGCCCACCACCACCACCAACAAAAAAATAAGGCCAGCCTGCAGCCCACCACCACCACCACCAAAAAAGAAAAAAAGGTTGAATCACCGCCACCACCACCAAAGAAAAAAAAATGGACGCCTCTGAGCCCACCACCACCACCACCAAAAAAAAAAGGATGGCCCCCAGCCCACCACCACCACCACCAAAAAAGAAAAAAAGGTTGAATCACCTCCACCACCACCAAAAAAAAAAAATGTCCGGCCCAGAGCCCACCACCACCACCACCAAAAAAAAAGTACGGCCTGCAGACCACCACCACCATCACCAAAAAAATAAGGCCGGCCCTCAGCCCACCACCACCACCACCACTGAAAAAAAAAAAAAAGGCCGAATCACCACCACAAGCGCTTAAAAAAATAGGACGGCCTTCAGCCCACCACCACCACCACCAATAAAAAAAAGGCCGGCCCTGAGCCCACCACAACCACCACCACCAAAAAAAAGGCCGAATCACCACCACCACCACCAAAAAAAAAAGTACGGCCTGCAGCCCACCACCACCACCACAACCAAAAAAAAAAGGCCGGCCCTGAGCCCACCACCACCACCACCAAAAAAAAAAATAAGGCCGAATCACCACCACCACCTTCAAAAAAAAAAGTACGGCCCTGAACCCACCACCACCAACAAAAAAAAAATGTCCAGCCTAGAGCCCACCACCACAACCACCAAAAAAAAAGTACGGCCTGCAGACCACCACCACCACCAAAAAAATTGTCCGGCCTGCAGACCACCGCCACCACCAAAAAAAAAAAGATGTCCGGCCTGCAGCCCACCACCACTACCACTAAAAATAAAAGGCCGGCCCTGAGCCCACCACCACCACCAGCAAAAAAAAAAAAAAGGCCGAATCACCACCACCTCCAAAAAAAAAACTACGGCCTTGAGCCCACCACCACCACCAACAAAAAAATAAGGCCAGCCTGCAGCCCACCACCACCACCACAAAAAAGAAAAAAAGGGTGAATCACCACCACCACCACCAAAGAAAAAAAAATGGACGCCTCTGAGCCCACCACCACCACCACCAACAAAAAAAAAATGTCCGACCTAGAGCCCACCACCACTACCACTAAAAATAAAAGGCCGGCCCTGAGCCCACCACCACCACCAGCAAAAAAAAAAAAAAGGCCGAATCACCACCACCAACAAAAAAAAAACTACGGCCTTGAGCCCACCACCACCACCAACAAAAAAATAAGGCCAGCCTGCAGCCCACCACCACCACCAACAAAAAAGAAAAAAGGTTGAATCACCGCCACCACCACCAAAGAAAAAAAAATGGACGCCTCTGAGTCCACCACCACCACCACCAAAAAAAATTAGGCCAGCCCTGAGCCCACCACCACCACCACAAAAAAAAAAGGCCGGCCCTGAACCCACCACCACCACCAAAAAAAAAATGTCCGGCCTAGATCCCACCACCACCACCACCAAAAAAAAGTACGGCCTGCAGACCACCACCACCACCAACAAAAAAAAATGTCCGGCCTACAGCCCACCATCACCACCAAAAAAAAAAGTACGGCCCCCAGCCCACCACTACCACCGCTAAAAAAAAAAAAAAAAACGGCCGAATCACCACCACCACCACCAAAAAAAAAAGTACGGCCCCCAGCCCACCACCACCACCACCAAAGTAAAAAAGGCCGAATCACCACCACCACCACCAAAAAAAAAAGGCCGAATCACCACCACCACCACCGCATAAAAAAAAAGTACGGCCTGCAGACCACCACCACCACCACCAAAAATATAAGGCCGGCCCTGAACCCACCACCACCACCACCACTGAAAAAAAAAAAAAAGGCCGAATCACCACCACCAGCGCCTAAAAAAATAGGCCGGCCTTCAGCCCACCACCACCACCACAAAAAAAAAAAAAAAAAAAACCGAATCACCACCACCACCACCAAAAAAAAAAGGACGGCCTGCAGCCCACTACCACCACAAACAAAAAACAAAAAACCGAACCACCACCACCACCACCAAAAAAAAAAGTACGGCCCTGAGCCCACCACCACCACCACCAAAAAAAATAAGGCCAGCCCTGTGCCCACCACCACCACCACCAAAATAAAAAGACCGGCCCTGAACCCACCGCCACCACCACCAACAAAAAAAAAAATGTCCGGCCTAGAGCCCACCACCACCACCACCAAAAAAAAGTACGGCCTGCAGACCAACACCACCACCTCCAAAAAAGAAAAAAAAGGTTGAAGCACCTCCACGACCACCAAAAAATAATAAGGACGGCCCTGAGCCCACCACCACCATCACCAAAAAAAAAAGGCCGGCCCCCAGCCCACCACCACCACCACCAATGAAAAAAAAAAAAACGGCCGAATCACCACCACCTCCACCAAAAAAAAAAGGCCGGCCCCCAGCCCACCACCACCACCACCAAAAAAGAAAAAAAGGTTGAATCACCTCCACCACCACCAAAAAAAAAAAATGTCCGGCCTAGAGCCCACCACCACCACCACCAAAAAAAAAGTACGGCCTGCAGACCACCACCACCACCTCCAAAAAAGAAAAAAAAGGTTGAATCACCTCCACGACCACCAAAAAATAATAAGGACGGCCCTAAGCCCACCACCACCATCACCAAAAAAATAAGGCCGGCCCTCAGCCCACCACCACCACCACCACTGAAAAAAAAAAAAAAAAAGACCGAATCACCACCACAAGCGCCTAAAAAAATAGGACGGCCTTCAGCCCACCACCACCACCACCAATAAAAAAAAGGCCGGCCCTGAGCCCACCACCACCACCACCACCAAAAAAAAGGCCGAATCACCACCACCACCACCAAAAAAAAAAGTACGGCCTGCAGCCCACCACCACCACCACCACCACCAAAAAAAAAGGCCGGCCCTGAGCCCACCACCACCACCAACAAAAAAAAAAATAAGGCCGAATCACCACCACCACCACCACCAAAAAAAAAAGTACGGCCCTGAACCCACAACCACCAACAAAAAAAAAATGTCCGGCCTAGAGCCCACCACCACCACCACCAAAAAAAAAGTACGGCCTGCAGACCACCACCACCACCAAAAAAATTGTCCGGCCTGCAGCCCACCGCCACCACCAAAAAAAAAAAATGTCCGGCCTGCAGCCCACCACCACTACCACTAAAAATAAAAGGCCGGCCCTGAGCCCACCACCACCACCAGCAAAAAAAAAAAAAAGGCCGAATCACCACCACCTCCAAAAAAAAAACTACGGCCTTGAGCCCACCACCACCACCAACAAAAAAATAAGGCCAGCCTGCAGCCCACCACCACCACCACCAAAAAAGAAAAAAAGGGTGAATCACCGCCACCACCACCAAAGAAAAAAAAATGGACGCCTCTGAGCCCACCACCACCACCACCACTGAAAAAAAGGATGGCCCTCAGCCCACCACCACCACCACCAAAAAAAAAGAACGGCCCTGAACCCACCATCACCACCACCAAAAAAAAAAGGATGGCCCTCAGCCCACCACCACCACCACCAAAAAAAAAGGACGGCCCTGAACCCACCATCACCACCACCAAAAAAAAAAGGACGGCCCTCAGCCCACCACCACCACCAAAAAAAAAAAAGGACGGCCCTGAGCCCACCACCACCACCACAAAAAAAAAAGGCCGGCACTGAACCCACCACCACCACCACCAACAAAAAAAAAATGTCCGACCTAGAGCCCACCACCACCACCACCAAAAATATAGTACGGCCTGCAGACCACCACCACCACCAAAAAAAAAGTACGGCCTGCAGCCCACCACCACTACCACTAAAAATAAAAGGCCGGCCCTGAGCCCACCACCACCCACCACCAAAAAAAAAAAAAGGCCGAATCACCACCACCAACAAAAAAAAAACTACGGCCTTGAGCCCACCACCACCACCAACAAAAAAATAAGGCCAGCCTGCAGCCCACCACCACCACCACCAAAAAAGAAAAAAAGGTTGAATCACCGCCACCACCACCAAAGAAAAAAAAATGGACGCCTCTGAGCCCACCACCACCACCACCAAAAAAAAAAGGATGGCCCTCAGCCCACCACCACCACCACCAAAAAAAAAGAACGGCCCTGAACCCACCACTACCACCAAAAAAAAAATGTCCGGCCTAGATCCCACCACCACCACCACCAAAAAAAAGTACGGCCTGCAGACCACCACCACCACCACCAAAAAAATTGTCCGGCCTGCAGCCCACCACCACCACCAAAAAAAAAAAGATGTCCGGCCTGCAGCCCACCACCACTACCACTAAAAATAAAAGGCCGGCCCTGAGCCCACCACCACCACCAGCAAAAAAGAAAAAAAGGTTGAATCACCTCCACCACCACCAAAAAAAAAAAATGTCCGGCCTAGAGCCCACCACCACCACCACCAAAAAAAAAGTACGGCCTGCAGACCACCACCACCACCTCCAAAAAAGAAAAAAAAGGTTGAATCACCTCCACGACCACCAAAAAATAATAAGGACGGCCCTAAGCCCACCACCACCATCACCAAAAAAATAAGGCCGGCCCTCAGCCCACCACCACCACCACCACTGAAAAAAAAAAAAAAAAAGACCGAATCACCACCACAAGCGCCTAAAAAAATAGGACGGCCTTCAGCCCACCACCACCACCACCAATAAAAAAAAGGCCGGCCCTGAGCCCACCACCACCACCACCACCAAAAAAAAGGCCGAATCACCACCACCACCACCAAAAAAAAAAGTACGGCCTGCAGCCCACCACCACCACCACCACCACCAAAAAAAAAGGCCGGCCCTGAGCCCACCACCACCACCAACAAAAAAAAAAATAAGGCCGAATCACCACCACCACCACCACCAAAAAAAAAAGTACGGCCCTGAACCCACAACCACCAACAAAAAAAAAATGTCCGGCCTAGAGCCCACCACCACCACCACCAAAAAAAAAGTACGGCCTGCAGACCACCACCACCACCAAAAAAATTGTCCGGCCTGCAGCCCACCGCCACCACCAAAAAAAAAAAATGTCCGGCCTGCAGCCCACCACCACTACCACTAAAAATAAAAGGCCGGCCCTGAGCCCACCACCACCACCAGCAAAAAAAAAAAAAAGGCCGAATCACCACCACCTCCAAAAAAAAAACTACGGCCTTGAGCCCACCACCACCACCAACAAAAAAATAAGGCCAGCCTGCAGCCCACCACCACCACCACCAAAAAAGAAAAAAAGGGTGAATCACCGCCACCACCACCAAAGAAAAAAAAATGGACGCCTCTGAGCCCACCACCACCACCACCACTGAAAAAAAGGATGGCCCTCAGCCCACCACCACCACCAACAAAAAAAAAGAACGGCCCTGAACCCACCATCACCACCACCAAAAAAAAAAGGATGGCCCTCAGCCCACCACCACCACCACCAAAAAAAAAGGACGGCCCTGAACCCACCATCACCACCACCAAAAAAAAAAGGACGGCCCTCAGCCCACCACCACCACCAAAAAAAAAAAAGGACGGCCCTGAGCCCACCACCACCACCACAAAAAAAAAAGGCCGGCACTGAACCCACCACCACCACCACCAACAAAAAAAAAATGTCCGACCTAGAGCCCACCACCACCACCACCAAAAATATAGTACGGCCTGCAGACCACCACCACCACCAAAAAAAAAGTACGGCCTGCAGCCCACCACCACTACCACTAAAAATAAAAGGCCGGCCCTGAGCCCACCACCACCCACCACCAAAAAAAAAAAAAGGCCGAATCACCACCACCAACAAAAAAAAAACTACGGCCTTGAGCCCACCACCACCACCAACAAAAAAATAAGGCCAGCCTGCAGCCCACCACCACCACCACCAAAAAAGAAAAAAAGGTTGAATCACCGCCACCACCACCAAAGAAAAAAAAATGGACGCCTCTGAGCCCACCACCACCACCACCAAAAAAAAAAGGATGGCCCTCAGCCCACCACCACCACCACCAAAAAAAAAGAACGGCCCTGAACCCACCACTACCACCAAAAAAAAAATGTCCGGCCTAGATCCCACCACCACCACCACCAAAAAAAAGTACGGCCTGCAGACCACCACCACCACCACCAAAAAAATTGTCCGGCCTGCAGCCCACCACCACCACCAAAAAAAAAAAGATGTCCGGCCTGCAGCCCACCACCACTACCACTAAAAATAAAAGGCCGGCCCTGAGCCCACCACCACCACCAGCAAAAAAAAAAAAAAGGCCGAATCACCACCACCTCCAAAAAAAAAACTACGGCCTTGAGCCCACCACCACCACCAACAAAAAAATAAGGCCAGCCTGCAGCCCACCACCACCACCACCAAAAAAGAAAAAAAGGTTGAATCACCGCCACCACCACCAAAGAAAAAAAAATGGACGCCTCTGAGCCCACCACCACCACCACCAAAAAAAAAAGGACGGCCTGCAGCCCACTACCACCACAAACAAAAAACAAAAAACCGAACCACCACCACCACCACCAAAAAAAAAAGTACGGCCCTGAGCCCACCACCACCACCACCAAAAAAAATAAGGCCAGCCCTGTGCCCACCACCACCACCACCAAAATAAAAAGACCGGCCCTGAACCCACCGCCACCACCACCAACAAAAAAAAAAATGTCCGGCCTAGAGCCCACCACCACCACCACCAAAAAAAAGTACGGCCTGCAGACCAACACCACCACCTCCAAAAAAGAAAAAAAAGGTTGAAGCACCTCCACGACCACCAAAAAATAATAAGGACGGCCCTGAGCCCACCACCACCATCACCAAAAAAAAAAGGCCGGCCCCCAGCCCACCACCACCACCACCAATGAAAAAAAAAAAAACGGCCGAATCACCACCACCTCCACCAAAAAAAAAAGGCCGGCCCCCAGCCCACCACCACCACCACCAAAAAAGAAAAAAAGGTTGAATCACCTCCACCACCACCAAAAAAAAAAAATGTCCGGCCTAGAGCCCACCACCACCACCACCAAAAAAAAAGTACGGCCTGCAGACCACCACCACCACCTCCAAAAAAGAAAAAAAAGGTTGAATCACCTCCACGACCACCAAAAAATAATAAGGACGGCCCTAAGCCCACCACCACCATCACCAAAAAAATAAGGCCGGCCCTCAGCCCACCACCACCACCACCACTGAAAAAAAAAAAAAAAAGACCGAATCACCACCACAAGCGCCTAAAAAAATAGGACGGCCTTCAGCCCACCACCACCACCACCAATAAAAAAAAGGCCGGCCCTGAGCCCACCACCACCACCACCACCAAAAAAAAGGCCGAATCACCACCACCACCACCAAAAAAAAAAGTACGGCCTGCAGCCCACCACCACCACCACCACCACCAAAAAAAAAGGCCGGCCCTGAGCCCACCACCACCACCAACAAAAAAAAAAATAAGGCCGAATCACCACCACCACCACCACCAAAAAAAAAAGTACGGCCCTGAACCCACAACCACCAACAAAAAAAAAATGTCCGGCCTAGAGCCCACCACCACCACCACCAAAAAAAAAGTACGGCCTGCAGACCACCACCACCACCAAAAAAATTGTCCGGCCTGCAGCCCACCGCCACCACCAAAAAAAAAAAATGTCCGGCCTGCAGCCCACCACCACTACCACTAAAAATAAAAGGCCGGCCCTGAGCCCACCACCACCACCAGCAAAAAAAAAAAAAAGGCCGAATCACCACCACCTCCAAAAAAAAAACTACGGCCTTGAGCCCACCACCACCACCAACAAAAAAATAAGGCCAGCCTGCAGCCCACCACCACCACCACCAAAAAAGAAAAAAAGGGTGAATCACCGCCACCACCACCAAAGAAAAAAAAATGGACGCCTCTGAGCCCACCACCACCACCACCACTGAAAAAAAGGATGGCCCTCAGCCCACCACCACCACCACCAAAAAAAAAGAACGGCCCTGAACCCACCATCACCACCACCAAAAAAAAAAGGATGGCCCTCAGCCCACCACCACCACCACCAAAAAAAAAGGACGGCCCTGAACCCACCATCACCACCACCAAAAAAAAAAGGACGGCCCTCAGCCCACCACCACCACCAAAAAAAAAAAAGGACGGCCCTGAGCCCACCACCACCACCACAAAAAAAAAAGGCCGGCACTGAACCCACCACCACCACCACCAACAAAAAAAAAATGTCCGACCTAGAGCCCACCACCACCACCACCAAAAATATAGTACGGCCTGCAGACCACCACCACCACCAAAAAAAAAGTACGGCCTGCAGCCCACCACCACTACCACTAAAAATAAAAGGCCGGCCCTGAGCCCACCACCACCCACCACCAAAAAAAAAAAAAGGCCGAATCACCACCACCAACAAAAAAAAAACTACGGCCTTGAGCCCACCACCACCACCAACAAAAAAATAAGGCCAGCCTGCAGCCCACCACCACCACCACCAAAAAAGAAAAAAAGGTTGAATCACCGCCACCACCACCAAAGAAAAAAAAATGGACGCCTCTGAGCCCACCACCACCACCACCAAAAAAAAAAGGATGGCCCTCAGCCCACCACCACCACCACCAAAAAAAAAGAACGGCCCTGAACCCACCACTACCACCAAAAAAAAAATGTCCGGCCTAGATCCCACCACCACCACCACCAAAAAAAAGTACGGCCTGCAGACCACCACCACCACCACCAAAAAAATTGTCCGGCCTGCAGCCCACCACCACCACCAAAAAAAAAAAGATGTCCGGCCTGCAGCCCACCACCACTACCACTAAAAATAAAAGGCCGGCCCTGAGCCCACCACCACCACCAGCAAAAAAAAAAAAAAGGCCGAATCACCACCACCTCCAAAAAAAAAACTACGGCCTTGAGCCCACCACCACCACCAACAAAAAAATAAGGCCAGCCTGCAGCCCACAAC
Source organism: Tetrao urogallus (assembly GCF_951394365.1). NCBI lineage: Eukaryota > Metazoa > Chordata > Aves > Galliformes > Phasianidae > Tetrao > Tetrao urogallus. Next base: position 350,778 of record NC_136835.1, on the reverse strand, counting down.
CACCACCACCAAAAAAGAAAAAAAGGTTGAATCACCGCCACCACCACCAAAGAAAAAAAAATGGACGCCTCTGAGCCCACCACCACCACCACCAAAAAAAAAAGGATGGCCCCCAGCCCACCACCACCACCACCAAAAAAGAAAAAAAGGTTGAATCACCTCCACCACCACCAAAAAAAAAAATGTCCGGCCCAGAGCCCACCACCACCACCACCAAAAAAAAAGTACGGCCTGCAGACCACCACCACCATCACCAAAAAAATAAGGCCGGCCCTCAGCCCACCACCACCACCACCACTGAAAAAAAAAAAAAAGGCCGAATCACCACCACAAGCGCCTAAAAAAATAGGACGGCCTTCAGCCCACCACCACCACCACCAATAAAAAAAAGGCCGGCCCTGAGCCCACCACCACCACCACCACCAAAAAAAAGGCCGAATCACCACCACCACCACCAAAAAAAAAAGTACGGCCTTGAGCCCACCACCACCACCAACAAAAAAATAAGGCCAGCCTGCAGCCCACCACCACCACCACAAAAAAGAAAAAAAGGGTGAATCACCACCACCACCACCAAAGAAAAAAAAATGGACGCCTCTGAGCCCACCACCACCACCACCAACAAAAAAAAAATGTCCGGCCTAGAGCCCACCACCACTACCACTAAAAATAAAAGGCCGGCCCTGAGCCCACCACCACCACCAGCAAAAAAAAAAAAAAGGCCGAATCACCACCACCAACAAAAAAAAAACTACGGCCTTGAGCCCACCACCACCACCAACAAAAAAATAAGGCCAGCCTGCAGCCCACCACCACCACCAACAAAAAAGAAAAAAGGTTGAATCACCGCCACCACCACCAAAGAAAAAAAAATGGACGCCTCTGAGTCCACCACCACCACCACCAAAAAAAATTAGGCCAGCCCTGAGCCCACCACCACCACCACAAAAAAAAAAGGCCGGCCCAGAACCCACCACCACCACCAAAAAAAAGTACGGCCTGCAGACCACCACCACCACCAACAAAAAAAAATGTCCGGCCTGCAGCCCACCACCACCACCACCACCAATAAAATAAGGCCGGCCCTGAGCCCACCACCACCACCACCAAATAAAAAAAAAAAAAAAAAAGGCCGAATCACCACCACCACCTCCAAAAAAAAAACGATGGTCCTGAGCCCACCACCACCCACCACCAAAAAAAAAAAAAAAAAGCCGAATCACCACCACCACTGAAAAAAAAATGTCCGACCTAGAGCCCACCACCACCACCACCAAAAATAAAGTACGGCCTGCAGACCACCACCACCACCAAAAAAAAAAAATGTCCGGCCTGCAGCCCACCACCACCACCACCAAAAAAAAAAGGCCGGCCCTGAGCCCACCACCACCACCACCAAAAAAAAAAAAAAAAAAAAGGCCAAATCACCACCACCACCTCCAAAAAAAAAAATTCCGGTCCTGAGCCCGCCACCACCACCACCAAAAAAAAAAAAAAAAGCCGAATCACCACCACCACCACCAAAAAAAAAAGGACGGCCTGCAGCCCACCACCACAACTAACAAAAAAAAAAAAAACAAAAAACCGAATCACCACCACCACCACCAAAAAAAAAGAACGGCCCTGAACCCACCATCACCACCACCAAAATAAAAAAGGCCGAATCACCACAACCACCACCAAAAAAAAAAAGCCGAATCACCACCACCAACAAAAAAAAAAAAGTACGGCCCCCAGCCCACCACCACCACCACCAAAATAAAAAGGCCGGCCCTGAACCCACCACCACCACCAAGACTGAAAAAAAAAAAAAAGGCTGAATCACCACCACCAGCGCCTAAAAAAATAGGACGGCCTTCAGCCCACCACCACCACCATAAAAAAAAAAAAAAAGCCGAATCACCACCACCACCACCAAAAAAAAAAGTACGGCCCCCAGCCCACCACCACCACCACCAAAAAAAAAAGGCCGGCCCTGAACCCACCACCACCACCAAAAAAAAAATGTCCGGCCTAGATCCCACCACCACCACCACCAAAAAAAAGTACGGCCTGCAGACCACCACCACCACCAACAAAAAAAAATGTCCGGCCTACAGCCCACCATCACCACCAAAAAAAAAAGTACGGCCCCCAGCCCACCACTACCACCGCTAAAAAAAAAAAAAAAAACGGCCAAATCACCACCACCACCACCAAAAAAAAAAGTACGGCCCCCAGCCCACCACCACCACCACCAAAGTAAAAAAGGCCGAATCACCACCACCACCACCAAAAAAAAAAGGCCGAATCACCACCACCACCACCGCATAAAAAAAAAGTACGGCCTGCAGCCCACCACCACCACCACCAAAAATATAAGGCCGGCCCTGAACCCACCACCACCACCACCACTGAAAAAAAAAAAAAAGGCCGAATCACCACCACCAGCGCCTAAAAAAATAGGCCGGCCTTCAGCCCACCACCACCACAACAAAAAAAAAAAAAAAAAAAACCGAATCACCACCACCACCACCAAAAAAAAAAGGACGGCCTGCAGCCCACTACCACCACAAACAAAAAAAAAAAAACCGAACCACCACCACCACCACCAAAAAAAAAAGTACGGCCCTGAGCCCACCACCACCACCACCAAAAAAAATAAGGCCAGCCCTGTGCCCACCACCACCACCACCAAAATAAAAAGACCGGCCCTGAACCCACCGCCACCACCACCAACAAAAAAAAAAATGTCCGGCCTAGAGCCCACCACCACCACCACCAAAAAAAAGTACGGCCTGCAGACCAACACCACCACCTCCAAAAAAGAAAAAAAAGGTTGAAGCACCTCCACGACCACCAAAAAATAATAAGGACGGCCCTGAGCCCACCACCACCATCACCAAAAAAAAAAGGCCGGCCCCCAGACCACCACCACCACCACCAATGAAAAAAAAAAAAACGGCCGAATCACCACCACCTCCACCAAAAAAAAAAGGCCGGCCCCCAGCCCACCACCACCACCACCAAAAAAGAAAAAAAGGTTGAATCACCTCCACCACCACCAAAAAAAAAAAATGTCCGGCCTAGAGCCCACCACCACCACCACCAAAAAAAAAGTACGGCCTGCAGACCACCACCACCACCTCCAAAAAAGAAAAAAAAGGTTGAATCACCTCCACGACCACCAAAAAATAATAAGGACGGCCCTAAGCCCACCACCACCATCACCAAAAAAATAAGGCCGGCCCTCAGCCCACCACCACCACCACCACTGAAAAAAAAAAAAAAAAGACCGAATCACCACCACAAGCGCCTAAAAAAATAGGACGGCCTTCAGCCCACCACCACCACCACCAATAAAAAAAAGGCCGGCCCTGAGCCCACCACCACCACCACCACCAAAAAAAAGGCCGAATCACCACCACCACCACCAAAAAAAAAAGTACGGCCTGCAGCCCACCACCACCACCACCACCACCAAAAAAAAAGGCCGGCCCTGAGCCCACCACCACCACCAACAAAAAAAAAAATAAGGCCGAATCACCACCACCACCACCACCAAAAAAAAAAGTACGGCCCTGAACCCACAACCACCAACAAAAAAAAAATGTCCGGCCTACAGCCCACCACCACCACCACCAAAAAAAAAGTACGGCCTGCAGACCACCACCACCACCAAAAAAATTGTCCGGCCTGCAGCCCACCGCCACCACCAAAAAAAAAAAATGTCCGGCCTGCAGCCCACCACCACTACCACTAAAAATAAAAGGCCGGCCCTGAGCCCACCACCACCACCAGCAAAAAAAAAAAAAAGGCCGAATCACCACCACCTCCAAAAAAAAAACTACGGCCTTGAGCCCACCACCACCACCAACAAAAAAATAAGGCCAGCCTGCAGCCCACCACCACCACCACCAAAAAAGAAAAAAAGGGTGAATCACCGCCACCACCACCAAAGAAAAAAAAATGGACGCCTCTGAGCCCACCACCACCACCACCACTGAAAAAAAGGATGGCCCTCAGCCCACCACCACCACCACCAAAAAAAAAGAACGGCCCTGAACCCACCATCACCACCACCAAAAAAAAAAGGATGGCCCTCAGCCCACCACCACCACCACCAAAAAAAAAGGACGGCCCTGAACCCACCATCACCACCACCAAAAAAAAAAGGACGGCCCTCAGCCCACCACCACCACCAAAAAAAAAAAAGGACGGCCCTGAGCCCACCACCACCACCACAAAAAAAAAAGGCCGGCACTGAACCCACCACCACCACCACCAACAAAAAAAAAATGTCCGACCTAGAGCCCACCACCACCACCACCAAAAATATAGTACGGCCTGCAGACCACCACCACCACCAAAAAAAAAGTACGGCCTGCAGCCCACCACCACTACCACTAAAAATAAAAGGCCGGCCCTGAGCCCACCACCACCCACCACCAAAAAAAAAAAAAGGCCGAATCACCACCACCAACAAAAAAAAAACTACGGCCTTGAGCCCACCACCACCACCAACAAAAAAATAAGGCCAGCCTGCAGCCCACCACCACCACCACCAAAAAAGAAAAAAAGGTTGAATCACCGCCACCACCACCAAAGAAAAAAAAATGGACGCCTCTGAGCCCACCACCACCACCACCAAAAAAAAAAGGATGGCCCTCAGCCCACCACCACCACCACCAAAAAAAAAGAACGGCCCTGAACCCACCACTACCACCAAAAAAAAAATGTCCGGCCTAGATCCCACCACCACCACCACCAAAAAAAAGTACGGCCTGCAGACCACCACCACCACCACCAAAAAAATTGTCCGGCCTGCAGCCCACCACCACCACCAAAAAAAAAAAGATGTCCGGCCTGCAGCCCACCACCACTACCACTAAAAATAAAAGGCCGGCCCTGAGCCCACCACCACCACCAGCAAAAAAAAAAAAAAGGCCGAATCACCACCACCTCCAAAAAAAAAACTACGGCCTTGAGCCCACCACCACCACCAACAAAAAAATAAGGCCAGCCTGCAGCCCACCACCACCACCACCAAAAAAGAAAAAAAGGTTGAATCACCGCCACCACCACCAAAGAAAAAAAAATGGACGCCTCTGAGCCCACCACCACCACCACCAAAAAAAAAAGGATGGCCCCCAGCCCACCACCACCACCACCAAAAAAGAAAAAAAGGTTGAATCACCTCCACCACCACCAAAAAAAAAAAATGTCCGGCCCAGAGCCCACCACCACCACCACCAAAAAAAAAGTACGGCCTGCAGACCACCACCACCATCACCAAAAAAATAAGGCCGGCCCTCAGCCCACCACCACCACCACCACTGAAAAAAAAAAAAAAGGCCGAATCACCACCACAAGCGCTTAAAAAAATAGGACGGCCTTCAGCCCACCACCACCACCACCAATAAAAAAAAGGCCGGCCCTGAGCCCACCACAACCACCACCACCAAAAAAAAGGCCGAATCACCACCACCACCACCAAAAAAAAAAGTACGGCCTGCAGCCCACCACCACCACCACAACCAAAAAAAAAAGGCCGGCCCTGAGCCCACCACCACCACCAACAAAAAAAAAAATAAGGCCGAATCACCACCACCACCTTCAAAAAAAAAAGTACGGCCCTGAACCCACCACCACCAACAAAAAAAAAATGTCCAGCCTAGAGCCCACCACCACAACCACCAAAAAAAAAGTACGGCCTGCAGACCACCACCACCACCAAAAAAATTGTCCGGCCTGCAGACCACCGCCACCACCAAAAAAAAAAAGATGTCCGGCCTGCAGCCCACCACCACTACCACTAAAAATAAAAGGCCGGCCCTGAGCCCACCACCACCACCAGCAAAAAAAAAAAAAAGGCCGAATCACCACCACCTCCAAAAAAAAAACTACGGCCTTGAGCCCACCACCACCACCAACAAAAAAATAAGGCCAGCCTGCAGCCCACCACCACCACCACAAAAAAGAAAAAAAGGGTGAATCACCACCACCACCACCAAAGAAAAAAAAATGGACGCCTCTGAGCCCACCACCACCACCACCAACAAAAAAAAAATGTCCGACCTAGAGCCCACCACCACTACCACTAAAAATAAAAGGCCGGCCCTGAGCCCACCACCACCACCAGCAAAAAAAAAAAAAAGGCCGAATCACCACCACCAACAAAAAAAAAACTACGGCCTTGAGCCCACCACCACCACCAACAAAAAAATAAGGCCAGCCTGCAGCCCACCACCACCACCAACAAAAAAGAAAAAAGGTTGAATCACCGCCACCACCACCAAAGAAAAAAAAATGGACGCCTCTGAGTCCACCACCACCACCACCAAAAAAAATTAGGCCAGCCCTGAGCCCACCACCACCACCACAAAAAAAAAAGGCCGGCCCTGAACCCACCACCACCACCAAAAAAAAAATGTCCGGCCTAGATCCCACCACCACCACCACCAAAAAAAAGTACGGCCTGCAGACCACCACCACCACCAACAAAAAAAAATGTCCGGCCTACAGCCCACCATCACCACCAAAAAAAAAAGTACGGCCCCCAGCCCACCACTACCACCGCTAAAAAAAAAAAAAAAAACGGCCGAATCACCACCACCACCACCAAAAAAAAAAGTACGGCCCCCAGCCCACCACCACCACCACCAAAGTAAAAAAGGCCGAATCACCACCACCACCACCAAAAAAAAAAGGCCGAATCACCACCACCACCACCGCATAAAAAAAAAGTACGGCCTGCAGACCACCACCACCACCACCAAAAATATAAGGCCGGCCCTGAACCCACCACCACCACCACCACTGAAAAAAAAAAAAAAGGCCGAATCACCACCACCAGCGCCTAAAAAAATAGGCCGGCCTTCAGCCCACCACCACCACCACAAAAAAAAAAAAAAAAAAAACCGAATCACCACCACCACCACCAAAAAAAAAAGGACGGCCTGCAGCCCACTACCACCACAAACAAAAAACAAAAAACCGAACCACCACCACCACCACCAAAAAAAAAAGTACGGCCCTGAGCCCACCACCACCACCACCAAAAAAAATAAGGCCAGCCCTGTGCCCACCACCACCACCACCAAAATAAAAAGACCGGCCCTGAACCCACCGCCACCACCACCAACAAAAAAAAAAATGTCCGGCCTAGAGCCCACCACCACCACCACCAAAAAAAAGTACGGCCTGCAGACCAACACCACCACCTCCAAAAAAGAAAAAAAAGGTTGAAGCACCTCCACGACCACCAAAAAATAATAAGGACGGCCCTGAGCCCACCACCACCATCACCAAAAAAAAAGGCCGGCCCCCAGCCCACCACCACCACCACCAATGAAAAAAAAAAAAACGGCCGAATCACCACCACCTCCACCAAAAAAAAAAGGCCGGCCCCCAGCCCACCACCACCACCACCAAAAAAGAAAAAAAGGTTGAATCACCTCCACCACCACCAAAAAAAAAAAATGTCCGGCCTAGAGCCCACCACCACCACCACCAAAAAAAAAGTACGGCCTGCAGACCACCACCACCACCTCCAAAAAAGAAAAAAAAGGTTGAATCACCTCCACGACCACCAAAAAATAATAAGGACGGCCCTAAGCCCACCACCACCATCACCAAAAAAATAAGGCCGGCCCTCAGCCCACCACCACCACCACCACTGAAAAAAAAAAAAAAAAGACCGAATCACCACCACAAGCGCCTAAAAAAATAGGACGGCCTTCAGCCCACCACCACCACCACCAATAAAAAAAAGGCCGGCCCTGAGCCCACCACCACCACCACCACCAAAAAAAAGGCCGAATCACCACCACCACCACCAAAAAAAAAAGTACGGCCTGCAGCCCACCACCACCACCACCACCACCAAAAAAAAAGGCCGGCCCTGAGCCCACCACCACCACCAACAAAAAAAAAAATAAGGCCGAATCACCACCACCACCACCACCAAAAAAAAAAGTACGGCCCTGAACCCACAACCACCAACAAAAAAAAAATGTCCGGCCTACAGCCCACCACCACCACCACCAAAAAAAAAGTACGGCCTGCAGACCACCACCACCACCAAAAAAATTGTCCGGCCTGCAGCCCACCGCCACCACCAAAAAAAAAAAATGTCCGGCCTGCAGCCCACCACCACTACCACTAAAAATAAAAGGCCGGCCCTGAGCCCACCACCACCACCAGCAAAAAAAAAAAAAAGGCCGAATCACCACCACCTCCAAAAAAAAAACTACGGCCTTGAGCCCACCACCACCACCAACAAAAAAATAAGGCCAGCCTGCAGCCCACCACCACCACCACCAAAAAAGAAAAAAAGGGTGAATCACCGCCACCACCACCAAAGAAAAAAAAATGGACGCCTCTGAGCCCACCACCACCACCACCACTGAAAAAAAGGATGGCCCTCAGCCCACCACCACCACCACCAAAAAAAAAGAACGGCCCTGAACCCACCATCACCACCACCAAAAAAAAAAGGATGGCCCTCAGCCCACCACCACCACCACCAAAAAAAAAGGACGGCCCTGAACCCACCATCACCACCACCAAAAAAAAAAGGACGGCCCTCAGCCCACCACCACCACCAAAAAAAAAAAAGGACGGCCCTGAGCCCACCACCACCACCACAAAAAAAAAAGGCCGGCACTGAACCCACCACCACCACCACCAACAAAAAAAAAATGTCCGACCTAGAGCCCACCACCACCACCACCAAAAATATAGTACGGCCTGCAGACCACCACCACCACCAAAAAAAAAGTACGGCCTGCAGCCCACCACCACTACCACTAAAAATAAAAGGCCGGCCCTGAGCCCACCACCACCCACCACCAAAAAAAAAAAAAGGCCGAATCACCACCACCAACAAAAAAAAAACTACGGCCTTGAGCCCACCACCACCACCAACAAAAAAATAAGGCCAGCCTGCAGCCCACCACCACCACCACCAAAAAAGAAAAAAAGGTTGAATCACCGCCACCACCACCAAAGAAAAAAAAATGGACGCCTCTGAGCCCACCACCACCACCACCAAAAAAAAAAGGATGGCCCTCAGCCCACCACCACCACCACCAAAAAAAAAGAACGGCCCTGAACCCACCACTACCACCAAAAAAAAAATGTCCGGCCTAGATCCCACCACCACCACCACCAAAAAAAAGTACGGCCTGCAGACCACCACCACCACCACCAAAAAAATTGTCCGGCCTGCAGCCCACCACCACCACCAAAAAAAAAAAGATGTCCGGCCTGCAGCCCACCACCACTACCACTAAAAATAAAAGGCCGGCCCTGAGCCCACCACCACCACCAGCAAAAAAAAAAAAAAGGCCGAATCACCACCACCTCCAAAAAAAAAACTACGGCCTTGAGCCCACCACCACCACCAACAAAAAAATAAGGCCAGCCTGCAGCCCACCACCACCACCACCAAAAAAGAAAAAAAGGTTGAATCACCGCCACCACCACCAAAGAAAAAAAAATGGACGCCTCTGAGCCCACCACCACCACCACCAAAAAAAAAAGGACGGCCTGCAGCCCACTACCACCACAAACAAAAAACAAAAAACCGAACCACCACCACCACCACCAAAAAAAAAAGTACGGCCCTGAGCCCACCACCACCACCACCAAAAAAAATAAGGCCAGCCCTGTGCCCACCACCACCACCACCAAAATAAAAAGACCGGCCCTGAACCCACCGCCACCACCACCAACAAAAAAAAAAATGTCCGGCCTAGAGCCCACCACCACCACCACCAAAAAAAAGTACGGCCTGCAGACCAACACCACCACCTCCAAAAAAGAAAAAAAAGGTTGAAGCACCTCCACGACCACCAAAAAATAATAAGGACGGCCCTGAGCCCACCACCACCATCACCAAAAAAAAAAGGCCGGCCCCCAGCCCACCACCACCACCACCAATGAAAAAAAAAAAAACGGCCGAATCACCACCACCTCCACCAAAAAAAAAAGGCCGGCCCCCAGCCCACCACCACCACCACCAAAAAAGAAAAAAAGGTTGAATCACCTCCACCACCACCAAAAAAAAAAAATGTCCGGCCTAGAGCCCACCACCACCACCACCAAAAAAAAAGTACGGCCTGCAGACCACCACCACCACCTCCAAAAAAGAAAAAAAAGGTTGAATCACCTCCACGACCACCAAAAAATAATAAGGACGGCCCTAAGCCCACCACCACCATCACCAAAAAAATAAGGCCGGCCCTCAGCCCACCACCACCACCACCACTGAAAAAAAAAAAAAAAAGACCGAATCACCACCACAAGCGCCTAAAAAAATAGGACGGCCTTCAGCCCACCACCACCACCACCAATAAAAAAAAGGCCGGCCCTGAGCCCACCACCACCACCACCACCAAAAAAAAGGCCGAATCACCACCACCACCACCAAAAAAAAAAGTACGGCCTGCAGCCCACCACCACCACCACCACCACCAAAAAAAAAGGCCGGCCCTGAGCCCACCACCACCACCAACAAAAAAAAAAATAAGGCCGAATCACCACCACCACCACCACCAAAAAAAAAAGTACGGCCCTGAACCCACAACCACCAACAAAAAAAAAATGTCCGGCCTAGAGCCCACCACCACCACCACCAAAAAAAAAGTACGGCCTGCAGACCACCACCACCACCAAAAAAATTGTCCGGCCTGCAGCCCACCGCCACCACCAAAAAAAAAAAATGTCCGGCCTGCAGCCCACCACCACTACCACTAAAAATAAAAGGCCGGCCCTGAGCCCACCACCACCACCAGCAAAAAAAAAAAAAAGGCCGAATCACCACCACCTCCAAAAAAAAAACTACGGCCTTGAGCCCACCACCACCACCAACAAAAAAATAAGGCCAGCCTGCAGCCCACCACCACCACCACCAAAAAAGAAAAAAAGGGTGAATCACCGCCACCACCACCAAAGAAAAAAAAATGGACGCCTCTGAGCCCACCACCACCACCACCACTGAAAAAAAGGATGGCCCTCAGCCCACCACCACCACCACCAAAAAAAAAGAACGGCCCTGAACCCACCATCACCACCACCAAAAAAAAAAGGATGGCCCTCAGCCCACCACCACCACCACCAAAAAAAAAGGACGGCCCTGAACCCACCATCACCACCACCAAAAAAAAAAGGACGGCCCTCAGCCCACCACCACCACCAAAAAAAAAAAAGGACGGCCCTGAGCCCACCACCACCACCACAAAAAAAAAAGGCCGGCACTGAACCCACCACCACCACCACCAACAAAAAAAAAATGTCCGACCTAGAGCCCACCACCACCACCACCAAAAATATAGTACGGCCTGCAGACCACCACCACCACCAAAAAAAAAGTACGGCCTGCAGCCCACCACCACTACCACTAAAAATAAAAGGCCGGCCCTGAGCCCACCACCACCCACCACCAAAAAAAAAAAAAGGCCGAATCACCACCACCAACAAAAAAAAAACTACGGCCTTGAGCCCACCACCACCACCAACAAAAAAATAAGGCCAGCCTGCAGCCCACCACCACCACCACCAAAAAAGAAAAAAAGGTTGAATCACCGCCACCACCACCAAAGAAAAAAAAATGGACGCCTCTGAGCCCACCACCACCACCACCAAAAAAAAAAGGATGGCCCTCAGCCCACCACCACCACCACCAAAAAAAAAGAACGGCCCTGAACCCACCACTACCACCAAAAAAAAAATGTCCGGCCTAGATCCCACCACCACCACCACCAAAAAAAAGTACGGCCTGCAGACCACCACCACCACCACCAAAAAAATTGTCCGGCCTGCAGCCCACCACCACCACCAAAAAAAAAAAGATGTCCGGCCTGCAGCCCACCACCACTACCACTAAAAATAAAAGGCCGGCCCTGAGCCCACCACCACCACCAGCAAAAAAAAAAAAAAGGCCGAATCACCACCACCTCCAAAAAAAAAACTACGGCCTTGAGCCCACCACCACCACCAACAAAAAAATAAGGCCAGCCTGCAGCCCACCACCACCACCACCAAAAAAGAAAAAAAGGTTGAATCACCGCCACCACCACCAAAGAAAAAAAAATGGACGCCTCTGAGCCCACCACCACCACCACCAAAAAAAAAAGGATGGCCCCCAGCCCACCACCACCACCACCAAAAAAGAAAAAAAGGTTGAATCACCTCCACCACCACCAAAAAAAAAAAATGTCCGGCCCAGAGCCCACCACCACCACCACCAAAAAAAAAGTACGGCCTGCAGACCACCACCACCATCACCAAAAAAATAAGGCCGGCCCTCAGCCCACCACCACCACCACCACTGAAAAAAAAAAAAAAGGCCGAATCACCACCACAAGCGCCTAAAAAAATAGGACGGCCTTCAGCCCACCACCACCAACAACAAAAAAATAAGGCCAGCCTGCAGCCCACCACCACCACCACCAAAAAAGAAAAAAAGGGTGAATCACCGCCACCACCACCAAAGAAAAAAAAATGGACGCCTCTGAGCCCACCACCACCACCACCACTGAAAAAAAGGATGGCCCTCAGCCCACCACCACCACCACCAAAAAAAAAGAACGGCCCTGAACCCACCATCACCACCACCAAAAAAAAAAGGATGGCCCTCAGCCCACCACCACCACCACCAAAAAAAAAGGACGGCCCTGAACCCACCATCACCACCACCAAAAAAAAAAGGACGGCCCTCAGCCCACCACCACCACCAAAAAAAAAAAAGGACGGCCCTGAGCCCACCACCACCACCACAAAAAAAAAAGGCCGGCACTGAACCCACCACCACCACCACCAACAAAAAAAAAATGTCCGACCTAGAGCCCACCACCACCACCACCAAAAATATAGTACGGCCTGCAGACCACCACCACCACCAAAAAAAAAGTACGGCCTGCAGCCCACCACCACTACCACTAAAAATAAAAGGCCGGCCCTGAGCCCACCACCACCCACCACCAAAAAAAAAAAAAGGCCGAATCACCACCACCAACAAAAAAAAAACTACGGCCTTGAGCCCACCACCACCACCAACAAAAAAATAAGGCCAGCCTGCAGCCCACCACCACCACCACCAAAAAAGAAAAAAAGGGTGAATCACCGCCACCACCACCAAAGAAAAAAAAATGGACGCCTCTGAGCCCACCACCACCACCACCAAAAAAAAAAGGATGGCCCTCAGCCCACCACCACCACCACCAAAAAAAAAGAACGGCCCTGAACCCACCACTACCACCAAAAAAAAAATGTCCGGCCTAGATCCCACCACCACCACCACCAAAAAAAAGTACGGCCTGCAGACCACCACCACCACCACCAAAAAAATTGTCCGGCCTGCAGCCCACCACCACCACCAAAAAAAAAAAGATGTCCGGCCTGCAGCCCACCACCACTACCACTAAAAATAAAAGGCCGGCCCTGAGCCCACCACCACCACCAGCAAAAAAAAAAAAAAGGCCGAATCACCACCACCTCCAAAAAAAAAACTACGGCCTTGAGCCCACCACCACCACCAACAAAAAAATAAGGCCAGCCTGCAGCCCACCACCACCACCACCAAAAAAGAAAAAAAGGTTGAATCACCGCCACCACCACCAAAGAAAAAAAAATGGACGCCTCTGAGCCCACCACCACCACCACCAAAAAAAAAAGGATGGCCCCCAGCCCACCACCACCACCACCAAAAAAGAAAAAAAGGTTGAATCACCTCCACCACCACCAAAAAAAAAAAATGTCCGGCCCAGAGCCCACCACCACCACCACCAAAAAAAAAAAATGTCCGGCCCAGAGCCCACCACCACCACCACCAAAAAAAAAGTACGGCCTGCAGACCACCACCACCATCACCAAAAAAATAAGGCCGGCCCTCAGCCCACCACCACCACCACCACTGAAAAAAAAAAAAAAGGCCGAATCACCACCACAAGCGCCTAAAAAAATAGGACGGCCTTCAGCCCACCACCACCACCACCAATAAAAAAAAGGCCGGCCCTGAGCCCACCACCACCACCACCACCAAAAAAAAGGCCGAATCACCACCACCACCACCAAAAAAAAAAGTACGGCCTGCAGCCCACCACCACCACCACCACCACCAAAAAAAAAGGCCGGCCCTGAGCCCACCACCACCACCACCAAAAAAAAAAATAAGGCCGAATCACCACCACCACCTTCAAAAAAAAAAGTACGGCCCTGAACCCACCACCACCAACAAAAAAAAAATGTCCGGCCTAGAGCCCACCACCACAACCACCAAAAAAAAAGTACGGCCTGCAGACCACCACCACCACCAAAAAAATTGTCCGGCCTGCAGACCACCGCCACCACCAAAAAAAAAAAGATGTCCGGCCTGCAGCCCACCACCACTACCACTAAAAATAAAAGGCCGGCCCTGAGCCCACCACCACCACCAGCAAAAAAAAAAAAAAGGCCGAATCACCACCACCTCCAAAAAAAAAACTACGGCCTTGAGCCCACCACCACCACCAACAAAAAAATAAGGCCAGCCTGCAGCCCACCACCACCACCACAAAAAAGAAAAAAAGGGTGAATCACCACCACCACCACCAAAGAAAAAAAAATGGACGCCTCTGAGCCCACCACCACCACCACCAACAAAAAAAAAATGTCCGACCTAGAGCCCACCACCACTACCACTAAAAATAAAAGGCCGGCCCTGAGCCCACCACCACCACCAGCAAAAAAAAAAAAAAGGCCGAATCACCACCACCAACAAAAAAAAAACTACGGCCTTGAGCCCACCACCACCACCAACAAAAAAATAAGGCCAGCCTGCAGCCCACCACCACCACCAACGAAAAAGAAAAAAGGTTGAATCACCGCCACCACCACCAAAGAAAAAAAAATGGACGCCTCTGAGTCCACCACCACCACCACCAAAAAAAATTAGGCCAGCCCTGAGCCCACCACCACCACCACAAAAAAAAAAGGCCGGCCCTGAACCCACAACCACCACCACCACCAAAAAAAAAATGTCCGGCCTAGATCCCACCACCACCACCACCAAAAAAAAGTACGGCCTGCAGACCACCACCACCACCAACAAAAAAAAATGTCCGGCCTACAGCCCACCATCACCACCAAAAAAAAAAGTACGGCCCCCAGCCCACCACTACCACCGCTAAAAAAAAAAAAAAAAACGGCCGAATCACCACCACCACCACCAAAAAAAAAAGTACGGCCCCCAGCCCACCACCACCACCACCAAAGTAAAAAAGGCCGAATCACCACCACCACCACCAAAAAAAAAAGGCCGAATCACCACCACCACCACCGCATAAAAAAAAAGTACGGCCTGCAGACCACCACCACCACCACCAAAAATATAAGGCCGGCCCTGAACCCACCACCACCACCACCACTGAAAAAAAAAAAAAAGGCCGAATCACCACCACCAGCGCCTAAAAAAATAGGCCGGCCTTCAGCCCACCACCACCACAACAAAAAAAAAAAAAAAAAAAACCGAATCACCACCACCACCACCAAAAAAAAAAGGACGGCCTGCAGCCCACTACCACCACAAACAAAAAACAAAAAACCGAACCACCACCACCACCACCAAAAAAAAAAGTACGGCCCTGAGCCCACCACCACCACCACCAAAAAAAATAAGGCCAGCCCTGTGCCCACCACCACCACCACCAAAATAAAAAGACCGGCCCTGAACCCACCGCCACCACCACCAACAAAAAAAAAAATGTCCGGCCTAGAGCCCACCACCACCACCACCAAAAAAAAGTACGGCCTGCAGACCAACACCACCACCTCCAAAAAAGAAAAAAAAGGTTGAAGCACCTCCACGACCACCAAAAAATAATAAGGACGGCCCTGAGCCCACCACCACCATCACCAAAAAAAAAAGGCCGGCCCCCAGCCCACCACCACCACCACCAATGAAAAAAAAAAAAACGGCCGAATCACCACCACCTCCACCAAAAAAAAAAGGCCGGCCCCCAGCCCACCACCACCACCACCAAAAAAGAAAAAAAGGTTGAATCACCTCCACCACCACCAAAAAAAAAAAATGTCCGGCCTAGAGCCCACCACCACCACCACCAAAAAAAAAGTACGGCCTGCAGACCACCACCACCACCTCCAAAAAAGAAAAAAAAGGTTGAATCACCTCCACGACCACCAAAAAATAATAAGGACGGCCCTAAGCCCACCACCACCATCACCAAAAAAATAAGGCCGGCCCTCAGCCCACCACCACCACCACCACTGAAAAAAAAAAAAAAAAGACCGAATCACCACCACAAGCGCCTAAAAAAATAGGACGGCCTTCAGCCCACCACCACCACCACCAATAAAAAAAAGGCCGGCCCTGAGCCCACCACCACCACCACCACCAAAAAAAAGGCCGAATCACCACCACCACCACCAAAAAAAAAAGTACGGCCTGCAGCCCACCACCACCACCACCACCACCAAAAAAAAAGGCCGGCCCTGAGCCCACCACCACCACCAACAAAAAAAAAAATAAGGCCGAATCACCACCACCACCACCACCAAAAAAAAAAGTACGGCCCTGAACCCACAACCACCAACAAAAAAAAAATGTCCGGCCTACAGCCCACCACCACCACCACCAAAAAAAAAGTACGGCCTGCAGACCACCACCACCACCAAAAAAATTGTCCGGCCTGCAGCCCACCGCCACCACCAAAAAAAAAAAATGTCCGGCCTGCAGCCCACCACCACTACCACTAAAAATAAAAGGCCGGCCCTGAGCCCACCACCACCACCAGCAAAAAAAAAAAAAAGGCCGAATCACCACCACCTCCAAAAAAAAAACTACGGCCTTGAGCCCACCACCACCACCAACAAAAAAATAAGGCCAGCCTGCAGCCCACCACCACCACCACCAAAAAAGAAAAAAAGGGTGAATCACCGCCACCACCACCAAAGAAAAAAAAATGGACGCCTCTGAGCCCACCACCACCACCACCACTGAAAAAAAGGATGGCCCTCAGCCCACCACCACCACCACCAAAAAAAAAGAACGGCCCTGAACCCACCATCACCACCACCAAAAAAAAAAGGATGGCCCTCAGCCCACCACCACCACCACCAAAAAAAAAGGACGGCCCTGAACCCACCATCACCACCACCAAAAAAAAAAGGACGGCCCTCAGCCCACCACCACCACCAAAAAAAAAAAAGGACGGCCCTGAGCCCACCACCACCACCACAAAAAAAAAAGGCCGGCACTGAACCCACCACCACCACCACCAACAAAAAAAAAATGTCCGACCTAGAGCCCACCACCACCACCACCAAAAATATAGTACGGCCTGCAGACCACCACCACCACCAAAAAAAAAGTACGGCCTGCAGCCCACCACCACTACCACTAAAAATAAAAGGCCGGCCCTGAGCCCACCACCACCCACCACCAAAAAAAAAAAATAGGCCGAATCACCACCACCAACAAAAAAAAAACTACGGCCTTGAGCCCACCACCACCACCAACAAAAAAATAAGGCCAGCCTGCAGCCCACCACCACCACCACCAAAAAAGAAAAAAAGGTTGAATCACCGCCACCACCACCAAAGAAAAAAAAATGGACGCCTCTGAGCCCACCACCACCACCACCAAAAAAAAAAGGATGGCCCTCAGCCCACCACCACCACCACCAAAAAAAAAGAACGGCCCTGAACCCACCACTACCACCAAAAAAAAAATGTCCGGCCTAGATCCCACCACCACCACCACCAAAAAAAAGTACGGCCTGCAGACCACCACCACCACCACCAAAAAAATTGTCCGGCCTGCAGCCCACCACCACCACCAAAAAAAAAAAGATGTCCGGCCTGCAGCCCACCACCACTACCACTAAAAATAAAAGGCCGGCCCTGAGCCCACCACCACCACCAGCAAAAAAAAAAAAAAGGCCGAATCACCACCACCTCCAAAAAAAAAACTACGGCCTTGAGCCCACCACCACCACCAACAAAAAAATAAGGCCAGCCTGCAGCCCACCACCACCACCACCAAAAAAGAAAAAAAGGTTGAATCACCGCCACCACCACCAAAGAAAAAAAAATGGACGCCTCTGAGCCCACCACCACCACCACCAAAAAAAAAAGGATGGCCCCCAGCCCACCACCACCACCACCAAAAAAGAAAAAAAGGTTGAATCACCTCCACCACCACCAAAAAAAAAAAATGTCCGGCCCAGAGCCCACCACCACCACCACCAAAAAAAAAGTACGGCCTGCAGACCACCACCACCATCACCAAAAAAATAAGGCCGGCCCTCAGCCCACCACCACCACCACCACTGAAAAAAAAAAAAAAGGCCGAATCACCACCACCACCACCAAGAAAAAAAAGACGGCCCTGAGCCCACCACCACCACCACCAAAAAAATAAGGCCGGCCTGCAGCCCACCACCACCACCAACAAAAAAGAAAAAAAGGTTGAATCACCGCCACCACCACCAAAAAAAAAAAAAATGGACGGCTCTGAACCCACCACCACCACCACCAAAAAAAAAAGGACGGCCCTCAGCCCACCACCACCACCACCAAAAAAAAAAGGACGGCCCTGAGCCCACCACCACCACCACCAAAAAAAATAAGGCCAGCCCTGAGCCCACCACCACCACCACCAAAATAAAAAGACCGGCCCTGAACCCACCACCACCACCACCAACAAAAAAAAAAAGTCCGACCTAGAGCCCACCACCACCACCACCAACAAAAAAAAAAAGGTTGAATCACCGCCACCACCACCAAAAAAAAAAAAATGGACGGCTCTGAGCCCACCACCACCATCACCAAAAAAAAAAGGACGGCCCTCAGCCCACCACCACCACCACCAAAAAAAAAAGACCGGCCCTGAACCCACCACCACCACCACCAAAAAAAAAAAAAAGTCCGACCTAGAGCCCACCACCACCACCACCAAAAATAAAGTACGGCCTGCAGACCACCACCACCACCAAAAAAAAAAGGCCGGCCCAGAGCCCACCACCACCACCATCAAAAAAAAAAAAAAAAAAAAAGGCCAAATCACTACCACCACCTTCAAAAAAAAAAGTACGGCCTTGAGCCCACCACCACCACCACCAAAAAAAGTACGGCCTGCAGACCACCACCACCACCAAAAAAAAAAAATGTCCGGCCTACAGCCCACCACCACCACCACCAAAAAAAAAAAGGACGGCCGAATCACCACCACCACCACCAAAAAAAAAAGGCCGGCCCTGAACCCACCACCACCACCACCACCAAAAAAAAAGTACGGCCTGCAGACCACCACCTCCACCAAAAAATAAATGTCCGGCCTACAGCCCACCACCACCACCACCACCAAAAAAAAAGTACGGCCGAATTACCACCACCAGCACCAAAAAAAGAAGGACGGCACTGAGCCCACCACTACCACCACCAAAAAAAAAACAAAAACGGCCGAATCACCACCACCACCACCAAAAAAAAAAGTACGGCCCCCATCCCACCTCCACCACCACCACTGAGAAAAAAAAGAAGGCCGAATCACCACCACCACAGCATAAAAAAAAAGTACGGCCTGCAGCCCACCACCACCACCACCAAAAAAAAAAGGCCGGCCCTCAGCCCACCACCACCACCACCAAAAAAAAAGAACGGCCCTGAACCCACCATCACCACCACCAAAATAAAAAAGGCCGAATCACCACCACCACCACCAAAAAAAAAAGGCCGAATCACCACCACCAGCGCCTAAAAAAATAGGACGGCCTTCAGCCCACCACCACCACCACCAATAAAAAAAAGGCCGGCCCTGAGCCCACCACCACCACCAAAAAAAAGGCCGAATCACCACCACCACCACCAAAAAAAAAGTACGGCCTGCAGCCCACCACCACCACCACCAAAAAAAAAGTATGGCCATGAGCCCACCACCACCACCACCAAAATAAAAAAGGCCGAATCACCGCCACCACGGCATAAAAAAAAAAAACAAAAACGGCCGAATCACCACCACCATCACCAAAAAAAAAAGGCCGAATCACCACCACCACCACCAAAAAAAAAAGGCCGGCCCTGAACCCACCACCACCACCACCACCAAAAAAAAAGTACGGCCTGCAGACCACCACCACCACCAAAAAAAAAAAATGTCCGGCCTACAGCCCACCACCACCACAACCATAAAATAAAAGGACGGCCGAATTACCACCACCAACACCAAAAAAAGAAGGACGGCACTGAGCCCACCACTACAACCACCAAAAAAAAAAACACAGCTGAATCACCACCACCATCACCAAAAAAAAAAGACCGAATCACCACCACCACCACAGCATCAAAAAAAAGTACGGCCTGCAGCCCACCACCACCACCAACAAAAAAAAAGGCCGGCCCTGAACCCACCACCACCACCACCAAAAAAAAAAAAAGACCGAATCACCACAACCACCTCCAAAAAAAAAAGTACGGCCCTGAGCCCACCACCTCCACCACCAAAAAAAAAAAATGTCCGGCCTACAGCCCACCACCACCACCAAAAAAAAAAAGGACGGCCGAATCACTACCACCACCACCACCAAAAAAAAAAGTACGGCCCTGAGCCCACCACCACCACCACCAAAAAAAAAAGGCCGGCCCCCAGCCCACCACCATCACTACCACTGAAAAAAAAAAAGGCTGAATCACCACCACCACCACCAAAAAATAAAGGATGGCACTGAGCCCACCACTACCACCACCAAAAAAAAAAAAAAAGGGCCGAATCACCACCACCACCAAAAAAAAAAAAAGGCCGGCCCCCAGCCCACCACCACCACCACCACAGAAAAAAAAAAAAAGGTTGAATCACCACCACCACCACCAAAAAAAAAAGGACGGCCTGCAGCCCACCACCACCATCACCAAAAAAAATAAGGCCAGCCTGCAGCCCACCACCACCACCACCAAAAAAAAAAAAGGACGGCCGAATCACCACCACCACCACAAAAAAAAAAAGGCCGGCCCCGAGCCCACCACCACCACCACCACTGAAAAAAAAAAAAAGGTTGAATCTCCACCGCCACCACCAAAAAAAAGAGGACGGCCCTGAGCCCACCACCACCACCACCAAAAAAAAAGTACGGCCTGCAGACCACCACCACCACCAAAAAAAAAGTACGGCCTGCAGACCACCACCACCACAGCATAAAAAAAAAGTACGGCCTGCAGCCCACCACCACCACCACCAAAAAAAAAAGTACGGCCCTGAGCCCACCACCACCACCACCAAAAAAAAAAGGCCGGCCCTCAGCCCACCAACATCACTACTACTGAAAAAAAAAAAGGCCGAATCACCAGCACCACCACCAAAAAGAAAAGGATGGCACTGAGCCCACCACTACCACCACCAAAAAAAAAAAAAAGGGCCGAATCACCACAACCACCAAAAAAAAAAAAAGGCCGGCCCCGAGCCCACCACCACCACCACAACTGAAAAAAAAAAAAAAGGTTGAATCACCACCGCCACCACCAAAAAAAAGAGGACGGCCCTGAGCCCACCACCACCACCACCAAAAAAAAAGTACGGCCTGCAGACCACCACCACCACCAAAAAAAATGTCCGGCCTGCAGCCCACCACCACTACCACTAAAAAAAAAAAGGCCGGCTCCGAGCCCACCACCACCACCGGCAAAAAAAAAAAAAAGGCCGAATCACCACCACCACCTCCAAAAAAAAAACTACGGCCTTGAGTCCACCACCACCACCACCACTGAAAAAAAAAGGACGGCCCTGAGCCCACCACCACCACCACCAAAAAAAAAAGGACGGCCCTGAACCCACCACCACCACCACCACTGAAAAAAAAAAAAAGGCCGAATCACCACCACCACCACCAAAAAAAAAAAACAAAAACTGAATCACCACCACCACCAACAAAAAAAGAAGGCCGGCCCACAGCCCACCACCACCACCACCAAAAAAAATAAGGCCAGCCCTGAGCCCGCCACCACCACCACCAAAATAAAAAGGCCGGCCCTCAGCCCACCACCACCACCACCAAAAAAAAAGTACGGCCTGCAGACCACTAATACCACCAAAAAAAAAAAATGTCCGACCTGCAGCCCACCACCACCACCACCAAAAAAAAAGTACGGCCCCCAGCACACCACCACCCACCACCACCAAAAAAAAAAAAAAAAAGCCGAATCACCACCACCACCTCCAAAAAAAAAATGTACGGCCCTGAGCCCACCACCACAACCACCACCACCAAAAAAAAAATGTCCGGCCTAAAGCCCACCACCACCACCAAAAAAAAAAAAGTACGGCCCTGAGCCCACCACCACCACCACCAAAAAAAATAAGGACGGCCCTGAGCCCACCACCACCACCACCAAAAGAAAAAGGCCGGCCCTGAACCCACCACCACCACCACCACCAAAAAAAAAATGTCTGGCCTAGATCCCACCACCACCACCACCAAAAAAAAAAGTACGGCTCTGAGCCCACCACCACCACCACCAAAAAAAAAAGGACGGCCCTGAACCCACCACCACCACCACCACTGAAAAAAAAAAAAAGGCCGAATCACCACCACCACCACCAAAAAAAAAAAACAAAAACTGAATCACCACCACCACCAACAAAAAAAGAAGGCCGGCCCACAGCCCACCACCACCACCACCAAAAAAAATAAGGCCAGCCCTGAGCCCGCCACCACCACCACCAAAATAAAAAGGCCGGCCCTCAGCCCACCACCACCACCACCAAAAAAAAAGTACGGCCTGCAGACCACTAATACCACCAAAAAAAAAAAATGTCCGACCTGCAGCCCACCACCACCACCACCAAAAAAAAAGTACGGCCCCCAGCACACCACCACCCACCACCACCAAAAAAAAAAAAAAAAAGCCGAATCACCACCACCACCTCCAAAAAAAAAATGTACGGCCCTGAGCCCACCACCACAACCACCACCACCAAAAAAAAAATGTCCGGCCTAAAGCCCACCACCACCACCAAAAAAAAAAAAGTACGGCCCTGAGCCCACCACCACCACCACCAAAAAAAATAAGGACGGCCCTGAGCCCACCACCACCACCACCAAAAGAAAAAGGCCGGCCCTGAACCCACCACCACCACCACCACCAAAAAAAAAATGTCTGGCCTAGATCCCACCACCACCACCACCAAAAAAAAAAGTACGGCTCTGAGCCCACCACCACCACCACCAAAAAAAAAAGGCCAGCCCTGAGCCCACCACCACCCACTACCACCAAAAAAAAAAGAAAGGCCGTATCACCACCACCCCCACCAAAAAAAAAAGTACGGCCTGCAGCCCACCACCACGACCAACAAAAAAAAAAACCAAAAAACCGAATCACCACCACCACCACCAAAAAAAAAAGTACGGCCCTGAGCCCACCACCACCACCACCATAAAAAAAAGGCCGGCCCTGGACCCACCACCACCACCACCACCAAAAAAAAGAGGACGGCCCTGAGCCCACCACAACCACCACCACCAAAAAAAAAGTACGGCCTGCAGACCACCACCACCACCAAAAAAAATGTCCGGCCTGCAGACCACCACCACCACCAAAAAAAAAAAATGTCCGGCCTGCAGCCCACCACCACTACCACTAAAAAAAAAAAGGCCGGCTCCGAGCCCACCACCACCACCACCAGTGAAAAAAAAAAAAAAGGCCGAATCACCACCATCAGCGCCTAAAAAAATAGTACGGCCTTCAGCCCACCACCACCACCATCAAAAAAAAAAGGCCGGCCCTGAGCCCACCACCACCACCACCACCACCACCAAAAAAAAAAAAAAGCCGAATCACCACCACCACCACCAAAAAAAAAAGGACAGCCTGCAGCCCACCACCACCACCAACAAAAAAAAAAAAACAAAAAACCGAATCACCACCACCACCACAAAAAAAAAAAGGCCGGCCCTGAACCCACCATCACCACTACCAAAATAAAAAAGGCCGAATCACCACCACCACCACCAAAAAAAATAAGGCCAGCCCTGAGCCCACCACCACCACCACCAAAAAAAAAGTAAGGCCTGCAGACCACCACCACCACCAAAAAAAATGTCCGGCCTGCAGACCACCACCACCACCAAAAAAAAAAAATGTCCGGCCTGTAGCCCACCACCACTACCACTAAAAAAAAAAGGCCGGCTCTGAGCCCACCACCACCACCGGCAAAAAAAAAAAAAAGGCCGAATCACCACCACCACCTCCAAAAAAAAAACTACGGCCTTGAGTCCACCACCACCACCACCACCAAAAAAAAAATGTCTGGCCTAGATCCCACCACCACCACCACCAAAAAAAAAAAAATGTCCGGCCTGCAGCCCACCACCACCACCACCAAAAAAAAAAGTACGGCCCTGAGCCCACCACCACCACCACCAAAAAAAAAAGGCCAGCCCTGAGCCCACCACCACCCACCACCACCAAAAAAAAAAGAAAGGCCGTATCACCACCACCACCACCAAAAAAAAAAGTACGGCCTGCAGCCCACCACCACGACCAACAAAAAAAAAAACCAAAAAACCGAATCACCACCACCACCACCAAAAAAAAAAGTACGGCCCTGAGCCCACCACCACCACCACCATAAAAAAAAGGCCGGCCCTGAACCCACCACCACCTCCACCACCAAAAAAAAAAAGTACGGCCTACAGCCCACCACCACCGCCACCAAAAAAAAAATTCCGGCCTACAGCCCACCACCACCACCACAAAAAAATAAAGGCCGGCCTGCAGCCCATCACCACCGCCACCAAAAATAAATTCCGGCCTACAGGCCACCACCGCCACCACTAAAAAAAAAAGCCTGGCCCACAGCCCACCACCACCAAAAAAAAAATTCCGGCCTACAGCCCACCACCACCACCACCAAAAATAAAAGCCCCCGGCCTGCAGCCCACCATTACCACCTCCAAAAAAAAACAACTTGGGATGCCCAGGAGTGGAACGTTGGGGGAATCTCCTGCTTTCTGCGGAGAGGAAGACTCCCAGGAAGTCCAGGCTGAGCCGCACAGGGAGAGGATGAACCCGACGACCAACACACCTTCTGCACCAGGCGCTGCTCCCGTACGTAGGCAGCCACCGCTTCCCAGACGTCGACTCGCTCTGGAGGGCAAAGGAAAAGCAGGTCACACTCTGATCTGCCACTTCCTGCCACCGCCACTGCTGCCAGGCGGGAGCAAGGCAGCAGATGGAAAGGGTCGCCTCCGTGCCAGGGGTGGCTGCAGCACCGCTCCTGTGCCGGCCATGGCCCTGTGTACCTTTGGTGTCGCTGCATGTCGGACTGCAGGCATGCCCCGCTGCGGGGCCAACCTCGCTCTTCCCGTTCCGCCTGGTGCCAGCGGGTTGCTCCTTGTTGGCGCCAGCCATGCCAGAGCTCATCCTTCAGATGCGTCTGCTCTCTGCCAGATGCTCCTTCAGGATGTGGGACCCACCGCAGGACATGGGACCTGTGTCACAAACGGTGCCACGGCGACGCGATGACAGCATGGCCGGTGCTGGCTGCTGCCCATTGTGACGCTGGCACCGGCAGCTGCTGCCCAGCCCGGCTGGGAGTGCTGACCCCTCTCTGCTTTCTCTCTCTTCTCTCCTTTGCTCTCAGTGTGCTAGGACTCGTTCTCCTTCAGCAGCCGTTGCCTGTGTCGATCTTCAAGCATGCGATACAAGCACTGTTCCAAAGTGCTCTGCCCGGAACATTGATGACCTGTTGTCAGGAAGTTGCTCAGTTTTGCATGCTGTAGAAACATAATTGCTGAATTATGTGACTAAGTCTTTCCTGCAAACCTGCAATAGCTGTTAAATGTTCCAAGCAATGTGGGAATAGTGTTAGGGATTAGCATCATAGAATCATAGAATCATAGAATCGCAAGGTTGGAAACGACCTGCAAGATCATCTAGTCCAACCACCCTCCCATTCCCGGTACCACAAACATAGCAAACATCTTGTAGGGTTGTTCTGTTAGGATAAGCAACTGCCAGCTAAAGAAAACAGATTGAACAAGCACCAAAGAAGCCATGGCCTCTACACAAGGCCGGACTGTCTGACTCCGTGAGAAGGTTGGGGTGTGACAGGCAGGCATCGAGGTGCTCCCCTCTGTCCTCCTTATGAGCTTATCTCTATGCAAGGGAGGCCAGGCAGATATCCAGAAACAAGGACCAAGTGTGGAGGGAGGGTCAGAAGTTCATTAATTAATTGGAAGTTTACGCTTAGCCAGCAGAGATCTCTGTTTGTCCAGTGTTTGACCTCATGGTCTATTGCTGATGGGAAGAGAGCAGATGTTCAGGGGGCATGGAAAATCCTGCGGTGATCACCATCAAAGAAGAGATTTAAACAAAAGGGAGTTATCATAACCTAGTATGGATCATTCAGTGCAGAGATGGAGGGACATCATGGCTAATCTGTACAGGGACAGTCTGGGTTGTTACTGGCAGTGTGCAAGTCAAAATAGATGAGGGCTTTTGTTGTTTTGTTGGTTTGTTTGTTTTGAGGCTGTAGGTGTGAAAGATGTTATGTAATGTCCATAAGGAAGTTTGTCCACACCATGGAAGAGCAAACCTCATTAGGAGACGCCTGGGATGAATGCTGACTGCAACGTGCTGCCTGAATTTGCCTTTAATAGCAGAGAAAACATCCATAAATAAATAGACTCGTTAAATGTACTTTGGGCTCTTCCTCTTTAAGCGCACTCCTAATAGCTCTCCAGTTATCTGTACAGGTTCTGAAGGCTTGAGGAAGATGTCAGGACGGCGCAAGGCACTTGAGGGCTCTCTGGGTTGTGCTGGTCTCCTTGGGGTATCTGGTGCTGAGTCCATACCCCAAAAGCACAATTAGCATCTGTCCACAGAGTGAAGGTTCTTGTCAAGGCAGTTATTTCAGCCGAGTGGAAGTCCCCACAGGTAATGGCTTTGTGTCATGTACCTTGTCAGCAGCAGTTGCTGCATGTGCTGCCTCACAGTTTCCTTGTCTCACAAAACTGCTTCCGTCGATGAACCCAGGAATCCTCAGCGTCGCCCAACGGTTCCTCCTGTAGCTCTGAGCAGCTGGCACAGTAGGCCAGAGCTGGTGTGAAGTTCTGACACAAGTCAGAGACCGTGGCTGATGGTCAGCAGGGGATTTCCCATCTCAAGTATGTTGCCCATGCCACGGGAAGGAACTGGGAAGGTTAAACACGGGCCACCGCAGAGTCACAGTCCCATCCTCAGTCCGGATGTCTTTGCTTGATTTATCACTTGTGACTCCTTTGCATATCGTATTGCCTTACATTATCATAGAATCACAGAATCACAGAATTGCAGGGGTTGGAAGGGACCTCCAGAGCTCATCGAGTCCAAACCCCCTGCCAAAGCAGGTTCCCTACAGCAGGTTGCACAGGTCGGCATCCAGGCAGGTCTTGAACATCTCCAGAGAAGGAGACCCCATGATCTCCCTGGGCAGCCTGTTCCAGCGCTCCGTCACCTCACTGTACAGAAGTTCTTGTGCACATTGGTGCAGAACTTCCCGTGCTGCAGTTTCTGGCCGTTTCCCCTTGTCCTGTCTCCATTCACCACTGAAAAAAGTCCGGCCTCGCCATTCTGCCCCCCACACCTTAGATATTTATAGACCTGGATCGGGTCCCCTCTCAGCCTTCTTTTCTCAAGGCTGAACAGACCCAGATCACTCAGCCTTTCTTCATAGCAGAGATGCTCCAGGCCCCTCACCATCTTTGTGGCCCACCGCTGGACTCTTTCCAAGAGATCCCTGTCTGTTTTGTACTGGGGAGCCCAGAACTGGATGCAGTGCTCCAGATGAGGCCTCAACAGGGCAGAGCAGAGGGGGAGGATCACCTCCCTCGACCTGCTGGCCACGCTCTTTGCAATGCACCCCACTTGGCCTTGGCCACAAGGGCACACTGCTGGCTCATGGCCGACCTGTCGTCCACCAGGACACCCAGGTCCCTCCACAGAGCTCCTCTCCAGCAGCTCATCCCCCAGCCTGTACCGGTATCTGGTACAGTAGTAGGTAGCAGCATCTTGTGCAGTGAGTCTGCCCACTGTCAGGGTGCACTGGGATTTGGCGAGGTCCTTCTCGATGCTGAATTTCCCCTCATCGGACTCATTCTCAAGGAGCAGCCTGGTTGCCATGTAGGCAGTGCTCTTGGGAGCTGCCCCAGGCCTCCTGCAGTACCAGTCAACGAACAAAACAACATCCAAGGGAGTCTCTAGAGCAAGGTCTAGATCCCAGGACAACAGCTGATCGTTTTCTGATGAAGCGCTCACCATCCATAACCTTTAGATTTTTATAAACCTCACTGTTGGTTTCCTGCCTCAATGGCAAAACAGTCAGAAGTGAAAGCCTAGTTCTGTTGGAAAAAATGCACGTGGTTTGGGGGGGGGGGGGGAATATGTAAGTTGAATTTATAGCTGTCCAATGAGTGGAAGATGAGCAGGAGTGCTGTGCTGGCCTCAGTCCTGCCCAGTGCTGCGTCAGGGCATCCAGGCACCAGGAGCTTGGAGGAAGTTGGACTGCTGCAGTGCGGGTTCAGGTTTTCCTGCTCTGTCCGCAAGGTGCAGACAAGCACAGGGGAAACCTGGAGCTCTTGCTACATTTTTTCATCCTGTAACAATTCCCAGGCTTGAATGCTCATGGTTCAGGATTCTGTGTCCTGAGGTGAAACTTGGAAATCATTCGAGATGCAAACTCAGTGACTTAATTCTTCATGCCCTTCTGTCTCCTAGCCACTTCCCATATCACTTCTTCCTTCCTTGCTCTCTTTCTCTTGGACAACTCTAGTTCCCTATCAAGCATTTCCTGGACATTTTTTGTTTTGTAACACCATCACTAATTCCATGTAAAAGGCAAAGACCCTAACTCTGGCAATCAGTGTGGGCAGCCCCCTGAACACCTCTCAGAAGATTGGCTGAACTGGAGAAGGAGCTGGGAGGGAATGTATTCAGGACAGCCGCCTCAAGTGGCCAAGGGGCTATTCCTACCATATGACATCATGCAGAAGGAGAGTTTTGAAGGGGAAGTGAGTTGTTCTTCTTGCTCTTTTCCACTGCTCAGGGGGCTAGCTGGGCACTCGGTGGTGGGTGGCGAGCAACTGCTTGTGCATCACTTGCTATATGCATTTGTATATGCATATAGTCATAACTATAATTCTTTGTATACATGTAGTCACAACTATAACTCTTTTCTCTATCTTAGTAAATAGTTTCATCTCAAGCCACGAGTTCTAGTTTGTGGTTGTGTTTTTTTTCCAGTTCTCTCCCTCATCCCACTGGGAAGGGGTGGTGCTTAGCCACAGGCTGTGTTAAACCACTGTGCCGTGTTTGGAAAGTGACAGGGGAGAGAAGTGGTGAGGAGACAGCAGCTAGAGACCCTGTGCTTGGACATCAGTGCCCTGCTGGGTCTGGAAGCCTGATGTGCCTCTACTGCTGCTGCTCCTCAGGAGACAGAAGCAGTGCTCCCAGCAATAAGTGCTCTGGGACTGAAAGAGCAAGAGGCGGCAGGCTCCCAAGGCCTCTGATACAACCATGAGATTTACCAGCTGCTGATGCTTCAGGCCTCTTTGAAAGTTTCAGGTTTTGACAGTGAGAGAAAGGGGACACACAGGCACACACAAGTGCTGAGAGGGGCACATGACATGCCCTGTCATCATGGCACGAAACCTAAGGAGTCCATGAAACCTACATAAGCACATCCCTACACCCACCTTTACCTCCTTTTCTGTTTTGAGGACACTCACAGGGACTGGCTTGTTGGCTGCAGGCACTCAGCATGAAAAGGCTGCTAACGCTCATTTAGTTCTGGTGTTTTAGCTGAAAGTCAAATACCACAGCACTGTGAATGCAGGGCAACAGCACTTATCCCAGTGAGGCCAGAGCTAAGCACAGGTAAGTGAACGGAGAGAGATGGAGGCAGAGGATCATAGAATCACAGAAAGGTTGAAAGGGACCTCGAGGATCATTAAGCTCCAGCCCACCTGCCACAGGCAGGGCCAGCAACCTCCATATCTCATACTAGACCAGGCTGCAAACAGGAGAAAGAAAGAAAAGAAAATTGTAAGAATTGTAAGAAAATTGTCAGGGATGTTGGCTTAATAGGATCAAAGTAGTGCCAAGGAGCTAGAGCATGAGACCACTTAAAGGTTTTAAAATCTTCTCATTTTTAGTAATTTGGCTGTTCATTTAAACAAGATGAACTAGAAAGTTGTTTTAAACAGAGGTAGCATAGAGAATTACTTTCTTTCTTAACACTGTCTTTTTGAATTGAAGTAGCCAAATATCTCATTACATGGTACAGATTTTCCATGAGCAGCTGCTCCAGTTTGATCCATATTGTAAGTTTTAACACGCGTGAAACACAGAGATGTGTTGCAGCAATGAGTTAGAGAACGGCTCGGTAATGAGCTGCTCTGTCTTCATTTTCCAGCATGCTGAAGTAGCCAGTTGCTGTGTACATAAGACTCATTTCATTTGCCCTGTGTGTCTGCAGCTGTGAGCCAACTTTAGATACTGAGAGGTCATTGCAAAAAAAATCGTATCTGAAGAGTGAATCA
The DNA here is from genome assembly GCF_951394365.1 of Tetrao urogallus. NCBI lineage: Eukaryota > Metazoa > Chordata > Aves > Galliformes > Phasianidae > Tetrao > Tetrao urogallus. Next base: position 320,227 of record NC_136835.1, on the reverse strand, counting down.
GATGGTATCTCCAATCCCATGAACACAAATTCTAGTGTTTGCCACCCTCTGCTGGAGTAAAGGAGTAAACTTTTTGAGCAGCTGTGTAAGGAGTGCGGGCGGATGAGCCCTGGGCTATTAGGACCAGCAGTGCCCAGCAGTGTAGATGAGTGCCTTGCTTGAGCGCATGGCAGATGCTGGCCTTGCACAATGGTGCTTCAGCACACACCCACCAGGATGGAGCAGCTTGATGCTCTCTGGCACACATGAGCCTCTGACTCCTACAGCCCGTATTTCCAATGGCTGCATGCTGCTTTGCTCTGCTCTGTATTTATGGCCTGTGGCGGGGCAGAAGTCCTGTCTGTGCATGGAGTGATACTTCCATTACTTTCTAAGCATTTTCTCTCAGCAAAGTTTCTGTTAGCTGCTACTAAGCACACTGTACTACGAAGCACAGTCCCCTTTGGATTGATTTCAGCTTTGCTAGAATAATGTTGATTATGAAGTCTTCCTGTCGATTCATAGGAGGAAGTGTTTGGGAAGTGCTGTGGTTTTCCCCATGTGGTGCTGATGGGCCGGAGTGAAGACATCATACAAGAATAACACAGGTGTGTTTGAAATGTTGCTGGAGGCAGCTACATGCAAAGACAGCATCGGAGCTGAAATCAGGGGGTGCAGATCTGAGAGAGGAATGCTTGAGAAGTGGCTATCTGATCAAGTATCTGTGCATTTGGTTTGAAACCACCCCCCACGTTGTATTCTCTGATTCTAGGCATGGACAGAGATCACATTACCTCCAATTCCTCCCCCCAAATGACGACAAAGCTCTGCTCTCACAAAGCAGCTGGCTTCAGCCCCACGGGCTGCCTGCAGCTTCCGATCTGCAGCAAACATTCTGCTGCCAAAGAACACAGCAGAGCCAGCTCTGCTCATTGCAGCAGATAGAAAAACATCTCCGTGCTCTTTTGCACTGCTTTCAGAAATGTTAGCTAGGCTAACTACTTTTTGTAGACAGGAATTGGCTTATCAAATGGTGAGTCATCACCTGTGACTGTTTCAAATAAAGAAGATCTTTTAAATCTGTTTTGCAAACTGACAATAAAATCCTATTTGAGCTTTTGTACAGTGGAACGGCTGCTTGTGCTCTGCCTGCCCAGTCCTGCAAACTGCACCTACGCCCACCACCTCATCCACTTACCATAGCAACATTGTTTAATGTTCAATGTTTCTTCCTCGAGTCAGAAAGGTACTTAAACACATTCATTAAGCATGAGCTTAATGAGACTATGATCTACTTTGTGTTCTCCTGGTGCTAGGGCATCAGTAAGCAGAGCACCGTGCAAACAAGTCCCCCGCAGTTCGAGCAGGATGGCGCCCACAGCAGCTTTGTCTCCTGGAGGCAGGGACAGATGCATTCAGGTGTGAGATAGGGGAGGGGTGGAACAAGGGGCGAGGGGAGGGAGAGGAGGAGGAGGAGGACTGGGACAAAGGTGCCATTCATCTTGCACACCTTCCATTATTCATGAAAGGCTGCAAACTGGAGAGACAAGCTGCAGATACACAATTGATCAGTTCGCTCTCATGAAACGCTCCTCCTTCTTCAGTTACTCTGTCTCACTTCCAAGCCCACAGCGTCCACAGCCCACAGGATCGGGACATCGGGGCCCTAAATATTCTGAGTGTTCATTCAGTGCAGAAATAGAAATGATAGCTGCTGTAGGTTAGCAGTGTGTGCTGCCCTAGACAGAAATAAGTCTCTAGAGAAATCTAGAGAAAGACACAACGGCTATTGCTTCACAATCACCAGGAAAGCATAAAATTTGGTAATTCACGAAGTGCAATACAGTGCGTTAAACAGAGATGTGCAGGAGTGGGAAACAGTTCTGGGCTGATCCAGCTTTGGGGAGGAGGGCATCACTTGAACGTAACAGCAACAAACAAGCAAACAAAAGAATAAAATAGAAAAATTTGCCTTGCTTGCAAACAGAACGGAGCAGAGTGATGGAGAATTTTCTTTTCACACAAGATCAATGGATGAGCAAGAGACGAATAAGAGGCAGCAGCCTGAGTGACAGCTGGGCACAGTCAAGTTCCCCTGCTGCTGCTGGTGGCCAGAGCCCATTTCCAGGAGGAGCAGCCAGGAGATGTGCTGAGCTGGGAGTCAGACCTGCTGGAACCTGGGGGTTGAAAGCAAGAGTTGAGATGGTGCACCAGCTGTGCTGTGCTTCTTTGGGAAAAGAGGCATTAAATTAAAGTTAGATTCCCCAGGAGAACACAGGAACCACGTGAAATTCATTGTAACACAATTTCAAAAGCATCACAGATGAAACGTCTGTGGATCACAGGTTTATTTTTAATGACACAGCACTGCAAAACAGAAGTTACAGGTGACTTCTTGATACAGCATACATTATGTACCTTAATTTAAAAGGATCTGTGAAGGTGCGCTGCATAAATATTATTGTGAAAAGATGTTTATTTCTCAGAGATTAACTTTGTCGTGTTTTTTTTTATTCAGCCAACTAAATTAAAAAGTATAGATGAGCATCATAACAGTTCCCCTTCCAGATTACCTCACTGTAACTACTGCAGCTGGAAGAGGAAACCGAGCCATGCCTTCTCAAAGGTTCAGCAGCTTTGAAAACGATGCCATTCATCATCTCAGAATGAAAATCTCACCTCACTCACACGGATGCTGTGCAGTGCTTTGGCAATCGAGCAGCTGGTTCTGCTTTGGAACAAAACTGTTGTCTGTAATGCCAGACAGTGGGAGAGAAATGCATGCACTGATGGCACTGCACAGCCAAAGCACTGCATGACATTGCTGAGATGCACACATACCCACATGCACCTGCAGACACGCGTCCAAGTAACACTGGAAAACATTGCAGCAGTTAATTATATTTTTTAAACACGTGAAACTTGTAATAGTTTGACCTCATTACTACAGGATTACTAATTAAGTTTTCTGCAGTACAACTCAATACGATGCACTGAGTGCAGAGAAGTTCAGGTTTTGCTACCAAGGAGGCTAACTTTGGATTTCATGGGAAAGGACCAAACACAGGATCACCACAGCTCTGGCAAAGCACAAACAAACCTGTTGCCACGTGCATGTGAACAAATGAGGACATTTCTGTTTGTATTTGATTTTTTTTCACGCACTGCTTCAGAAATGGCTAGCATAACTGCTTGCACTCGTGCTCATTTTGATATGCTTCAACAAGCAACCAATCTGTAAACCATTAACAGCCTGAACTACAAAAAAAGGGGGCTCCTGTGTTTCAAGGAGGTGAAGAACCCACTGACTGAGCTTCAAACCATTTTCGTGTCCTGTGAGAAGAACTGTTCCAGGTGGCGTGTGAAGTTCTCTGGGAAAAGTCCTTTATAACCATTCGCATCTCTGTGCTGAAGCCACTCAGATTCCTTAATGCCTGTCAAGCAGCCTCCTGAAAGAGAAAAGACAGAGCATCCTCAGGGTCAGCTCTCTCCCATTCCTTTCTGCAGACTTCAGGCCTGGAGAAGTTTTAAAGGCTAAAAGAAGTGGTGATTTGTTACACAGCATACTCTGATTTTGCACAGACTGTTTTCTCTGTTCTGCCATGGTTTTGTGAGACTGTGAGCACATTAGATGGCCTTTATCCCACCTAACCTCCAACTGAACTGAACATTGGATAATCAGCCTCTGGAGTCATCCAGTGTCACAGCAAACCTGCATTTGTGCAAATGTACGTGGAGATGTTTTCAAAGTTCTCACAGCAATATTGGGATACTTGCACAGTAAGAGCACAGCAGTGTGCTAGAATCATTATAGAATGCCACAGATGAGGGGGAAAAAAACCCATGTTTTCATCCGATTATTTTTTTCTGAGAGTTCTGTTCTCTCATTCCTGTATTGACAGTCAGAAGAAATAACAGTTCTTGTTTTCTCTGCCATCATAATTGCTAGAAACTAAAAGTCAGTTGATACTCAACAACCTTTTCCAGAAATTCCTGGAAGCTTCAGCCTAAGCCGGATCTTGACATGCAATGCTGCAATCCAAATCCATCAATCAAAAGGAAGATTTCTTGTTGGAAAGTGCTGGGTTCTCCTAAGCGCTATCCATTTCACCTGGAACAAAATCCACGCAGTATTTTTGCAGTGATCAGCCTGTTTTCATCTCACCACATGGCTAACTCTGTGCTTTGTTCCTTTTAAGAACAGGAGTCAGAGTAAAGTGATGATAACATCACTTAACAGTACACGTAACAGGGAATTTCTAATGCTGATTCATTATTATTCTACAGACAGTACAGAGAGAGATGGAGTAACTGGCAGCACATTTTTGAAGTCACCTTTTGGAAAACCTGAGATGGGGGAACTGAAGTTTTCTACGATGGACAGAGTAGATTCTGCTCAGGACTGAAGTTGTAATGGATGATGACTTCAACTCAATAATTACGGATAAAAGTTGGAGTCACTGGCTGGGATGAGTTGGCTTTGCACAGGGAGCACAGGCTGACAGCACTAGCTATCTCAGATGATGGTTTTAGATCAATTTTGCAGGAGAAAAAAGAACCAAGATCAAATACTCTCTGAAATCAACAAATTATCTGGTAAAAGAGAAAAATTGAGTTCTAGGTGATGTGAAACACAAAGGGCAAATATGCACTGAGTAATAAAGATATGAGCAGAACAATCTCAGCAACACGAATACATGGAGCTTTATTTTCTCCATCACCGCACACGATTCACTCCAATGAATGCTAATGGGATTTGGATGCACACCACAAGAGAAAAACAATCAATGGATTCACCAAGGGAAGGTTATATAGATTTAATACAAAACATTATAAGAAAAAATAACTGAAGACAGCCTATTTTTATATCCTTAGAGTAGGTTCTGCAAATACTGACAATGAAATCAGCTGAACAGCCCAAGCGGTGAGACGCAGCACAGTTTGAGTAAGCATAAGAGGATCTGTCCCTATAAAATAACAAAGTGTCCCAGTGAAAAGGAAAGTAAAAACAATCTTTTATTCAGAAACAACAATAAAAAAGAATCAGAAACCAAAGCAATTACTTGTCTCTTGTATTAAGAGAGAGTTCAGCTTAGATAACGAACAGTCTCTGGCTCTCCAAACATGCGCTGACAGCATTTGGGCATGTTTTAAGAACTGCTCTTCATTCGGAGCAGAGACCTGGCTGTCTCACTGTGCAGGTCCAGAGCCCAACCTCCCAGCCCCCAGTTCAATGGGATGCTTTTCATCAACACTTCCTGCCACTGCAGCCACAAAGTGGCTCATATGAATTGTACAAGATGGGCTGCTCTTAAAGAGGAGGTAAAAAATTCATTCACTTGACTGCAAATCAATATAACGTGTGGAATTAAATTGTTTAAAAATTAACCTGAAACACGCTGTTAAAACAAAATAAAGCATCTTTAATGACACTGAACTGTTGGGTTCTTGCACCAAAGACAAAGCGATTGCTGGTGCAGCTCAAGAGCACAGCTGTGTGAGGCTCAGGTTCCAAGAGGCACACAGGACATGTAGGAACACCTCTGTGCCATTTGGCTGCAGGACAGAACTGTTGGTGTGCAGTCTCAGTGCTCTTTCTGGGCAAATGCGTATTTCCCCAGGTCTCCGTGTAAAACTCTGAACATGTGGGGAAATACAGTCAGTTCTGACCCAGTGTTACAACAAAATGATAGCAGGATGCACAATTTGTAAGCCATCTTCTGTATTCAGCCTGTGTCTGTATGTAAGCCTGTATAAAATTCACTACAAAGCAACATAAAAGTGCCCTAGAAAAATGGACTGAAGTTGGACCCTGCTGGCAGTACATACCTGGGACTTCAGCTTAGTTAACTGTGCTGCTTGGTCACAATTCAAACCAAGTAAAAGGGCAAAATAAGAATGCTGGTGTTTTCTAACAGTAAAGACGTTTTGAACCAACATTTCAAAATAACTATAAAGAGTGAGAAGGAAACTGAGACAAAGGGAAACATTAGCAAAAGAAATAACTAATCACGTTGTTGTTACCTGATCAGCTGTGGTCTCAGAAGGAATTACTAGTGCAATATCCCCTCATTTTAAATTAAGCTCATCACCGTTAGCTGCCTCCAAATCATGCAGAACTTCAACCTAAAGGAAATACCAAATATACAGAAATGATCAAAACAGAGACACTGTGAAAAAAGAAAAATGTACTCTTTCACTTCTTTCTTTATGGAAATATATGGCCATAGACACATACATTCAAACTGTTCATGTCCACATCAAAGTTTTTAATCACAGTTTATAAAACAGGTACAGCTTCAGTAAATCTTCCTGAAACTACTGAAAGAAACCAAACCTCCTTTCCCAAGGTTGCAGAATCCCACAGGTGCTGCCTCTTGGACAAGTCCTGTTACGTTATTCCTACCATGCAAGGAACTTGCCTTCATTTCCCACTATCATGCCTAGACCTGAGGAGAGGGATGGCAGGATTTTGCCAATAAGAGAGAATTGGAGAAGAATCACAAGAAATATCACTTCAGACCCTTACTTACGCTGTCTGCTGGATACTGTGATTGATGGAAACATCCCTGGAAATTAGAGGGAGAGGTACAGCACCAGTTTCAGTACAAGACAAAAGAAGTTAATAATGGGAACCACAGCTCCTGTTTGTCCTGGAAAGAACTCCCATTCACTGGCAGATAGGAATGCCAAAAACATCTCTCTGTCAAAGAGGTGATCATTAAAACATTTGTGGGGTTAGCACACTGTCCTGAACAGACCATTGTAACTAAATAGCTCTTCTCCTGAAGAGAGGCACTATCCTAGTTTTCTCAAAGCACAGTTCTGTGGTAACTGCAATAATGAAACAATACAGCATTGAGAACCAGATGGCAGTCATGTATTCTGCTGCTTCTTATTTACGTTTGACTCAAGGAAGCGTGACAAAAAACAAAAGATGAACAACAGATGAGCAGGTCTGCACCAAAACTGCACAATTCCTGCACTCTAACCTTAATGTCATCCTCACTGTTTGCTGAAAATCTTGACCAGTGACCTTGGATCAGAAGGAATGGCATATTTATGGAGAGCTATGGGACTAACTAGTCTGAAGTACGCAAACAATAGCAGGAAGCAAATAAAGTTCATCTAGCCTCAAGGAGTGTTTCTCCTGCTCACTGATTCTGAAGTGAAGGAACCTTGTGAACCAGGAATCTCTGTGGCTCTTACCAGCCAAGGAGAGGATTTCCCTACAGCTTCATTAAGCTTTTCTGTCTGAATACCCTAACAGTTCGTAAGGACAGCAATACTAAAGACATGAAAGGTGTATAATCAATAGATATCAAGATGTTATAATCACAATATAATCAAGAGAGTTAGGCAAAGTAGACAACGATAACAAAAAGAGAATAAGTGGAAGAGCTTACCCTTCGGCTTTGCTCACCACAAAACACCAAGAGAGGTGATCTCCAGAAGAGATCCTTCCCCTCTGGTAGCCAGCTCTTCAATAGGTCTAGGATAGCACAGCTGAATTGCCTTCACCTGTGCTCCTCTGGCTGACTCATGGCTCGCCTCAGGTGATCAATCAGAGGCTCAGGCCGTGACTCAGCAGTTCCCATACAAAAGGACACTTCAACTTCATTACAGTGAATTGTTGAAGTCCCACAGATTTCAATAGGGCTGGAACTTCCTCTACAGATTCTCAGGCCAGAAAAACACCTTTTTGGTACTGTTAGCAAATGATCCTATGATACTGCTGACTGAATCGCTGGCAGTGGAATTTTACTTAAAAGATTCACTGTCAGTACTGATTTGGCGAGATGAAAGGAGACCTCTAATGATTCTTACAGCTACAGAGGGATATAACCAACAAAATCCAAGTGCAGAAAATATGTTTCTCAAAATTCACGTGTGGAGAAGAAACAACCAAAGGTTGGGTGAGCGCATGTGCATGCAAGCATGTGGCTGTGAAACCAGGCATCCTTTGGCCTCAGTAAACCATCACAATGACTCAATTTTCAGACACATCCACAGAAGCTAGATGTGAAAAGATGTCTAAAAGAACAGCAAACCAGCAGACCTTAAAGAGAAAGCCCGGTGGCATGTCAGAAGCTGTGCCTCCTGCTGACACAGGCTGATCTTGAGAAGGTGCAGTCTGCATTTCTTCAGTTGGTTTCTGCTCACTTCCAACTTGGCAAGTTTCACTGTCAGTGCCTGAGTGCCCATCTCTGCTGCAGCATCTTTGGACTCGTTCATCACGACATCATGTTCTTCTCCTTCCCCTTCCTTCAATGCTGACTCCATTACTACTGAAGGGATGCTGCTGACCTTTTCCTAGGAAAAGAAATAAAATACAACAAAAGCACCACAAGAGTATTTCCTACTTCATTTCAAGTTGAAAAACATGTTTCTTTACTTCTGCTGCAGGTGGGATTCTTACCTCTAGACAGAGAACAATAATTGTGCAGAAAAGTCAAAGTTCTAAGAGCTTAGAGGAACACAAGGTGAAAAGCAGAAGTAACCTGGACCTCTTTCAGGGCTGTCCCAGTGCCTGGTGTGAAATCCATCACACAGCAGAGCACCTTCAGGACTGAGGGAGGTTGTTGCCAAGAGCCATGGGACACATTACTGTACAAGACTTACTATGGGATATTTAAGGGAGAAAGCAAAAGCAGTGTGTGGGTTGAGGTGATTTGGGGAGGAACAAGTGTGGGACAACAAAGGCACAGGTAACAGCAGAAATGGGCTGCTTGCATGTAAGCATGGATAGTTCAGATGTTACCTGGCCATGTCCTGCACCTGATGAGCGTGGTCTGTCCTATCTTCTCATCAAGTTGCTTGCTAACTCCTCTCCAGGGTGAGGGCTGTCTGTTGTTCTTGCCTGTGTGTGCACTAGGCTCAGACCGTGGATTGGAGGGCCTGCGTGCCCATCTGCCAGCTACAGGAGAGATCCAGGTGCCAGCCACTGGAGACATTCAGGTGAGTGGACTTGAGTGACGTCAGCATGTACATACGAATACATGTCTTCTCACTAGTAGAGCTCTACCTGCTCAGCCAAAGGTGAACATGATGAGGCCTCTGGTAATGCTTGTGTTTGTGTGAGTATCCCGTGCGCCTGCCTTTGATTCCCATGGCTGTCTGTGTGTGTACAAATATGTCTGTGTGCTCTGTGTGCGCACTGTCTGAGAATACATGCTCATCCTCACTGCTTGTTGGACCCTGGGGCATGGAGCTGCATCAGCCTCGCCTGTGCTGGAGCTGCTGGATCTGGCTGGATTCCTCTAATGCTCCCCACACAACAACATGAGGTACCTGAGAAATATCAATCTCCTTTTCTTCTCCCTGAGGTTTGTCACCTCCAGCAGCAGCCTCCTGTTCCGTGGGAGCAGCACCCTCACCAGCTCCTGCTGCCACCACCACACTGTCTTCCACTCCAGTGCCCCATCTGCAGCACTCACCACCTGCAGGATAAAAGGAGAAACCTTTCAGGACATGAGCTGTGGATATCAGCTGGAGATATCCTGTACTCTGCGATCTCCTTAGGTGCTGCCGGCCCCTGGCTTTGGTTTCACTGGGGTTTCTCCTGACCCAAGGGGGAAAGCAGCACTGGAGGCTGCCATCCTATACCTGAAGCACCATGTAGGGAGCACAGGGGTAGGCTTGTACAACAAAGCTGATTTACAGGCAGGAGAGGGACATTTACAAAACCTTCCTGTCAACATGCAGTAGAGTTTCAGATGGGTATTGCTAGCGTAGGAAACATTTCTCAAGGCTCATGTGTTCTCACTGCCTCTTCTTTCTCACGCCTATACAACGGCCTCCTTCCACTGTTCTCTGGAACAGTTATGGGACTGCATTCTCAGGGCTGATTTGCCTCCAAGCTGTGTGGTGTGAGAAATTCCCTGCAGGTTCAAGGTGAGTTGAAGCTTGGCAAACTGTCCGGAGGTCCCCCGTGCTACTGAAAGTCTGCTCTAGGGAACAGGCTGCAAGCCTGCTCCAGCTGCTGTCTGCCATCTCTAGACCTGGACTGCCTTCAAGAGCATTAGTTAGACTCCTTTTGAACAGAGATGTACAACTTGGGCTATGTTAGCTGAAGCAAATATACTCTACAGCTAGATGAAGGTTAGAAATATTCAGATGTCATCAGGTATCAGAAAATGTTAGCCTATAGCTAGGCTGATTTTAAAAAAGAAAGAAACATAAATAAAGACCCAAGTAGATTTGATATGACTGAATCATTTGTCATTAGTCTGTGTTGAAAAGTCAGCATGCATTTTATTTCAGTTATTGAAAGGTGGATAGAAAAGTACCTTCCTGAAGGCCATTGTTAAATCCTTCCTCCAGCAGAGGTAATTTATGTATCACCCCAACATTTGTGTTAGTACACACTGGTATTTGTTTACAGTAATACATTTGAATTAAGTTTATTGGAGATTCGTCTTGATGGTGAAGGTAAATAAAAAAACACATTCTGTCAATTCAATTGGCTTCAGGAAGTTTTTAACACTAAAGAAAAGCTATTTTCTAGGTACCAGCGTCAAGCTAAGTTCAGCAGAAATTCAGTTCACAGCCTGATGCTCTGTTTCCTCAGTTTGATTTTCCACCCATGAATGAGACTAATGCAGCTCTCTGAGCTCAACCTGAACTGCCTGCATTCGTTCACCATCATTCTTCAGTCATTGTTGTTCAGCTCTATCTACCCCTAGTGGCTGACATTAACTGATGTGGTAAATAATTTCTTCTGCAGTCCTTGGAAGCAGGAAATACTCCAGTGCTTTGCAGAAACCACTGGAGAAGTTTTAGCTTCAACTGAAAATTCTGCTAGGGAAGGATGCTCTGCCACAAACAGAAGTATTATCAAAAGATATGGACAAGTGTTGACATCTTCTCCTGTCACTTGTAAGGCACGCAAACCTGTCTCACAGAGTATTACCAATTTAGCAGTCTTGACCCAGGCTAGTATTCAAATAAATGGTGGTTGTAAAAGCCTTGGAAGAGACCAGTATGAAAGGAGGGGAACAGAATGCCTATCAGATTGATTTCATCACATGTGCTTCTAACAGCATGCTGCAGACACTGATCTTGCTGCCTGTTGTGATTAGGATCAACATTTATTTTCTATTTACTGCATTTGTATAGCCAATTTTCTTTTGCAGTGGAGGAGAATTTTAATTTACATGAGTCAGCTCGCAAACAGTCAGCACTGAAAGGGTGATGCTCTCAACAGCTGTAGCTGTAACTCACTGAATGCACAGCACGTTCACATATGCAGAACTGGGTATTTCCCATGCCTTAGAATACAGAACCAAAGCAAGATAGATAATTAAAAAATGGCTTTTACAAAAGCATGTGTGCTAGTGCTGAATGAACCTCACTATTAGTATCAAATGCCTTTGATAAAGAAAAAAAAACAAAACTAAACTAAACTAAAAAGAGGGAGACTCAATTCCACTGAAATCAGAACAAGAATCCCACACCTAGCTGCAATGGGCCATGTACTTGCAGGTATTTCCTGTCTTCGTTTTGAGAACCAACTCTACAAACCTGTTTTCCATAACAATACACAGACTAAGAGTATCCTAAACCAGCTATCTGCAGAAGTGCTACTGAAATCTGCACAGCCACACAGGAGAAAAAACAAGGGCCATCCAATGTAATGAAGGCTGTGATAACAGAGCCACGTGGCTTTGAGTTGCAGTAACAGTGAATGCTTCTTTACCCAGGCTGCAGCTGGCTGCATTATCCTCTAATATAACTGTCAGCTCAGTGCAGTGCCCAGATTCAGCAGCAGCAAGAATGAGGCCATGAAGAGGAGGAGAGCAGCCGAGTCTGCAGCTGGGGGTCTGGGAGGAGCTCACTGAGCTCTCCCCATTTTCCAGAGCTGAAGATCTTGCTCCACGGCTTGATTTAGAAAAGGACTGGGTAATTTTTAGGACAGTTAGTCATAATTACAGCTCAGCCGTCTCATATAAGATCAAGAACTAATTATCATGCTTTAGTGAGCACACCAACTGCTTGCAAAGTCTTGGAAGGCTTTTGGAGTAATACTGCAGAACTGGTTATGAAAGTTGCCTCAGAAGGACAGTCCTCCACTGGAGCCAGGATATCAGCTTAGCAAACAGCCTGATCCCTGACAGCATCTCTTCTGCATTCAGTAATACTGCTCCTCTAAGCAGGTTAAGCTGACCAGATAGAAGTTACTTTACAAGGGCACCTAGTTTGGAACAGAGGAAAGATGCATTTCAAAGGCTTAGCCTTTGTGCTCAGGGCAGAGCAAGGCATTTCTTGGCCCAGACTTGGCAGTGATAAGACAATGCTAGACAAGCAGTGCAACTCTCATTTGCAGCGCATCAGCACCTGTAGCTACAGAAACTGGGTTTGAGCTACCTCAACATGCCCACCTAAAGAGAAATTAAGTATGTCCCTGAGTGTTTCAGTTGCTTTGTAATTTACCTAATTCAGTGCCACATTTGTATTTCAGAAAATGAACTTGTGGCATGATTATTTTCAGCTGTGCAAGGAAAAACAAATGAATCAAAATTCCTTTTCCTTTTTAAAGCTGTTTAGAGGAAGGCTAGACAAACGAATTCGAGGGAAATATAAAAGCTACTGTGAATCTATGCAGCATATTCTCTCTTTACCACAAATGTCAATAGAAACAGCATTATGCCACTTTCTGTTCATGGATCTGATTGTTTTCTGCCCCAAAATATTTATCAGTCTGTACTGCTGCAACAGGCAGTTTCTAAGGTAGGTCTTGCATTGAATGAGAAATGTTCTGGTACCACAGCTGTGTCACAGTCGTATTCTCTGCACAATGATTACATGCAGATGACATATATATATTTTTGCCATGCTCCTCTTGAAGATATTAAAGCACAACCACATTCCTGAGGCTGCTCATACGTACCTCGCTCTCTTTCTCAGCAATTCCAGTTGTCTCCTTATCCCCTGCCCCAATACTCTCCTGTATAAAGAGGAAATATGGTCATCATCTTACTCATGCTGAGGGAATGACTGCAGAGAAACTGGCATTAATCAAGCTCAGTGGAAGAATGGCATGTATGGGATGTGATGAAATGAATGGTGGGAACTAAATGGGACAGCATACAGGGAGTGGAAAGATTCTTGCTGCTATATATCTGAAATAAAGGTAGCTATAAGATAAAAACAGAACAAAACAAGAACACAGCAAAAAACCACGAGAAATAAAGCCTGTTAATTACATAATGATCACCACACTGGAAGTGCTAATGTCAATTTTATGTACTTTTGCTATCAGTATTTCCATAGTAGCACCATACTGGATGAATGTTTTTATTAAGCAACAGCCCAGAACATTGCTGACCTTACAGTTTTCCAGCTACCTCCAATTTCTCCCACCCAAGACTCAGAATGTTCCCATCATAACCTGCTGCTGCCCCTGTAACTCACCAGTTTGCAGGAAAACTTCCTGGAACACTTCTTCCACACGCGTTGGGCTGAAACACACAGCAGGGGATTGTTCAAAGAGGTGGGTCACAAAGCTCATCAGTTTGTGCAGAATCACTTTCCTCCAGGTCCACACTCAGCTGTACATGCAGTGGGTGCCTGACATTTAGAACAGCAGACATGTGTCAGTGGCTCTAAATCTGGCACCCATGAAGATGTCCAAGGAATCAATTGCTCTGAACAGTGATGCTCTCCACCCCAAACAATACTTCTTACAGCACAGATGGGATCTAACACAAGATCCTTTGCTACAGAAGCTATAAAACTGCACGAGTTCCAGGTTTGGAAGAGGAAAAAACGTACAATTTCCTAAACTCTGTAGGACAGTTGTGCTCCTGCTGGCTTCCAATTCCACTGTAGCATTTTGGGATTCAGTCAGCAACATCCCTTCTGCTTGAGCTTGGATTCAGTTCTGGCTATTGCTCAGCCTGGATCAAGAGGTTCAGGTCCAGTTTAGGTCAACAAACACTCCAAATGGCTGTAATTCATGTCTCGTTTGGAAGACTTGGAAGTGCTTTTCTCTTCTGCTCAGTCTTGGCTTCCCGCAGATTGCAGGATATTTCTAAAGATGCTTTTCAGAGGAAAAGTAAATGTAAGCCCCCTTATAGAAATCTCTTTCACTAATAAATGTTGAGGCTGCTCTGCAAACATACATATGTCAGATTTTTCAAAAGCCCTGTAAGGGTGAAGACAAGTCATGCAGATCTGTGTGAGTGCAGGTAGAGCAGATCGCCATCTTCAGCACTTGTGATCAGACCTCAGTGCTCAGCCTCCAGCTCACTGCCTCCACACACCTGCCACACCAAAACTCCTGCAAGTTTCATCTGAAATGTTTGCATGTTATCTTGTTTAATAAAAGGATGCTGCGTTATATCCAAACTTCACTTCACTCGTGTGTTTTCTAAGCTCATCTTCCTGCAGTCACCTCATAAGACCCAGACCTGTCCAGATGCCAGGGCAAGGCAGCTGCTGACAGCAGCATTACCATGCAAACCCCTCACAGCTTTATCCTGCTAAAACTGCAGTGTGACATCACCTTTTCTTTTATACATACAGGATTAATTCTTCTTTCAAGCTGCCAAACCATGCTGCGAAGACCTGATTTTTACATTAATTTTTAAAACAGACTGTAGAGGGTTTTAAAAAGAAAAAAATCCCACAAGCTTCAACTGCAAAATATAATTATTTCTTACTCTAGCAAAGCATGCATGCTTGCTACAGCATGTTGCTCTTTTTTTTTTTTTTTTTTTTAAAACAGGAGAGGTAAACAAATATATCCATTGTCTCATAAAAGCCATGCGTCTGATGGCAATGGCAAGTTGGTACAGAAACACTTTTCTGACTTGTACTATTAAAAAGTGCTGAATTTCTTAATAAGCTGTACTTAGAAGCCAATTTGCCTTCAGAAATGAGCACTGCTCTATGTCAGGAATGTGTTTGTCCCTACCCTTCTCCTATCAGTAACCTGGAAACTCTTTCCCATAAGAATTCCATCAACCAAGCTTACAGCTTGGGCCTCATTCAAAATTTGATGCATTCATACATATACTTCTAAATGAGGGCTCGTTTCAAGCATAACTGGAAGCAGATTTTTTGGGAAAGAGAAAGGTAAGGAGAGTTGCCCTTACTTCTTAAGGACTATTTTGTACTGGTAAAGTTAGCAGCACTGATCTTTTGATTAGTTAGGAGTCAGGATGGTAAGGATGACTGAGTTTTAGCAGGGAAGCACGGCAGTGCAATGTTTATTTTTATGCCACGCTAGGCGTAAACGTCTAGTAAATAGGTTTACTGAAACAGTGCCTAAGTAATGCTGCAGTTCCATAAACAGAGTGCAATCTGCCTCTGCTGACTTAGAACAGAAGAACACTGCTCTACATCAGTTCTCCCCCATTTTTGAAATAAATGTTTCACCTTTAAATGGCCTCATACTCCAGTGCTGTACCTTTACTTGGCTCCACGCTAATTCTTAATAAGCTGTTAGGACACAGCTGACCACTCTTCTTTGCACTGCTCTCCCAGATCATACAGTCTGCAGTTTGGGTGCCATGAGTTGTACCTACGGTGGGATTCAGCCATCATTAGACATCTCTAAGCTGAAGGCTCTTTCTTGGCTTCTGTCACTGTTCAGTGTCTGAGAGAGCTTCCAGCTGGCAGTTTCATATGTGCCCACACAAAGCTTTGAAAATCACTGTGTTTAGCTGAGTGTCTGACTGATGGAATGAAAGAATATTAAAGTCCAGGCAAGCATCAGACCCAAAGCACAAAAAGGCTCTTTCCAAACCAAGGAGCATCTGGAAGTCAAAATAGCTGATCTCTGAGTAATGCTGTGAACTCTGGGTGCAGCATTTCACAGATAGGAGAACAAAATAACAAGACTTGCTACGATTTCTCTTTGTCCTGTACACTTGTCATCTTTGCCTGACTTTGAAAAATTGATGTGGTGAGAGGGATATTATTATTTGAAACTGAAATCAATCAGTGGTTAATAAACTATATCTTTTAGACTGCATCCTTTGGATTTTACATACTACGGAAAGAAGAAACAAAACAGTTTCTGTGGGCAAAAGTCCACGCAAGAAGGACTTCTTGCCATTCGCTTCAGCTCTTCTGCAGCATGTGGTGATTCTGTCCCTCTAACTGTGAAAAATTCTGTTCCCTGCAA
This sequence comes from Tetrao urogallus, assembly GCF_951394365.1. Taxonomy (NCBI): domain Eukaryota; kingdom Metazoa; phylum Chordata; class Aves; order Galliformes; family Phasianidae; genus Tetrao; species Tetrao urogallus. Next base: position 304,116 of record NC_136835.1, on the reverse strand, counting down.
TGAAAATAAGAATCAAAGGTCGCCAGCACCTAACAGAAATTTATTTGTTCTGTGGCACCGATGGATCACAACAAGGACATGTAGTAAGATCCCATGCAGCAATTAAGATGAGCTCTGGGAATGAAGTGTTTGGCAATGCACTTCAGGCTGATTATGAAACTGCAAGTAACAGAACCCAAAACTCCTGAGCAGGGAATTGTACCCTGTTCTCTGCACTACCCCTCCTAGTTTAAATGAGAGCCCATACCAGAAAATTTACTCAAAGCTCCTGCAACAACTAATGACTGCCATACATTCTACCAATTAACGTGGCTTGACAGTAAATTCATCACAGAGAAATTGTGCTGATGAGGGGCTGTCGCCACAAACTTGCAATTACTAAAATCAATAAAAGATTCCTATCAGAAAGATATTATTAATATTTTACCACTCCACTTTTAAGTAACTCATCACTCAAATTGAATGAACGCTGAGCTGCTGCTGAGAAATGACATGCTTTTATATTCTACATCTCAGTGAAATGTCCTCAGCTTTGATCACGGCTGTTGTTAATCCTGATGTTCAAGACTCTCCTTTGCAAGTCCTGGAAAGCAATTCCTGGAATCATTGCCCCTCAGAGCCAAATGAAGAATAATTCTACTTCTGAATTTTTAAGAAATCAACACGGAGCTCATTTGCCTAGACATCTCTTCCAAATTGGTAAAGACAACTTTGTATTCTAAAGGTAACAGAAAATGAAAATAAACCCAGTCAGGACTGTCTGACTTCTATTTAATGCCTATGACTTCCTCCTGGATTGCCACTCACTTGCCCATCTCTCACTGTCTTCCTCTCCAACAGCTCTGCAGCCATTTGGAGCATGAAAGAACACGGACCGAGAATGCCTCAGTGATGGTGAGGCAGCGAAACAGGTCACAGGACAGGGCCAGTGAACGGATGAGTGGTGCTGCGCCCCAGCCTGCCATCTAATTAGCACTCAGACAATGAAGATTTTGGAGCTTTGTCTTCGTACAAGAAAAGCAGTTGGCTTCCTTTTAGAAAAAAATATTTCCGTCACAATTTTTCTTTCCTTCCCGAAATCCTTACAGAAAAAACAAACTCAAATCATACAGAAATAGCCTTTTAAGCTTCTCTGATATCTGTTCTTCACTTTACTTACTGCCACTCAGTAGAGTGAGTACCAGAAGAGACCTCCTGACCAATGACTGATGTCCCATCCTTCCTCTACTCACCATCCTTTCCTTCTTCTTTATTCCAAACCATCAAATTTACTCTGCCTAGCCATGGAGGATTTTCAACAACGGTCTGCTGGAACAACGTGCTTCAGATAGGCAGTTTCATTGTTTGCTTTGCTATAGAGTGGACAAATTATTACAGTGATTTAGATCAACTCAAAAGAAAACACGCATGGGGAAAAGCCTGATCTCTGCAGACCATGGGGCCTTTCTTTGTGTCTGTTATTATAAGAAGGTGATGCTGAGGTCACTCGCTCTAGGGTTTACTATAGACATGAACAAGGAGTAAATTAAAATTAAATACACTCAATATTCATGATTTAATTAGAATCAAGTCCAATTCATAATTCTAGGGAACACATTGGCATTGCTTTCCTCTACCGTTACGATGCTGCTCTCACAGGTAGGAATCCAGAGCAAATAGGAAGGATTAGACAAGGATCATCCTCCCTCTCTCTCAAAGTTCTCCAGAACAGCATGCAGAAAACTGTCCCCATTTCCATCTACAACAAATTCTTTTTACCCTGTTAGGAAGATAGGAGCAAGGGAGAAATGATAACCAGGCAGGTGCTGCAACTAAAGCTCAGCCTGCCTTTTCGTTTCATGCACATTGGATACCAGTTTTTAATCCAGTGACACAGTTGCAACTATCCAGGCAAAATCATCTCTCTGTCCTTGAGAAGTCCTTTAAACTACAGCTGTACTCCAGAGCCTTCTGCTGCACACAGTTTGCCTGGTATCATGAGTGGCTTCTGCAGTGGTCCAACACCACCAGCACACAATCAACCTGACACTGGTTGAGTAGAGCTTCAGACCATTTCCAAGCCACTCTTCACTTCTGTGTGTACGCTTTCCTAATGCTGTTCCCCTATGTTAATAAATGTCACAATCAGGCTTGCAGTGCCTGAGCCATTGCCCCTAGCAGGAATGTGAAACACAATCAGCTCCACAGAAAGATCCATGCAAGGCTAGAGTATCTGCATACCTGAAAACCTTTTGTTGATGCTCTGCACTGACCTCTGACTGCCTGTAAGACCATGCAGGTGAACTTCCAGCTAAAATGCCAGTCTTAAAAGGAATGACATTTTGGGACCAACAGGAGCAAATGTTGCTGGAGAGGCATGCTGTGACACAGCTGGATGCTGACAAAACCAGCCATGATGAGGAACGGAGGGGATGGCTGAAATACAGCAGGCACACTCACTGTGATGAGAGATGGCCCAGATGAGGCTGGGAGATGGACATGGGGGACAGATCACTCACTGCAGCCTGCTCTGTTGGCTCATCTGGCTCAGCAGGGATGGCCTCCTTTCCCACAGCAGCAGCAGCAGGGGTTTCCTCCACCTTGACTTCCCCAGGTGGAGCTTCTTCAGCCTCAGTCTTTTCTTTTACAGATTTCTAAGTAAACAGTGGAAAATTTGTTGAGGAGCACATGATGGTGGGGAGGGAAGAAGGGAATGGGAGCTCTGCCTGGCATTACAGTGCTGCTTCACTCCTAGCAGACTCAGTGCCAATGGCTTTGCCAGGAAGAGGACAGCCTTACATTACTAATGATCATCTACGGAGCGTCTTCATTCTCAGCATCCTGCACAGAAACTGAGTCAGTCCTACATCCCTCCCTTGCCAGGAAGGAGAGTGCTAGCTTCCTGACTTATTGAAAGCAGCAGCAGAAATGGGGGAGAAGTACTCAGTTTGCTCAGAAATGCTCTAGGAAGTGAGGAGTGTCCCAAAGTATGATTTCAAACAGGATTTTTTAAAATTATCCCCTATCCCCCTAATCCCACTGGTTCTCAGACAAAAAGATCCCTTCTCTGTTGAAAGTAAGAAACATGCTGCAGACATGTTTTCACATAGGCAAGTACTAACTGCATGAATTCTGACACTGAACATCATAGAATCACAGAATGGCTTGAATTGGAAGGGACCTAAAGACCATTCAGTTCCAATCCCCCTGCTATGGGCCACCCATTAGATCAGGATGATCAGGACCAGAGGCACCCAGAGCTTCCCCAGGCAGCCTGTTCCAGTACCTCACCACCTTCTGAGTGAAAAAAAGTCATCCCTAGTTTCTTTTAATGCTTACTGCATCCTGAGACCTCAATCACCTACAAAGCTTCCGTTTATGGGCCATGCTTCTTCTGCAATTCTTACCCCCTAAAATTCTGGCCTATGCTTATTCTTTAGGAAGTGTATCTGGTAAACATCACCAGTCCTGCACGATGTTTGGTCCTGCAGCAAAACAGCTCCCAGCAAAAGTGCTATTTCTGCTGGGGACAAAGCCTTGCAAACGGACACACACTAAAGGAGGGAACTGCAAGCTGTGCTCAGCATATTCCAGCTATAAAGATGGCTGACTCAGCCAGATTAAATAACCCCAGTAGATCAATTTGCCATGAACAAATTGCTCAGCATAGTATGAACCTCAAATCTATGCAGCTGCTTTGCAGTTGATAAGATGCAGCTGGTCAGAAGGCCTTCTGTAATGAAGAGACATCTCTGAAATTCTTCAAAATACGAAAATCTGCTCCCTGACATTTTTCAGAAAACAACAACAAAACAAAACCAAACAGAAAAACCCACCACCACACCAAAACATATCTTTCAATTCCTTCCTCATCTATTCCTTTAGCAGGCTTATTTTTAATGAGGTATAGGGAAATCTGCCTAAGCACCACCTTCAGGATTTGGCAAAGAATAAAGAAACATTCATTCTATTACACCACACTGTGCAGAAGTCTGTCCTGTGTGATAATAGCAGTTCCAAGGAATTTCACAAAGGAAAAACAGGATTGTAATGAGAAACAAAAGGCAGATTTGTCCCAGGTCAGATGGCTAATGAGTTTCCTGGGCCTTAATACTGGAAGGAACTTTCAGGCTTAAAATCAGAGGTAATGTGCTACAATGCAGATGGCACTGATGTGCTCTGAGTCACTTGTGCACAAGCAGTCTTTAGGCTACTTGCCATTGGAACTACAAATACAAATACTCAGAATGCTCTCACGGTGCTCAGTGACCAAAGGCACATCAACAAACAGAATCACTCTTCTGCTCTCAGTAACGGCAGCGTTCACCCAGCAATGCTGCCACTCCATATCCTTCATTCAGGCTAACTGGATTTAGCAAGAGGAGCCCAGAAACCACCAAAGTATGATCGCTTTCAACAACATTCCCCCCCTTAAAAGATGGTACCTGCTAAAATGTGGAAGATAGATGAAGCTGCAGTGATATTAGAGGTACGTGTACCGACAGCACACGTGAGCACTTCCTTGCTGTACATTGGACCAAAGCACTCATTCTTGCTTTTCTTAAGTGCAATAAATAAGTAAACTGACTGTACCTTCAAGAATTAAAAGTGTCAAGGCATCCTGTTTTTCCTTTTTTGCAGTGCTATCCTAGTGAAAGACTTTCAGAAAGTACAGATTTACAGCTGCAATGATATACCCACCTATTCTTTCAGGTCAAGATTTAATGAATTAGAGGATGGAAAACACCCATGTTTTTGTACAAAGGAGCAAATATTTTTGTACAAAGAAAAAACAGTACTTTTTTTTTTTTTTTTTTTTTTTAAACACACCATTTAGAAAAGAAGCAAAATCCACCACTTACCAGAGTCTCTGTCACATTCTCATTTGATTGCACTGTAAATGCAGCAGCATCCTACCTATAGAAAATAAAAACAACACAGCAACAATATTTGGCATGGAATGTATCCAATAAAGACCTGATTTTTTATGGCTTACTCAGGCATAACCATCAATAGCTGAGCTGGGATGGAAAATTGATAATCTAAATAGGCATGAATATCAATATTAAAGACCTTCCTTTTTCAAAAGTGTTCCACAACTCTAAAATGTTTCAAGTTGTTCAAATAGGTGAAGAATCCTTTGCTGAATAGAAGTGAATTGCAAGGACTTTGCTTCAGGCACACTGCACGTCTGAACAGCGAATGCCAGAAGTTTATTTTGCCAGACTGCACTGCACAGGAAGTGCAGAGCTCGGAGTTCCTTACACATCCTCTGGACTCCGGGCTTTTATTTGCACAGCACACACTGCTAAGGAATTAGAGATGTGAAGCTTTGCATGCATTAATTAGAGAAAGTGGTGGCAGCTTTGTATTTTGGCCCTTCCTTCCGAATACTTTACTAATGTAAAAGGCCTACAGCAAAATTAATAAGCACTGAAAGACTCGTTTTCAGCCTTGCAGATGCCCAGCTTTTTTGTGTGCATATCTAAACACTGGTGTGCAGAGCGGGTAAGCCAGCCTCTGAAAGGTGCTGGAATTTAAGAAGGCTCCAGATTATCTGCATTATCACTTGGGATGGGGGCCCTGGGATTTGAGAGCGTAAGCGTGCACTGCACTGCTGCAGTGCCTCGTGCAGATACTCAGCATTATCACAGCAGTAAATAAACAACTCAGATTTAACTCCCAGACTAAAACATATGTTAGGTGAAAACAACATTGCAGAAACAAATAAAGCTCATTTCATGTAGAAATGCATAAATAGAGTCACTGAGCAGGTGTGAAAGCTGTGAGGAAGCCATGCTTCACAGGCTTTTGAGATTGTTAGAAAAATCCAAAAAAGAGAGCAAGAAAAATACTAATCCAGTTCTTTCACACGGAAAATAAGAAGACAGTCCTGCTAAGCTAGTGGGAGTTTTCCAATTATATTCAGCTAGGCCAAGAGCACCAAGAATATTAGCAGCCTTCTAGGAACATCCAGGAAGACTTTCTGAGGCAGACAAGATCAGGATTCGTGCCAGCAGGACGTTATTGTGCAGCTGGTCTGCAGAGCACAGTTTTCAAAACTGTGCAGCCAGTCTTAATCTCTTCCGTTTGCGCCACCCCGTCCTTACCCGGCGGAGGGCACGGGGTGGCTTACCGGAGCTGCAGAAACGACCGCGGGCAGAAGCGCCGAGAAACGAACGGAAAACGTTTAATCGACGAACGCACAGAGCGACAAACAGAGAGACGACCGCGTTCCCAACCGGCTCCCGTCCGAACGGCGACTGCGGAGGACGGCTCGGTGCCGACGGGGGGCGGACAGGCCCCCGCGCCGCCTTCCCCTGAGAGCCCGGCATCGCCAAGGCACGGGGGGGGCGGCAGCGGTGGGGACGCGGGACAGCGGAGCGCCGCTTTCCCTGCACGGAGCCCCACGGCTCCGCCAGCACCATCGCGGCGGCTCCGAGACCACCACTGGGGGAGACCCCGCGCTTGGCCCCGCCGCCTCCGCGCCGCCATTGGTCGGGGTCCTTTCGTTCCGCGGTCGCGCCGTCGTTGCGTCATCACTGCGCTTGCCCCAGATGGCCCCAGCCGGGCTGCCCGCGGCGATGCTTGTCACCGCGCGCCCGCTCCACTTCCGGGGCGGTCGGGCCCCGGGAGGAGGAGGATGGGGACGCGAGGGACCGCGGCGAGGCCGAGCCTGCGCCGCCCCGCTCCGTGCAGGCCTTCCTGGAGAGCGGCGAGCACGGGCCGCATTCATGCCGCCAGGAAAGCGCTGAGGAATGCAGCCTTGTCTCCTCTTGCACCAGGCGCTCGTGCTCACGTATTGGTTCAGGCTGCGACTTGGGAATCCCACTGCAAGTCACAGTAACTCAGCAATTGCGGCGGGCGATGTGATAATAGCTTCTTGGAAACAGTCGTGATAGTCCCTCCTATTCTAATATCAGGATAATCTACGCCTGACCTGATACAAGGCCTTTCTCGTATTTTCTTCCATCTGTGGTCCAGCAGCCAATGAGTTTCTGTACAAGAAGAGAAATTCTTCTCAAAAAATAGGGCATTCCTTCTCCTGGATGCATAACCTGGGGATGGTTTAAGGTCAGAACGCTGAGGGGAGGCAGCCATTCCTCTGCTGCTCTTTACCCCTTCCCTACAAGTAGCCCAGCTGCAGTGTCTTGCTCCCAGCACCTCCCAAAAACCCCTTCTATTCCCACCAGGGATCTAAAGGAGAGCGAGTTGGAAGGAAAAAGTCTCCTCTCTGGCCTCACACTTACCTACACCTTTCACATGCTGCAAAATCGTGGGCTTTGCTCTGCTCTGTGCGTCACTGGAAGAGAGCACCGCATTGGAAAATGAGGATCTCGGGGTGCCAGGGCTCTGAGGAATGTGGCCACCATATCTGTCAGAGTCAGGGGGTCTTGGGAGTGTCCCCATCGTCCCTCTTCAAGGAGATGGCACCGAGTCGCTCCTATTACGAGAGATAGAGCAGGTTCTAGTCTATGTGAACTTGTCGGCGAGATTCATACACAAAGGGTAGATGTCAGCCCGTCCAGTTTATTACGAGTGCGAGATAGTGGGGGAGATGGGGAAGGGGAGATGGGCAATAGAAAAGATCAGAGGATGGAGACCTTGGGATGCGGTCAGAAAGGATGGTAGAATCAGATGGGGCATCATGGAGTTACGGGTCATGTGGGATTAGGTGGTGGCGGTGAGGTGGCTGCACGTGACCCACAGCCCTGTGTGAACCATACCCCCACATGCCCATGATTCCCTGACCCTGCCTGCTCCCATCACACTGCGACCCGCTGCCGTGTGGCCGCAGAACTCTGGGATCCCTGCACCCACCTCACCCCCACCATCTAACCCCCCATGATCCATAACTCCATGACGCCCCATCTGATCCTACCATACCTTCTGACCCCATCACTGTGATCCAGAACCCCATCTGACCCAATGTCACCCCATAACTCTGTGACCTGTAGGACCCCCATAACCCCATGTACTGAACCCACGTGGCCAAAGAATCGGCTGCATGCGGGGAAAAAAGCCATGGGGGGGGGGGGGCGTTCGCTGCCAGGCCAGTCTGGGGGGGAGGAGGGGGTCGGTTGCTGCCAGGCCACTCCGGGCCGGGTGGGGGGGGGGCAGTCAGCCACGGGCCGCTCTGGTGTCAGGCCAGATTTCCATTTCTTCACATACTGCTGTGTTGTTGCTGCTGCCCTTCTGTATTGTCGTTGCTTTTTTTGTTCGTGAATATTAAAGCATGTTGTCTCTGTGTTGGCTGTCATCCCCCTTTTTTTTCTCTGTTTTGCAGGTCAAGGTCCAGCGTGCTGGAAGTTGGTGGTGTCACTGTATGAATAAAGGTCAGTTCAGGAGCAGCTGCTGATGGAAGGAAAGAAGTCCACGTTAATGAGCTGAAGCATCTCCTGGTAAGGTGTCAGAGCCGGCAGTAATGTTGATGAATCCGTTGCTGTCACCAGCCCGGTGTTCATGCTTGTTTCCCAGCTTACATTCTTTTGCAGAGCAGCTGGCCCTTGCAGATCTGTGACAGCTGGAACCTAAAAAGGCTACTTTATTAAACTAAAGAGTTTAATAAAGAGTTTAATAGAGAGTCCTTTGAGATCCTGTTGTTAATCACTTCTGTATGATGAATGATATAATTGAAATGTTTTCAGAAAAATCATTGCAGCTTTGAGGAGAGTTTTTGATAACTTCCATTACTGTCTATGGAGACCTTCTTGACTGTTATGCAGCAGATACCCTGGTTAGTTTTCCCAAGCTAGTGTTTTTGTATCTGTTGTTCCTTGATGTAGATCATTAGGGATTGCCATGGAATGCTTTTATGCAAAACTGAATTGTCTCCCGTCACTTTCTGCCATTATGACCATAAGCTATTGCGCAGTTTGAAATGTTTCAGTGGTACTTTAAAGTAAATAGAGGTTCTCTAAATTGTCAGTTACTCGTGTATCATCTGAGTGTTAGAAGCTGTAAGCTGCAGAAATGCACTTCAGATAGATGAGCTAGTCTTGGAGAAAGGTGTCTGCCACGAGGAGCAGATGTTTCAGCAGAGCTCTTCCAATACCAGCTGATGAGCCGTCTGTGAGTCTCAGTGGATCCCTGAAACTTATGAAGGTTAACAAGGTGGAGTCCAGCACCAGTAGCTGCTGGGTGCCAGCTAGATGGGAAGCAGCTTTGCAGAAGAGGACCTTGGAGTCGTGATGAGCACCTGGTTGTACATAAACCATCAGTGTTGCTAAGGAAGGTAATGCTGTCCTGTGCCATGTGAGCCAAAATATTGCCATCTCATCAAGGGGGGAAAGCTTGGTGTCTCTTCATGTCTATTGGTGAGGCCATATCTGGACAACTGTGTTTAGCTCTGATCTCCTCAGCACAAAAGAGATGTGGAGCTAATGAAGGTAGTCCTAACTAAGGACCACCAAGGTGACTGAGAGACTGGAGCATCTCACGTATGAGCTGGAACTGTTGAGTGTGGGAGAGTGTTCAGAGGATCTCATCAGTGTTCAGAAATACCTGAAGAAAGTGGAAAGAGAAAAGAGCCTGGCTTTCTTCAGTGAACAGGGGCAATGGGCACAAAGTTGCACGCAGCAGGTTCTCTGTGTGTGTGGGGAAGCACTTATGTAGTGTGCAGATGATGGCGTACCGGCACAGGTTGCCCAGAGAGGTTGTGGAAACTCTCAGAGATGTTCAGGAGTTACGTGGATGTGGTGTTGAGGGCGGCCTCTGAGTGGCCCTGCTGCAGCAGTCTGGTTGCAGTACGTGGCCTCCAGAGAGCCCTGGTAAGCTCAGCTGTTGTGTGAGGTGTATTCTGCTGCCTGCTTCTGCCAGTGCTCTCCTGGCACTCCATCACTTGGAACAAATTCACAGATGCCTGGGATGAGCTACACGTGAATGTTGTATGCTTTTTATGTTTCTGAAAAATGCCTTTTGCTGATGATTTGAGCAGTCTGGGCAGTTTGTCAATTTCAGCACCAGTGTTGTGGTGCAGAGTCAGGAATCGGAAACATCTCTGCATTTGTGAGCCTTAATCCAGTTACGTGCAGCTTATGTTGTGGATGAAGGGGAGGTTTCTGTTCTACCACAGGCTCCAAACTGGAGCCCTGCTGTCTCTAGGAGCAAGAAATATTTGTATCCTGGTGTAATTTTAAGCCACAAACCTGAAGTCTTGGTTTTGAGCTGTGAGTGGTGAAAAATGTGTATTTTCATCACTATGACTGAAATGAGATAATGCAGCTGTTTAATGTCTTTTCATAATAGAATTTATTAAACATCGGGCATATGTATTTGCAGACCAAAAAAAAGACAGGCAAAAGGTGCTGTTCATGCCTGAAGTAATCTTTAAATCCTAAGTCGAAGCTTTTTTTTTTTTTTTTTGCTCTCTTGTATGTCTTTGCTGTGTGTTCTGATTGTCCCTTGCTTTTCCCTTCTGTCTTCCTTTCCCTTTTCTCCATTTTGTCCTTTCTCACATGGTTTCCAATCTCTCTCACATTCTCAAATTCGCCATTTCTTGCTCTTCCCCACCCCTCACACTTTCAGTCTGTAACCTGAGCCTTCCCTTCCATCTCCTGCTCTCCTCCTCTCTCCTGCTGCTTCTCTGGCTGGCGTTTCCCCTGCCTCACTCTTGCTTTGCTTCTCTCTCACTTTGCCTCTTCTTTGCACTTCTCCCTTTACACTCTTCTCCCCTTTCTCCTGCTTCTCCTTTCCATCTTCCTGTTCCCTCTTTCTGTTCTTCCCCTGCACCTCTCGTTAAAGCCCCCCAGCTTTGCTGTTCTTTTGCACGTTCTTTTCCCTATTATGCTTGCTTTTTTTCCGTTCTCCCTTTCTTCTGGTCTGTCATCATTTCACCATTGCTTGCATGCTTTTCCATCTTGGGAACATTCTTGAATGCACTTTCCCTCTTGGCCATGCTGTCGATCTACTTCTTACGCTCTGTGCCACCCTTCTTTGGGACTTTTATACTGCTCTGTCTGCTTTTGTCTCTTTCATACTCCCGCTCCACTCATCCTCCCTCCCTCCGCTTCTCTCACTTTCCTCACACATTGCCCACCCTATTTTCCTTCTTTTCCTCCCTCTTATACTCCTCTCTCATGCTTTCCTTATTTCACTTGCACACTTCTGCTCTCATGTGTTCCTTCTTTCTTTTGCACTTTGCTCTCCCAGAGCCTTGCTTTCCCCTTTGCTGTTTTTCAGCAGTATTTCTTGCTTGCTCCTTTTCACACCTACTTGCACTTTCCCTCCCATGTCTTTGGCAGTGTACCTTTACTGTTTCTTTCTCTCTCTACTGCTCCCTCCACCACATGACCCTTTCTCGTTCCTTCCCTGCTCCTTCCGTCTATGATTCTGTCTATATCTGATTTCCTTCTGTCTTTGTGGTCTTTCCTTCTCCAGCATCTCTGATGCCTGTTTCTTCTGTTCAGTGGTCACAGTCGTGGGTTGATCGTTCACTAGGTGATCTCAATGGTCTTTCCAACCCTTATGATTCTGTGATTCTCTCACTTGGTGAAGGTGGTCACCTAGCAAGTAAGGTGAAGAAAATGTGGTGACATTTAATGCCTTTTTTTTTTTCCTGGTTCTTAACAGATCAGACAGATCTTTGGCTGCCTTGCCCACTCTCATCCTTTTCTTCTAATTTCTGCAACCTCACTATTGCATGAGATCTGGCTTGTCCACTTTCCCTCTTGTCTGCTCTGCCTCCTATTCGTGCAGTCCATCTCATGCTGTTGCTTCTTCTTGTGCCTTTTCTCCAGTGCTTTTTTTCTTGCTCTTTAACTCTCCTGGGTTTGCTTTCTTAGTCTTGTGTGTGTGCTTTCCTTTCCTCTTGCCTGCGTACACTTTCCCTTTCTTGCACATGCTTCTTTTCCCATGGGAAGGGGCTGTTTGTCAGGGAGCATAGGGGTGGGATAAGGGATAAAAACGGCTTTAAACTAAACAAGAAGAGACATAAAATAGAAATACAGAATAAATTTTTGCTGTGTTGAATGTGTGTGATTTCGCTCAACTGCATATGCCACTTGCATGTCTCACTTGCTCATGTTCCGTGTCTGTAAGTGTTCTTCTGTGATGCTGTACTTTTCTTTTTGTTCTTTATGCATGAATCACATCTCTCTTCTGCATGTGTTTTTTTTCTCTGTACCTCTCATTTTCCTTCACTCCCTTTTGTATGTATCTTGGGCTTCCCTCACTGTCTTTGGAGTTCTTGGCACACTTCCCTCTCTTCTCTCATGGTTATGTTTGCTCTCTTTGTTTGGCTTTCCCTCTCTGTCAACACTTTTCCCCTCTCTCATTTCTTGCATGCTCTACCATTTTTTCCTAACGTGGCTTCCCTCTGTAGCTTCCCTTATTCACAGGCACAGCCTCCCTCTCTCTTCTAACTCTCTCGTGCTCCTTTCCTTCTCACAGCCTCAAGTTTTCCTCTCTCTTGCACACACACTTTCCATGTCTTTGCACTGCATGCTTCCTCTCTCTCATGGGCAGGTTTCCACCCTTCATGCAAACCCCTCACTCTTTCACTTCTGTTTATGTGTTCTGACTTTTCTTCTCATGCAGCCCCTTCCCTTTCTTGCTTGTGTTGTCCTGCGTATAGTCCCTCTTCCTTGCGCTCACTCCCTTACACTTTCCCTTCCTCCTTAGTGAACTTTCCCTTGCCCCAGACTTGCATGATAACCCTCTCATACATGCTTTTCTTCTCTTGCTGCAGTTTCTTACCCTCAAGCTTCCATGTCCTCTTTTACATGCTTTCTCTCATGCGCTTTTCCCCTTTGTTCTGCTTGGTTTCCCTCTGTCACACGCATCCCCTTTCTCCTGTGGGTTCTCCCATTTCACTTCCGCTCTCATGCACCTTTTCATCCTCATGCTTTTCTCTTCCCTCTTGTGCCTGTTCCCCCACCTTCACTGCATTCCTTCAGCCACGTGCTTTCCCCCTGTAGTGCAGCTTCTCTCCATGATGGAAGGAGAGGATGCTCTTCGTCTTTAACTGCCTCATACCATTTTTCTCTGGTGCTTGCTCTTCCCCCTCCCTCTTGCTTAGTCTTTTCCTCCCCCCTCCATGCTCAGTCTTTGCTGTCTCTTGCGTACTTGCCATCTCTTGCACACTAGCACTGTCTTGCATGCTTGCTCTCTCTTCTGTGCACTTTTCTGTCACATTTTTTCTCTTTTGTGTGTGCAAACCATCTTCTTCTTTCATCCATTCTCTCTCCCATGGCTTATATCTTTTTCCTGTGCCTTTTCTCTTTCTTGCCTGATTTCCTTGCGCTGACACTTTTCCTTTTGCTCATTTCTCGTGCACTCGTTCTCTCTCACATGGACATTCCCGCATGCCTTCCTCTCTTACTCTCCCATTCATGCACTTCCCTGTTCTCCCTGTGCCTCGCTCTTCCTCTTTCTCTGTGTGCCATCACCCAGTTAGTTTTGCTCTCTGTGTGCGTATGCCCTAAGTCCATCTCATGCCCATTCACCTTCTCACATGTGCAGGCTTCCTTTCCCATTCCTGTGACACTGTTCCTGTCTGTTGTCCTTTACCTTTCTCTCTCTGGCAGTTTCACCCCCTGCCTTCTGTTTCTTTATGCATTCAGTTTATCCCTTGCCTGTTTTCTTGCCTCTCCATTTTCCCTGTTTCTCGCATGCATTTTTCTCCCTCCTTTTGCTTTGACTGCCTTGCACTTTCCTTTCTGTGCACTCCTACTTATCACCCATTTTACACACTTTATCTCAGGCTTTGCCTGCATATTGTTTTTACCCTCTTGCATGCACTTTCTTGCATGCTTTCCTTCTCCCTCTTGCATGTGCTGTTGTCACCTCTTTCTCATGTCTGCTTGCCTTCTAGACTGCATGCAGTTTCCCTCAGTTCCATGCTTCTTCTCTTAGAAGGAATAAGGAGGAAATTTTTTTTCTCTCTGTCATGCACACACAGTCCCTTTCTCTTTCAGGCTCCTTTCTTTTCTCTCTGTCATGTTCTTTCCATTTGTCTTGCTTTGGGGCCCTCCCTTTTTCTCATGTGCTTACATGCTATCTCTTGCTCTCTAGAGCTTTCCCTAAACAGAACCACTTCTTCCCTTTCAGCTTTTACTGCTGAGTGTGTCATATAGCACAGAATGTTTCTTTGGTCAGTCTGGGCCGGCTGTTCTGGCTTTGCCTTCCCCAACTTCTTGTGCACTCCTGCAGTCCCTGGCTGAGGGGCAGCATGTGAAACATAGGAAACCTGATGTTGTGCAACCTCTGTTGAACAAGAGTTAAAACACTGACGTAATATCAACACTTTTTAGTCATAAATTCAAAACAGCGTATGAGCTATGAGGAGTTAACTCCACCCCAGCCAGAGCCAGCATACCCTCTCTGTTAAGCTTTTTCTCTCAGGACCTTGCATGTACATTTCCCTTCTCTTGCATGCTTTTTCACACCACCTTGTTCTCTCTCTCTTACAGGTTTCTCAGTTGTCCCTTTTTCTCTCTACTTCTTTCTTGAGTTCTGGGGCTTCTCTTTTACTTGCATGCACTTCTTTCTCCTTCTACTAGCTGTTTCCCTCTTTTCCCTACTAGCTCTTTCCCTCTCTTGCATGCTTTTGCTTATGCATTTGCTTTTCCTTTGCCTCACACTCTCTTTGCCATTCATTCTTTCTGCCATGATCCCCTGCTCACTTGTGCTCTTTCCCATTCACTGCTTTTTCCATTCTCTTGCTATTATTCTTTTCTCCTTTTCCTCATATTTTCCTATGTCCTCTTGTTTGCCTTCTGTCCTTTTTCTCCTTCCCTGCACTTCTTGCTTCATGCCTGCCTTCCCCTTTCCTTCTTTGCTCCTTGCTTGCCTTTCCCTTGCTTCTTTCTGCTCTCCACCTTTGTCTCTTTGCTCCCTCACAATCATTTCTCTCCCTTCCCACTCACTCTCCCAATCCATCCCTCCTTCATGCTCTTCCCTTTGTCCCTCTCCACACTCCTCTGCCCGCTGTGCTTCTTTCCTTTTTCTTTCCTCTTTCTCTTTTCTCTGCTCTCCTATCTCCCCCTCTACTATTTCCCCTATGTCCTCTCTTTTCTCTCTCACTATCTCCCCATACTGCCTCTCCCCCTCCTGCCATTGCACAGGCTTCTCCCTCCTCTCTCTCACTTCCACAGCCCCCCTCCCTTGTACATGCAGTTCTCTCCATGCACATTCTCTTTTCCTCCCCTTTCCCTCCTCTCTGGTCTCTGCTGTTCCCTCTGATAGCTGTTCAGAGAGCTGTTTCTTGTTCCCTCACTCTTCCCTTCTGCTCACTCCATTTCCCTGCTATCACTCTTATTCCTTCTGTCCATCCGATGATGTTCAGATCCCTTCAGAGCTGTCTCTTCATGTCCCTTGGTCAATGAACATACTCAAATTTCAGAGAGTCATGTGTCCTCTGTGCTCCACATTTTTTTATTGGACCCCAAGGTGAGAGCTTTACAGTATCACCAAAGCTACGGTGTGAAAAATCCTGTGCTATTTTCCTGCATTCTGCTCAGTTTGAGTCTGTTGAGGAGGAGTGTCTGTAACGAGTGTAGCATCTTCCTCTGAAGTCAAAGAGCTCTGGCTCCTAATTTCTTGCCTAAGTGAATAAATTTCTGTTTACTCTTGCTTTTGTGCTCCGTGGTATTAAAACTGTCTCATCATTTTCAGAAGTGCTAGCGTGTGGGTTTACAGATCCTGCAGTACTGCATTCTGCTTGCAAGAGAGAGTGTGTGGCCCTACAATCTTTATGTTGAGCATTGTTTTTAATTATTCAACTTCATGCAAATTATTCATAACTCCAGCACTCCTGTAAACTTGCCAAAGGAAAAGAACATGTGATACTGGGGCTGAATGGTGACATCACTGCATAATCCCAGGAGTGTGTCTCCTTGCTCCACAAGGAATAAATGAGGCTTGCAGCGAGTCTACTGCATGTTGCACCAAAGAGAAAACTGAAGAAAATTGGAAGCTGTATTCATCTCTCTTTTCAGTACTTTGGGAATTTCTTCCTCGTAATTCAGAAATAGGAATATTCCGGTTGAAGCATAGTGCCACCTTTATTTCTTCCCTTCTTCTGGTTAGCAGGGGCTGTGTGGTGCTGCTGGGTTCTCAGTGGTTCACGTTACTGCTGAGGCAGAAGTGTTGTCGTTCAGAAGGGCGCTTCCTGAAGGACAGGGCCATATTTGTACATTTCCTCTCACATAGAGATGTCCGTAGATGTGAGCTGTACGTTAGCTGTTGTTCATGGTCTGCCTTGCTATTTTTCCTGTTTGTGTATTTGCACATTGCTGGAGATTTTGCTGGAATTTTAAATCGCATTGCAAGAATTCAGACAGCAGCCTACGCTTACAATCAAGTTGAGGTTTTAAACTGTGTGTGTGTGTGTCAGGTTATTGTTGTTAGGTATTGTGAAAAGTAAATCAACCTTTTGAAAAACACTGTCAGGTCTATTGCTTTAAGTGGTGTGATGAGGTTCTTTAAGAAAATACAATTTATTTATGCTTGCTGCCCATTTACGTGAAACCACATGGCAGAAAGACTTTGAGTTCTTTTCTTCTTCTCTTACCAGTTGTACTTGGCACGTATGCGTGGCAGGTCAGTATGGTTGTTTCCTTCTGGTCCAGTGTTCTTTGCCAGCTGATATGATTTTGCTTGCCAGATGCATGGGATTTGAGCAGCCAAAATTCTATCTGAGAGTTCGGGATTTGAGCTCAGAGCATGTCCTTATGGTCCTTAACAGAGCTTTATGATACAAAGCATGGTCAGTCTAGCAGGATTCAAGAAATTCCGGCAGACTGCACGTAGCATCTTACTGCATTTCCCTCGTTTTTCTTGGGTTTCTTCCGTGAGATAATAGCAAGTAGCGACTGGGTCTGATAGTTGTTCTGAAGAATTATTTGTTCTTTTAATAAGACAAGCATTAAAATTTTGTACTTACTAATTCTCAGGTGGATAGGATGAATGAAACAATGTTCAGAACAAAGCAAAAAGGAATGAGCATTTTTCACGTCTTTCTTTAGTAGATCGTGTTTGGAAAGTGCCTTGAAATCTAAGTTCAAAACAGCTTTGAGCTTTTATATTGAAATATTAGAATTAACTGTGGCAGATCTAAGATAAAACCACAGGTGGATAAACTTCCTTTGTAGTCACTGGAGAACAAGGATGTATGCTACTCATTTGTGGGTAGAATTAAAATGAGTTATTTTGGAAATGCTTACGCTTTTGTCTTCAGTGTGCTGGTACTTATCCAGATTGTCTAACGCTCTATCACACATGCTGTGGAAGTCATACCTGAAAGACTATGGCAAATGAAAATGCTGTGATGTGGAACTCAGGAAATCCTCAGTGCATCGTTGTTCCAGCTGCCGACACTCAGTGCTCCGTTTCTGCTGTAGAGCTTTCAGCTGTGTCCAGTCAGTAGCATGCAGGAGGTGCAGGGTGCATGGATGGTGACAGTGAGCCCAGATGGCTGATGGCAGCTCTGCTGGGCCACATCTGCTGATGTTTGCACGCTGTCACTGCTCCGCTCTGTTCCGTGTTACTGAAGGTGTCTCCTTGTTGTGCTGGCTGATGGTTGGAGGTCTTGGCTGAGCTTCCTTTCACTGACGATACAAATCCCAGAGTGCAGTGACAACCCACAAAGAATTACACTGGCTTACATTTCTGCGTAACATCAGCTGAGCTCTGCTTGCTGAAGCAGTCGTCGTGCTTGTAGAGCTGCTCAAAAGTGACATTCCCTTCTAGTCTGATGCACAGCATGTGGTCAGCAGGAAACATTAAGTATAAAAAGTAAGAGAATTTTTGCTTATATTTGAGCAGAATTTTTTCTATTCTGGCTGCAGGTTTTTGTTTGTTTGTTTTTACCATCAGTTTTCAGTCTTTGTGCTGTGGCCAACAAAAATGGACTGCTTGCCTCAGGCAGCTGTGGATAGGACTGTATGTGGGCTGCTCTCCTTGTTTTTATCCAGGATTTTCCTATCTACTTTTCTCACACTGTTTCTTAAAGTGCTTCTTAAAGTTCTTCTCAAATGTTTGTTGTTGTTGCGGTGGCAGGAGTGATTTGAGGAGGGAGCCCTTGTGTTAGTTAAGCCACAAGATTAAAAATAGCTGCTGTAATGGGAAAATACAAGAAACTGACTCTGTCCTCTGTGCCAAAGAGTGAGAATTAAATAATCTGTGCCCCCTCTCCCTAGAAATGCCTTGTGCCACTGTTCATTTGCCCTGTTGGACTGCTATATTCTAAACTGGTCAGTCTGGGTTCAGTTAAGTAACACTTAAAGTCTCTGCATGGCCTGCCTGTCTGGAGCAGTCTTTGGGTGGAATGCCTGTTTACACCTTTAGCTGAGATGATAAAGAGCTGTTTGCTTACACAGGGGACAGGAAAGCCTGAAGGTGCACCTTAACAGAAAATCAAGCCAAAGATTTCCTTCTTGTTCCCTGCTTGTGTGATGCTGATGTAAAATGCTCTCTTCAGAAGTGCTTTCTTCAGAAACGCTAAGTGGATTTGGGGAGAATACTTGCAGAAAATTGACTAATGTTCAGCTTCAAAATAATCAGGAGCTTTGTTTTGCTTGTTAGGAATTTCAATTATTTGCTGATACCTTACTGCTTCACAGTCTGAACCTGTGACAACAAGAGCAGTCTGATTTGACTTTGCTGGTTTTCTTGAAGCTGAACACGTTAACACTTCCTAAGGATTAACCTGAGTAGAGCTTGATGGGGAACTCGAGGCACGGCAGCAGGCACGTGCAGCCCTGCCTGCGCGTACAGCGCTGTGCTGCACAGGAGCAGTGTGACAGAAGGCACATCGAGCAGAGCGCTCAGTTTATGTGGCTCCCTCTTAAAGGAGGGATGGAATTCATCATTGGCTGTCACAACGTAAGTGGAGAAAGGGGGATTGGAGAATCAAATTAACTGTTGGAAAGGAGTAGCTTCTTTGTGTTGTAGAAATGTGAGGATTATATTGCAGTGCTGCCTAGAGTTCTGGTTAGCAATCTCTTTGACTGCAGCTCTGAAACAGATGTGGAAATTTGTGCCAGTGAAGTGCTTTCTTTCCTCTAAGGGAAGGCAGAGTCTGATCCAGTGAGGTTCAAAAGAAGCGCAGTCCTTTATGAAGAATCAGCATGTGGGAAATGAGCACATGCAAGGCGTGAACTGGGAAAGTGGGCATCTTTCAAGACTCTTTGTTCAATTTTTAGAAGGGGTTTGTAGGCTTTATTAAAGGTCAGTTGGTGTCTAGCCCTAAGAGTTGCTGTTCAGGCCTGGCCCAGAATCACACTGGATGAGAGTAGGGTGTATGGGAGAAACATGGCACATTTATTCTTGCAAGACTAACGGTATTTTGTTAGAACTTGGAACTCTTACAGATTACAGATACTTTGCATTCAGATTGACACTTGGAGTGCTGTGGAGTTTGTTTCTGGCTCAAACCTTTGACTAATATGTGGAGGACAGGTAACAAAGTACCAGCTGTTTCTCAGAGAGCACTGAGCAGAGATCTTGTAAACTGACACTGCAGGAAGACTAGAAAATGACACTAGTATAATAAAACTAACACAGTAACAGTTACCTTCAAATGCGTGTATTCAGTATCCCCAGTGAGAGGCAATGGGCGCAGTGGAGAGCAGCAGCACACAGGAGATGGAAGGGCAGAACTGCTGCAGTTTGAGGTCTGTTGGCAGCACTCTCAGTGACCTCCCGATGTGCGTTCTCCATCTCAAGCAGTGATGGCACGGAGGCGTTCCTCACTGATCCGTGTGCGTTTGTCTGAAGCGTCTCCTTAATGTTGTGGTCAAATATGAGAACAGTGCAGAGAATTTCTGAATTCCTGTGGAGGCATTCGTAGGCCTGCCTGCGGAGCTTTGTAGCTTTGTTTAAAACTACAAAATGTGTGGTTCCATCTGCCAGATATTCCGTATCAGTGGGAAACGTGCTTTTCCAACAGGAGTGCTTTCCCTTTCGTGGTTTCAACAGTGTATTTTTTCATTTCACAGACCTTATGTAACCCATTTTAATAGCATGTTAGACACAGGGATTGAAGGGTGAAAGATTTGTTGGCAGTACATTGGCAATCATTATTTAGCAGATACAAAGAAGCAGGAAAAACATCAATATAATTCCTTGGTGATCTTTTTCTGTTTAATAAATATTCAGTTGAAAGAAAGGGATTTAGTTGAAAGCCATTATATGCTCTAGATTGTGTTTACTGTTTGCAGTCAGTATACAGAAAGATTGATAATGTCAATCTGTATTGCTATTTGAGTCAAGTCTTTGAAAGCATTTGTTTTTCTAGATCTAACAGTTTTGAGTATCAGTCTTACATGAAATTTGGACATGTGTTTTCAGCCTTCTCAATTAAGCTTGCTAAATGAGCTCTATGTTAGTGGTTGGGCTCCTGCACTGTGTATGTCTAGACATCGAACTGGTTCTGTTAGAACATGGAATTAGTATATCTAATTTACATCCCTCTCTTTCTGCTCTTCTTCAAATACAAAGAGGAATTAACTGCTGCAGAGACATTTCAGTAAGGAGAAGTTGATGTTTTAGATGCGCCCTGCTGCCTGCTTTTATTTTCACTCTGAAAGCTCGACCTCTTCCTCCCCATTCGGTGGTTGTTTGGGATGAAGTCAGTCATCTACCTCGCCGACCTTTGTCCCAGTTTTGGTAACTCTAAATGCAGCGGTTGCTTTGATTTACTGTTTGTTTGTGACAATGATGATCTTTGTAGCATCATCCACAGCACTGCCTGCTCTGCTCAATATGAGGAGTTGGACTCCATGCACACAACCAGGGGTTGCATCCAAGATTGAGTTGGGGGTTAAAATGATACAGTTTGACCTCATGTCAGAGGCCCCTTCAGTTGCTCTTTTGCTGAGGGCCTCTTGGCAAAACAGTACCATAGAATCATAGAATCACCAAGGTTGGAAAAGACCTAAAAGATCATCCAGTCCAACCGTTCACCTATTCCCAATAGCTCCCACTAAACCATGTCCCTCAACACAACATCCAGCCTTTCCTTCAACACCCCCAGGGTCGGTGACTCCACCACCTCCCTTGGCAGTCCATTCCAGTGCCTGACCACCCTTTCTGAAAAGTAATACTTCCTAATGTCCTAATAGAATAGTCTATAATACAAAAGTTACAATATTTGTACTTATTAATTATTTCATCTTATCTACTAAGCGTGCGTAAGTATTGAAGGATTACCTACAGGACAAGTGATAGGGATTAGTAAAGACCTCCTTCATTGGAATGAAGACAATCCCCAAAAGAATTGTTAGTACCTACAAATGACACTGGATGGCAGCAGAGACCATAAAATTCTCATCTTGCTGGTTCTAACTACAGGAACAGCATTTCATTCCCGCAGTAAGTCCAATACTTTATAGAACTACTTAAAGAGATGGTAGGCCTGTTGGATTCACTCAGTTTCAGTCAGCTGTCCCAGTTCTGTTCCCTCCCAGCACCTTGGGTCCTTCTCTGCGAATGGCCTTGGCTCTGTAGAACACTGCTTATCAGCCACCATAAACATCCTTGTGTTATCAACATTGTTTTTCTCCTTGAATCAAAAGGACGGCATCATACCAGAAACTCTGAAAACAACAGTTCTATCCCAGCTGAAACTAAGACATTTGCCAACATAAAGAATGATGAAGGGCATCAAAAAGCAGAAGGAGCAAGGTTTTTTTTTTTTTTTTTTTGCATCCTTCAGCAAGGTGGATCACACTGCTCCCTGTGAGCAGCAATCTGTCTTGCAGTTCAGAAATACTTGGTAACCTTTCCGGAGACTGCAGCTCTCTGTAGATTTTTGTTCTGAAATTTCTCTTTCTCAGTCAAAGTCCTCATCCATAGGGCCTGTTCAGTCAGGAGTGAGCAAAAGGCTGAACACCACAATCAAGCAAGCTCCTCCTGTTTCTCACCCTGTGAATTCAGCATCACTGCAACTTGAGCTGTGCGTTGGACAGAAACCTGCCAGTGCTGCCGGGATAAAAAGGGTGCAGAATTAGCTTCAGGATATTTCACAGGCAAAAGAATTCACAGAATCTGATTCAAAATCCCTAAGTATCAAATAAGCAGGACAAAAAATGGCTTCTAAACAAACGATTAAAATGAGATTTTAATGGGCGGGTAAAAAGGAGGCAAATAATCTCATGTTCACTGTCAGCATCTGTTTAAAGTGACTAATTGTTGCTGTTAGCAATGCTCTGGTGTTTTTCTTGTTTTTGTGAAATAAAGCCGTATATTGCATGTATATAAACAAAATCCACTAATACCTTATTAACTATATTAACTGACGTGAAAAAGTATTTTGGTATGATATTAAAGCTTATTTACGCAGCTTTTCTTTGATTGCCAAATGTTTTGTTTCGGTTTTTAAAACAAAATTGAATCTGTCATTAAAAAAATCAATTCTTAATCACGTGCCTTATGTCAAGGCTCATTTGTTACATTCCCATCCCTCTCGCTCACCAATAAAGGAGTAAAATTCTTCTTTTTGATAAACTGGGAAAAAGGGAATCTGAATGGTTTTAGTGTAAATGCAAAGAACTTTTTGGAGTGGGATGAATATGGGAACTCATATGTCATAAATTACAGTGACAGACCGGAAGAAAGGTGTATATTTCACATATTATTTGTCCTGATTATGTTATACTCTGCTCAGCTTGTAAAGAGATATATCAAGGGGATTGGCGTTACTCGTGTCTGGAGTGTGGACAGCAGTGGTGGAACAAGTTTTGAGGATTGTTTTGGGGAAACTTCAGGGTAAAAGGAGTAATTTGTGGAAATGTTAATAAACTAATAAGACAACAGAATAGCGCTATGGGAGGGCACAAGGGAAAGAATACCGACAAAACAAACAAAACACCTCTCAGGTGTGTGTTGGCACATTGGAAGGATGTTGCAGGAGGGCCAGGGATCCACCGAGAGATGGGGGGGCTGGAAGAGCCCAGAGAGGGCTCTGCCCCATTGGAATGAAAGGAATGTGTAAATTACTGAGGAAGGGGCAACAATTTCTGGTTGCAAAGATGAAGGATGGGAATTTGGGGAGTCTACCCTAGCAGATCCATTGCTTAAATTACAGCTGGGGGAGCAGGATAAAGAAGTTAATCTCTTGGTGGATACAGGTGCCTCTTACTGCCCGTGGATGATTTTGTAACAACAGAAGGAGCCAGTGCCCAATGAATGAATGAATGAATGGCTTGCTTTTTGGGATTAATTGAATATAGACTGAGAAAACAAGTAGGAATACATGAATTCTTGTACATGCCAGGTTACTCTGGGAAGAAATTAAATACAACTGAAGCTAAGGATCAAACAGTATTAATTGATTGAGAATTTTAAGTCTGCCTTTAACACAAACAGGGGAAAACAAGGTTATAGCCCCAGAAGTTACAGAAATCTTGAATAAGATACGCTTAGGAGAGTGGGTATCAGGGATACCTGGCAGAGCCAAAAATGCAGCCCTAAATAGAAGTGAAGTTAAAAGCAGGAGTTAGCCCAGGCAGGGTAAAGCAGAGCCGTTTGAGGATATGTGACTGTAGAAGGATCAAAGATAATTTTTGAAGTTTGGATTACTAATTGAATATGAATGCAAATACAGTACTCCAAAGATGCCAAACTAACTAAATAAATAAATAAATAAAAATGGAAAAAAAGTGCTATAGTTTGGAACAAGATTTGAGGGTAAGCAATAGAACAGTTGCATGTATTCACTAAGTGGTGAACAATCCATACACTTTATTAACCATGTTAAGGAATGAGTAAGTGGAGTTTACCTTCTGGACTTGAAGGATGTCTTTTCCTTTGCACTCAGGGCTCCTTACTATTCTCCTGCCTGTTCTGCAAAACCATCCAACAAAACAAGTTATGAAGAAAGAGGTGGGGAGAAGAAAAATAGAATGACATTCTCTGTGACAAATTATATTTTGTGTTAGGATTTTTAAGCACTGCATTTAAGAAATGTCTTTACGTCAAGCTTTGAATGGAAAAAATATAATCCAAGTTTAGTTATCTGCTCAGAGAAATGATAGCGTAGAGAGCTAAGATTGAAGCCAAGCAGCAGAACACACTGCTGTACAGCGACCATAAATTAAACTTGGGGTGTAACAGAGGATCCTAGCGAAGGGAAAGGAGTAAGAACAGCCTCCTAGGCACAGCACAGCAACCCATTTAGTCTTACATGTATGACTGTGTGCAACCTGTCTGCCTG
The DNA here is from genome assembly GCF_951394365.1 of Tetrao urogallus. Classification (NCBI taxonomy): domain Eukaryota; kingdom Metazoa; phylum Chordata; class Aves; order Galliformes; family Phasianidae; genus Tetrao; species Tetrao urogallus. The sequence continues at coordinate 279,980 of NC_136835.1, read as the reverse complement.
CAAAATGAGAGATTAGGACTCAGTGAAGCAGAACACACATTCTGACCCTGTGTGTGGGTACTTCCATAAGCTTGGCACACAATGCACTTCTTCATCCCCACAGTTTCTTCTCCCTCCCAGTTCTACCTGTGATAAGCTGACACAAGAGAATTCCAGAATTCTCAATATAAAAACAAGATAATCTATCACCATGGGTGTAGTTGAGCTTCAAAACAACCCACAAGTGAATCTTGCTTCTCACCCATTCTGCTGGTTCCTACCACCAGTGGTCATTCATTCCCAGCAAGAAACATTAGCCAAAAAACAAATACACTAAAAATGTAAGGTTATTTTTGTATTAAATTCTTAAATTAAAACTCAGGGAATGTCGAAACAAACAAAAATTTCAATTATTCGACCACTTGGGATTAGTGATCTAAGATACACGTGGCATTGCCCTGCTAGGCATCAACGAGGCTGTTTTCAACATGCCACATGCAGCCAGCTCTCCCATTTTCTAGGCTTAGAGCAACTCGGATCAAGTTTCAGGGAGAATCTGAACTCTTGGGAGAGGTTTGTGTTCATGCCAGAAAGCAGAGCAAGCAAGCAGAAATCAGAGCTTGCATAGCAGCCCAGCTATGGGCCAGTTACAGCCCTCAGCTGCAGTGCTGGCATCGTTAGCTGATTTCTGATATTTAGGAGGCTTAAATTTCAACATCTGAAAACCAGAGGCCTAATATTGCAGCAGGAGGAGTCGTGCACAGGAGTTGTTTAAGCACTGATATGAAACTTGAGTTTGTTGGAACTGTATGTTATGTATACTTGGTCAGCAATTATCAAACTCAATTTATTATCCTTTTTTAAAATTTAATCAGTTATTATCAAGCTCAACCCTTGTGCTGGTTGTACCACCTGTAAAATCTCACTCTGTGGCAATCACTGTTTGCATTAAAGATTAAGGGACTTAAATCTCATTGCTGCTGTGTTTTTTTAGGCCCATCTCAAGGCATGGGTCTGTGGGCCCCCACCCCATCAGTCACGGAACCAGGTGAACCAGGCCTGGACCATGGGCACACATTCTATACACAGCTGTCAGTGAAAGCCATTGACCAGGCTGGGCTCACACTGCAGCCTTTCCTTGCATTTGTTGGTCAGGTTTGTGTCGTCGTATGTTCCTGTGAAGTGTTCCTCATTTATGTCATTTCACATCTGGAAAGTTCTTGACCAGAAACAGAAAAAATTTAGTAACATTTTTAACCCTTGAAATTCATTGAAAACATTCCCAATTCTTTCCCTGCCTGAAGAGCAGCAAAGTGGTAACTTAAAGTTAGAAAGAAGTGATGGAGACTTCTACCTTAGTCAGCCATGCTGATGAATGTATCCTTGTGGTTCGTGCATTAAGGGCTGTGGATCGTTGTAGCCCCTGTAAGTAGCTTCTGGATGGGAAAGTCTCATCCAGGAAAGAGCCAGTAATGTGGCTCACATACAGAACAGACTCACGGTTCCTTTCATGAAGGAAAACCTGCAGCACAGTGCTGTGAGCCATAGCCCCTATCTAGGTGTTAGTGGGCATCTGTGTGCAGAAAAGCTCCACCAGAACTACCTGTGACACTGCTGTGAGTTGGGTATCAGGCTGGTTGGTGGTGCTCACATTCTCACACATTCCTGACGCAGGCTAAAGGTATAATTGCATAACAGAAAAAATCAAACTTGGAGATGTACTGTTTTGTGAGGGATATCCTAACACCTCTACCAACTCCTGTGTTTCCTTCCTAGATCTCAGAAGTTACTTGTATTAACCTAGGGTCAGTGCTTGCCTCTTACACTCAGCAAAGCTAATAGCATTTGGAGAGCTGTGGGAGAGTCCTCTCTACGTGTACCTGGCCATTAAGGGCAGTAAGTTAGTGAGCAAGCGATGGAAACTAGTCCTGGTCAGAGCCACTGATCAGCAGGCCATCTGAGAGCATAGAAAGGGTGATCTGGCCAAGGACTCCTCAGGGGTCTGCGCTTCTCTGGGTTATGTGCTCAGCTGTGTCGCAAAGGGGAAGTGGGGGCTGTGTCCCCATCTTGGGCAGAGACCTTGGGCAGCCCGGCAGGAGGGGTGTGGGGCAGCAGCAGCTGCAGGAGGCTGGCACACTCTGCTCTCTGTGCACTGTCACATCATCCCTTCTCAGCTGCTTGTAAAACCTAACAGAAATGCTTCCTTCATTCACCTTCATTCACTTAAAGGTGCTGAATTATCTTAGCATGACAACCAGGGAACAGGGGAGCATCAGAAAGAACGCTCACTTTTTAAGCATCACAGAGGCTTAGTAATGAGCTGCAGCAATGTTTTACATAGGACCACAGTTTAAGTCCTGGCCCTCTCGACTTCCCATGTGTTGAAGATGGCTCTATTTGGTATGGCACTGAGCACATATTTCAGCTCTGTGATCCGCAGCTGTGACTTAGTTAATGATCTCAATAAATCCTGCTTACACAGAGACAAGAAGAGAATTATGCAAATGCATTTCTGTACCACATCTATTGATAACTGGAATCATACCATTAATGAGCCCCAGCATATCAACACCAATAACTTCCTTTTTGTAGCAGATATGAAAAATGGAGTAGTTTAAGGAATTTTATTTCAGTTGAGTCACATCTGCAGAACGTGTAGCAAAAGTTGACAATTTTGTAAGAAAAGGAAATGTGATGTGGGCATATACACAAAGGGGGTGGTCAAAACTATAAGAGCTGACAAGATTTCTCAAACACAGCTGTGAAGGAGATCACAAATTACATTTCCAAACCGATTTTTCTAAAATGATGATTAAAGTCTCAGCACAGCATTGTGGCTTTCTGAGCAGCAGTCACACTTGGCAGCTGGATAAAATGTCTTCCACCAGTCTCTTGTAGACCCACCCATCCCCTCTGAGCCTCTGTCTTCTGATACCAACTGCTTCGTCCTTACTGAGCCCACACACTTCTAGCTCAAACTTCATGGATTCTTTGCCAAAATCTGGCTTTGTTTGGCATTTCAGGGTGTAGCTGTACAAAACAACGGAGAAGCAGAATAATCATTTAATCATGTTTCAAAGCTGGCGTTGGACAATTTCAAATGAATAAAAGCACTTCATTGCAGTACTCCATTGGCATTCATATTACTGAGAAAACAGCCCAGGATGAAGTCAGCTGAGAGCTGTGACACCCCAATCCAGCAGTGGTACCTTCAGAGGTCCCTTCCAACTCTGAGGATTCTGTAATTCTGTGATCTCTTGGCCAAATATTTGTGTGTTTTAACTACAAGAATGGGCATTACAGTTACACACAGCCTCTCTCCCAGTTGTACAGCTCACCTTTTGTATTACAGTTTTACAGGGGCAGACAACACTCACATCGGCCTCTAAGTGCCACATCATCATTACTGCTTCATGTTCATCACAGAGCTCTATGGGAGCTTGTTTAACTCACTTAACACTGTTTTGCATCGTGGACAATTTTTCATGCACATATCCATTTACGTTCCCTATGCTTTTTCTAAAATGTTTGTATTTTACAGAGTGGGGCAGAGAAAGCAAATTAAAATATTTGCTTCAAGGGCTGTGGAACTGACTATTTAGGCACATACAAGGTGAAGCCTTTCTGTTTTCCACTGACCCCTTTGAAAGGACAGAGATTATTTCATTCAGCACTTGGTCTGGATTCAGCAGTTGAGTCATGGTAACATCATAGTGTGCCTAAAAGCAGTCAGCTCCTTCAAAAAAATCAGAATCGTAGAAAATATCTTTTTCCTAAAACTGAAGATATTACGGAACCTTTCCATGCTGAAAGCTGCAGAACATCCAACCATGCAGACAAATGCTTCAGCTCCCCAGTGTGATCATCGTACGACTCTGGAATAACAGCAGGAACGCCAACCAACAACTTCTCCACAACTAATATCAAAGCACTGCAAGTTCTAAAATCAGCATAGAACCCAAAGCAGCAGAGATGGGCCAGGGAAGCACGGAGACAGGCATGTAGCCAGAAGTGCTCCCTTGACAGGATGGCAGAAGACAGGCTTGAACCCATGTTTCGAGTATCCTATGGCACTGCCCCTACCACACAGCTGGGGAATTGCCTGTGCTGTGCTGCTCTGCTGAGACTGAGTGCTTCAGATGTCAAGGAACACACAAGGTTCCATGAGGCTTTTCTAGCAATGAAGTATCACAGTGCAAAAAAAACCACAACAAAACAACAAGGTACTTTCCAACCTTAAGTTAGTGGTTGCAGTTTTGTTTGTTTGTATCGTGTCTAATACTACACGCAACAGATTTGTCCACTAAGTAACTTCTGCAACCTTCAGACAGCCACGTGTAAAAAGAGACAGAGTACACCAATCGTCATGTCACAAAAACACTAATACTGCAACTGTCACAAAGACAGATCAGAGAAGGCAGGAAGGTAAAACAGCTTGAGAAATGAATGTAGGTTGTGGATGTAAAAGGCAGAGAGAGAAAAAAAAGAAAAAGAAAGTTCTTCAATTTCCTGTTCAACCTCGAACATGCAGGACTCCTTTCTGTAACATCTGCAGCAAAAATTGCATAAGGTTTCATCTTCCACTGTTGTAATCTAGTGCCCACAGAAGTGCATCAGTGATCTTGCATAATGCTGTGGGCAAGGGAAACTGATGCAGAATGATAAAAGCTTTTAGAGGTAAAAAATCTCATTTAGGTTTGTTTCCAATTACTCGACATCCTGAATTATTGGTGCAGCCTGGACGCTTGTCAAATTAGCTGGGTAGGTTTGTAGTCCCAAGTGTCTTGAACTTGTAACAGTGCCATCTTATATTTAACAAAGCGCTAATTGGATAAGCTTCCAGATAAGAATACAGAAGCTAAACTGCATTTAACCAAACTGCAGAACACAAAGTAATCCTCTTATTATAGACACGCTTGCATGCATTGACCATGAGACAGCTGATAACAGGATCTTGCATGGAAGAAACACAGCAATAATTAGGACAGCGGTCCTGGACTTCAGGAGATCCAACTTTGACCACTTCAAGGGCCTAACATCCCATGAGCTAGAGCACTGGAATGTAAGGGAGTCCAATAGAGCTGGTAGACATTTAAGCACCACTTCTTCCAAGCTCACAATTGGGGAATCCTTATGGGTAAGAAATCAAGCGCAGGTGGCAGGAAACCTACAAGGATGAGCTCAAGAGAAATCTCAAATGGAAAAAGGAAAGTCTATGAAATGTGAAAAAGGGTCTGTCCACTTCATAGAAATATAGAAATGTTGTCAGGGTGCGGGGTTACAGCAAGGAAGGCTAGGACACTTTTGGAATTGTATCTGGTGAGGGAGGTCAAGGACAACAAGAAGGGCATCTTTAAGTAAATCAATAGCAAAAGGAAGGTGAGGGAAAGTGAGTCCCACTGCCGAATGCACTGGGTGTCCTGGCAACAAAGGACAGTGAGAAGGTGGAGTTACTGAATGCTGCTTTTGCTTTAGTCTTTACTGATAAGACTGCCCTGCAGAAACCCAGACTCTGAAGGTAAGAGAATGAGTCTGGAGAAAGGAAGATTTCCTGATGGTCGAGAAGGATCTGATTAGAGATAGGCTAGGCAAACTCAAGGCACACAGATCCATGGCTTTGATGGCATGCACCCACAAGCAGTGAGGGAGCTAGAAGAAGTGACTGCTGAACAACTCTCTTTCATTTTTAAAAGGCCAGAGAGAACAGGATAGGTGCTTGAGGACTGGAGGATAGTCATGTCAGGTCACTCTTCAAAAAGGGCAAGAAGCCAAGAAACCGTGGGCCAGGAAGCCTCACCTCTGTCACTGGGAAGATGATGGAGCAGTTTATTCTAGATGTCATCTCCAAGCAGTGGAAGAAAAGAGGGTTATCAGGACTGGTCAACATGGGCTCACCGATGGGAAGTCATGTTTGACTGATCTGGTACCAATTTATTTTATACATCCACATTTATTTATCCACCCTGTTTATTTTACACATCCACAAGTCTAATGAGATGCATCCCAGTCCTAATGGAATTGGCTGATATAATCTCCAATCCACTCTCGATGATATAAGTTGTGGCAATCAGGTAAAGTCCCTGGAGACTGGAAAAAAGGTAGCATCATTTAAAAAGGATGACCTGGAAAACTGGTCGGTACCTGTCAGTCTCACCTCTGTGCCAGGAAAAATCACGCAACAGATCCTCCTGGAAGCTACATCTAGACAGGCTGCAGAGTTGGGCAGGGAGGAATTTAATGCGACATAACATGGGCGAGTGTAGAGTCCTGCATCTGGACAAAAACAACCCCAGGTACCAGGGTAGGTTGGGACAGACCAGTTGGAGAGGAGAGCAGGGGAAAGGGACCTGGAGTCCTGGTGTGACAGCAGGATGACCATGGGCCAGCACTGTGCCCTTGTGGGCAAGAAGGCAAAAGGCATCCTGGGGTGTAATAGAAGGGCTATGGTCAGTAGGAGAGAGAGGTTCTCCTCTCCCACCACTCTGCCCTGGTGAGACTGCATCTGGAATATTATGTCCAGCTCTGGGCCCCTTCATTCAAGGACAGGGAACTACTTGAGAGAGTGCAGGACAGAGCCACAGAGATGATGGAAGGAGCAGAACATCTCCCTCACAAGGAAAGAATGAGGGAGCTGGGTCTCTTCAGCTTGGAGAAAACCGAGGGTGACCTCATTAATGTTCATAAATATGTAAAGGGTGAGTGTCACGAGAATGGAGCCAGGCTCTTCTCAGTGACACCCAGTGATAGGATAAAGGGCAGTGGGCGCAGGCTGGAACGCAGGAGGTTCCACGTAAATATGAGAAAAAAATTATTTAGGTGAGCGTAACAGAACACTGGAATGGGCTGCTCAGATAGGTTGTTGGGTTTTCTTCTCTGGAGACATTCAAAACCCACCTGGAAGTTCCTGAGTGACCTAACACAGGAGCTCCTGCTCTGGCAGGGGGCTGGAATAGATGGATCTTTAGAGGTCCCTTCCAATCCCTGACATTCTGTGATTCCATACTAAGGCACATAGAAGACAAAGAGGTGATACAGGAGAATCAGCATGACTTCACCAAGGGCAAATCCTGCTTGACCAACTAGCGGCCTTCTATGATGGTGCCACTATATCAATGGACAAGGGAAGAGCCACTGATATCACCTACCTCAATTTCAGTAAGGCCTTTGATATGGTACCTCACAACATACTTCTCTCCAAATTGGAAAGATATGGATTTGATGGGTGGACTGTGGACAAAAAAGGGGAAGGAATCTTCAGCTGAGTCTGAAAGGACAAGGGGAAATGGTTTCAAGCTCAAAGAGGGTATTTTTTAGGTAAGGAAAAACTCTTTTACAGTGAGGGTGGCGAGGCACTGGAACAGGCTGTCTCATCATGTGTGGATGTTCCATCCCTGAAGACTCTCAAGGAGAGGTTGGATCAGGCCCTGGCCAACCTGATCTAGCTGTGCATGTCGCTGCTCCTTGCACGGGACTTGGACTAGATGGCATTCAGAGGTCCGTTTCCACCTCTAAGGATTTTATGATGTCATGACCAGCTGGGTAGATGAGGAAAGAGCAGCGGATGCTGTGTACCTTGAATTCAGCAAGACACTAATTGACATTGTCTCCCACAACATCCTCATAGGTAAGCTTAGAAAGTGTGGGTAAACACTGGACAGCGAGGTGGATTGAGAGCTGGCTGACAAGCAGAGCTCAGAGGGCTGTGATCAGTGGCACAGTCTAGCTGTGCCTCCCTTATGAGGAAAGGCTGAGAGACCTGGGGCTGTTCAGCCTGGGAAAGAGAAGGTTGAGAGGGGATCAGTGTTTGCAAATACCTGAATCATAGGTGTCCAGTGGATGGGGTCAGATGATTTTCAATGGTGATCAGCATCAGGACAAGAGGCAATGAGTACAAAATGGAACACAGGAAGTTCCATGCAAGCACGAGAAATAACTTCTTTACTTTGAGGGTGTCGGAGCCCTGGAGCAAGCTACCCAAAAAGACTGTGAAGTCTCCTTCTCTGGAGATATTCAAAATGCCCCTGGATGTTTTCCAGCACTAGTTAATGTAGAGAACTTGTTTTAGCATAGGCCGGACTAGCTGATCTCCAGAGGTCTCCCTTCCAGACTCCTTGATCCTGTGACTGTCCTGGAGATGTCCCTAAAAGCTACAGCTCCAGCAGACAGCTAGCTGGAGAGATGCGTCAATTTCTTTTATGGAACTGTTTATGCCTTCCTAACAGCCTTGTTTTCACAGGAATCACAATTTTTTTGAACATGTCATCTACTGATTCAAATTTAAATTCCTCTCAAGTGATTTATACGATTCTGTTCACTTCATGGAAAAGTCAATGTATGTAGATTCTAAAAGTCTAAAACTTAGTTCCTGAACTAAGGAAAACAGCCAGCAAGGAATGTTATCAAAGCTCCCTCAAAGCAGGGGGAAAGCTAGCAGTACCTCTACAGAAATAACATCATTCAGTATTTTCAGCTAGGACTCCTTTAAACCCATCCTGCATCCTCCTCCAGTTTGGAGAGCTGGCATGCAAAAAGCAATGGTCAGCCCTCTCCCATGATGTGCTGGTGACTCACCTGAGCTGAAGCCAGCACTAAATCCCTGGGCAATAACAGGGCCATTATATCAATAGAAAAACAGGACGAGCAAGTGCAATTTTCTACAGAGCGCAGGCAACTCAGATCACAGAATTTGTCACAAGGCCATTCCTAATAGTATTAAATGTTTTCAGAAGCTATCACTCCCATAAAATATTTCTCTAGCAAACATACCTTAAGCTTTCTTGGCCCCTGTCAGCTGAATCACTTCTTTGTGCCTGCTGTAAGCACTGTAATCACTTTATCCAGGCCTCTTTCAAGACTTCCAAGTAGTTTGGCCTTTCTCTTCTTTTGGCTGCTCTCCACATGAGCTAGGTTGAGATCTAAATCCACAGAATGACACCTGTTACAAAACCGAATTAATTAGTTACTTTTCCTCAGCCATCAGACTGTAGTTATTTCATATGCACTATTAGAATATGATCAGATAGAATGAAGAAAACTAAAGGAAGTGTCGTGTATTATGAGAGTTTCTGCTTACATGTCAGTTGAGCTTTAAGCTCAGAGATGCTTTTTAAAACTGCAGCACTCAGGGAAAATGGGACAAGATGGGATTTATGTTATGGAAAACAGGAATGCATTCTGAAGATGAGTGACTTCTAATTTTATTTTTTTTTTCTGCTTTCAGTGTTTCCCAGGGAATACAGCAAGAGGTTTTAGGAAAATTTTAACCAAGAGAAAGGAAATACAGCTTGCTGTTGTGAACAATGCTTCCTAGGCTGTTCACTGATTAGGGTAGCACTGCTCTAAACCAAAAACATATACAGATAACTGTACACCTACTTCATCTCAGGAAGAATCTCTGTTGCTGTCAGTTCATACGTATTTGTTGGTGTTTTGGGCTTCTTAACTGCGATGACTGTCGTGCACTGGCTCTCTGAAAGAAAGTATCCAAACCAAAGCAGGTACGTTTCTGCAGTAGAGGATTTACTTTTCTTCAGTCAGGATTTCTCACGATTAGCAATTACTTTTTTAAAGCCAGCCTCCTATCTATCTCTAGTCCACATCTTCAGCGTGATAAAATAGGTTTTAACTAGAACAACAAGACTAAACAGAAAACTGAGACTGATCCCCCCCGAGCTCTGTAATTCAAGTCTTTGAGGGGCCGGCGCAGTGCAGTACTGCAGGTTTGGAAGGGATGAGGACGGTTGGATGAGGGATGGTTTCTTGTTCTGCCACTGGTCTCAGGACAAACACTGAGGAATTTACTATGTCAAAAGGTTGCATTCCACATCCAGCATTTTCCTTCATGTGAAAGGTGCGAATTGCATCACCACAGTTAATACTGCATGTTGCGTAACGGCCTAAAAAGTTCTACTGCCCACGTGTTGGAAAAGAGCTCTGTGGAGCAGCTTTGCATTTGTGGAGACAATTCAATACAGCTCGAAGATTCAGCTTTCCATAGCAGCAGTTGGCCCCAGACAGCGATGTTCTCAACACTTCCAAGAGATACTCCCACCATTTATTGTTATATCTCTAAGCACTGCTTTAACTATCCTGAATGTAAGAACTTCCAATAGAACAACAACAGTATTTTAATTGCTTAACTCTCTGGAATATCTAACAAAAATGAGCTGAAATCACACTTCTGCACTTCTCATGTAAGAAATACCTACTTTTCCTTTTTAAACTGACCAACATCAGAAGTTACCACATGCAGTCTTAAGACAAAAATAAAACCTGTGTGAACAACCAGCCTTCGTAATGTGCTTCGTTGAACACTTAGCAAAGGAAAGTGATATGTTCAGTAACTCTTAGTAACATATTAGCCTGCAGAGATGGAGCATTTCTGAACAATATTCCCTAGCACTTGGAACAGAAGAATCTTCAACTGTAAGAAGTGCTTAATACTTTAAAGGGCAGAGTGAACACGTGCAGTATCAACACTAAGGATGAGGACAAACATCTCTGTAACCCATAGGAGCTGATACAGCATGGACACGTTTCTGGTCCATCATGTAAATGAAGGTGTTAACATTGCTAGCCTCAGTATTTTCAATGCCACACCAAGCAGATATGTGAAAGTACAGGTTACATTTCATTTAGAAGCAAGATGCAATAAGAGCACAGTTAAGTAAAAGCATTTACCCTTTTCTTTCACACAACACAGCAGCCCAGAAGAAAACAAAAAACATAATGAACGTTGAAGAAATTTTCTACTAGATCTCCACGAGAAGTGGAACCACGTGCTAGTTTTAGGAACAGCAATTATCTCATTATCTGGATGCATCTAAAGGCACGCTCCTTGCGAAACTGTGAGAACTTCTGTAATGAACAGACGAGTAACCTGCCCTGACATATGGCTAAACCACCTGCAGTGCACTGTCAGATGTACGGCCTGGTGAATACATGCGCTGTGACCAAAAAAACCCCAAACCTAAATCTTCCAGAAACAGAAGGTTAGGATCTACAAGTATTGTGTTCACATTTGAATTTAAAAAATCCCTAAGCTGCACATGTTCTAGGTTCTCATCTGTTAGACACAACATACCTTTGGAAGGAGGTGCCTGGAGGGGTTTGCCTTGCACTTGCTTCTGTGTCTCACTCTTTGGAAAGGAGGCCTTTGGAGCAGGAAGTGCAAAGGGCAGCGCATTTCTTAATGCTGACTCTGCATCCACATTTCTTTGCATGCTTCATAGATGCCACTTTTCCTGTCACTGGAGCTGACAGTGTGAATTCCATATCGCCCAGCTGAGTATCACACCTTGAATGCTGCCAGGTACTGCAATCACATCCAGAGAAGTCACTGTCAAGGAAATTCTAACATCTAGGCAGGTCAGACACAATACTTATAAAAACATCCTACACTACTTGTCTATTGAGCAAAGTAGTTAAAAACTCTTCAGTACCTCTGATTCTCCCCTAAAATGAGTTTGCTTCTTATAGATTGTCAAGTGCCATTTTTCTATCTGTTCATCTAAATTCTACGTTTAGGATTACTCCTCACCAGCTTATCTAAACATAGCTATGAGTTATCACTTTTTTAGCTGCAAAATTTGAATTGCTTCACTGTGTGTTTTCTTGTCCAATACAGAGAGATTGAATTTCTGTCGGTACCTTTAAAGCTCTGCCCACCTCTTGCCTAACTCCAAAATCTTATTAACTGTGCCTTATCACTTCCCATTTTGTTTTAAAATCCTCACTGACTCCTTCGCTTGTTTCCTTACTCGCTGTTTCAGTGCAAACCGAACACTGAAGTTAAGGTTCTCATCAAATGAACCACGGCTTTCAGGTAGAAGGCATCACAATTTATGCTCAACATACTTCTTTGCTCAATCTGTATCTCCCTTTGGTCAAGGTCCACTAGGTACTTAAATATGTAATAAGCATTATACACACTGAGAAGCAGATTTCTGGATTAAGAATTGTATTTTTTCTGTCAGAAACTAGCACTGGATCTTCAGACACCTGCTTTGTTCTGTGAGTATTTAGAACAAACTCTTCTAGTGGAGATTCTTCAAACAATGAAGTTCCATCAGCAAATTCCATGGATCCAAATGCATGTGGCACATGGCTGCAACCTGGCACATCTTCAGATGTCACAGCCTCTTCAGACTGAAAAGAAGTGCAGGTTGAGATTCTTCTGCAGGATTAAAAGGAAGATTTCATCAGAAAAAAATAATACCAGTAAAATCTAAATATGATTGCTTTGCAAGTTCCTAACTATGGCTAACAGCTAATGGAAGTCCACATGCCAACAGCCCCAATTTTATATCATGCTCTTCATATTGTAATTGTGGATTTGACATTCATATCAAGAGCAGAAGGGAAATTATTCTTAAAGCTCGAGTCATCTTTTACAACCTGTGTCAACAAGAGCAGCATCTCAGAGCCTTCCATTTGGAGACTTGGACCACAAGCTCTTTATAACAAAAGTCAAACAACAGCCTGGAAAGAACTGAAGAAAAGAATGCCGAAGTCTGAAAGTGGCTCACAGAAAGGTAAACAAGTCACATCCAAAACATATGATTGTGCAATCTGCAGCACTGCTTGAAGCAGTGTTTGGAAGCCTATGAGGAAGCCCAGGCAAAAGTTCCTTACTGAATTATGGAATTCAGTATTTCAGTCAAGATTGCTAACCTTCACATCTCACACCACACATGACTGTGGTATCAAAACATCTTTTGTTTCTAACAGCTCATTATGATTTCAGGAACATCCTTCCCATGGACTTATTTCATACCACTTTGCCAATACTGCATACAGCTACCTTATCAGTCCTGAGATAGAAAGGAGGCATTTTTGGAAGCTATGTTCTACTGACAGATAAGTGTCTCCTGACCTGTGTTCATAGACGTCACAACGATCACGTGTCTCACTGCTAGTGAAAGCAGAAACAGCAGATCTAGGGAAGCTCTATGATGACTTACTAAAAAGCCCTTTCCAGAGGGCTGCTAGCTATGGGCAATCTCTATTCTGTAACTGAAATCACGTTCCATTACAATATGAACGCCTGAGCAGGACATCCTGACTGTTGTGTTTCAGAAGAAATGTAGGCCATAATGATTTTTTTGGAATTTCCTTACACATAAAACTGTTTCCAAAAAGGTGGTGTTACGCATACTCTTGTGCCATCAAATTCACAGAATCACAGACTGGGTTGGCAGGGACTTCGCAGCTCATCTGGTCCTACGTTCTTGCCCAAGCAGGGTCACCTAAAGCAGGCTGCCCCAAACTATTTCTGTCAGCTTTCGAAAATCTCCAAGGAGGGAAACTGCACATTTCTGGCCAATGTGTGGCAGTGCTTGGTCACCCACACACAGAATTTTTTCCTGATGTTTAGACAGAATCTCTTGCAGTCCAGCTTCTGCCCATGTCCTGCCACTGGGCACCAATGAGAAGAGCCTGGCTGCACCTTCTTTGCATCCTCAGTCCAGGTATTCACTGACAATAAAATCTTCCTGAGCCATCTCTTCCCCAGGCTGAACAATGCCAGGTTATGTGAAAGGTTACATTCTCTCACTTTCTTGTCTTCACATGAGACCAGTTCTAATTAGAGGCATTTGCCGTTCAGGTATTTTGGCAGGTTGAGCATGTATTCAGATGCCTTATCTTCAGGCAGGCCGGTGAAGTTTGTTCTGACTACTGTGGAAGGACCGATAGGCTGCTGTGTTACGTGATTTTCATCATCGTATGTGAGGGCATAATGCATTTTTTGAATAGCAGCACTGACCAGACCTACCTGGCACCCATTTCACAAGTGGAGATCGAGTAACTTCACTGTTGCTGAACCCAGAAAAACTAATGATCTGGGCGTGAAAGACTAACTCACTGTGATCACAGAAATCACATTATTATTAGCTACGAGATATGGTTTAGTAGCTTGTGGTACTAATAGGAATGGGAGGGTGGTTGCACTAGATGATCTTGCAGGTCGTTTCCAACCTTGCAATTCTGTGATTCTGTGACCAGCAGTTCAAGGGAGGTGATGCTGCCCCTCTGCTCTGCTCTCACTGACACACCATCTGCAGTACTGCGCCCAGTTCTGCAGCCCTCAGCACAAGGACATGGAGTTGTTAAGCAGGTCCAGAGGAGGGCCACAAAGATGATCAGAGGGCAGAAACACCTCACCTGTAGGGAAAGGCTGAGAGAGCTGGAGCTCATCAATGTGGAGAAGAGAAGGCTCCAAGGAGACCTTGTAGTGGCCTCCCAGTACCAGAAGGGCCCTACAGGAAAACTGGGGAGCGACTTTTTATGAGGCCAGGTAAGTGACAGGACAAGGGGAAATGGCTTAAACTGGAAAAGGGTAGATTTAGAGTACATATTAGGAAGAAATTTTTTACGGTGGGGATGGTGAGACACTGCAACAGGTTGTCCAGCAAGGTTGTGAATGCCTCCTCCTTCCAAGCGTTCAAAGCCAGGCTGGATAGGACTTTTCAGCAACCTGATCTAGGGGGAGGTATTCCCTGCCTATAGATACTAGATAATCTTAAAGGTCCCTTCCAATCCATACCATTCTATGATTCTACTCTATGATTCTATATTCATAAGGCTATTCTTGTTCTCTAATTTGTTGTGCTACTTGAATAGAATAATCTTGCACAGAACTTGCTTAGAAGATGCAATTAAATCTGCTGAAGCCTAAGGAAACAGACTGCTGGACTTTCACCCAGCTGCAAGTAAAGAAAGCCACAGAGCTTAAATAACTGCAAGATAAGGAAGTAAGAAAGACTAAATTGAGACTCTGCAATCATTGGCAGATCTCACAGTCCTGAAGATTGGAGAAAACAATCCACCAAGAGACAATGAAAGGAACCAATCCAGAGCAGGAAGATCTCCAACCTCAACAGTACTATCGGTCTTCACGGCCGACGGGGAACATGCAGCAAAAGGGCATTTCTCTGCGCAAGGTCCTTCTTCAAGAGCAATCACCTCGAGTTTTTTGCGTAACTTCAACTCTGTATGGCTTTTATTTTTTTTGGTGGGGAATCAACCACCAGCCTAAGAAGCTTGTATCAGCAGCTGACCACACTAACAGTAAATAAATGTTTCCTATTGTCTGGTCTGAACTTCCCCTGATGCAGCTCTGGGCCATTCCTGATCGTCCTGTCATTGGTTCCCAGGTAAACACAGCACCTTCCTCTGCTCTCCCCTCTTCAGGGAGTTGCAGAGAACAAAGAGGTCATCTCCTGGCCTTTTCTTCTCTGGACTAGGCAATGCAAGTGCCCTCAGCCTCTCCTCAGAGCACACACCTTCCAGTCCTGTTAGCAGCTTTGTTCCCCTCCTCCTGGCTGCCAGGGCACACCACTGGCTCATGTTAAACTTGCTGTCCCCACCACCTCTAGACCCTGTCCTAGTACTGCTCTCCAGACACTTGTCTCCTCATCTGTATGTTTGTTCCTATTCCACTGCTGGTACAATGTCTGGCATTTTCCTCTGCTGATTGCCTAACGCTCTGATCTATCTAGATTCTTCTGCAAGGTCTCCCATCCCTCCAGGGAGCCTCCAGCACTTCCCAGTTAAATATCATCAGCTGTTTAAGAAAACCTGCAGAGGATGCACGCCTCTCCTGCGTCCAAGTCAATGGGAGCCCCATTCACTGTGACTCTTTGAGCTCTGCCACTGAGCCACTCAGTATAGCCTGTACCTGTCCATCTCACATTTGGATGACTTGTCTGGAAGGATGCCACGAGGGACAGGATCAAAGGCCTCCCTGAAATCTAGAAAGATTTCATCCTCTGCCTTTGTGCACAAAGTGAGTGGCCTTATCATAGAACAAGATCTGACGACCAAGACTGGCTGCACACATCTCATTACAGATGTTGAGGCCACCAGGCTGTTTACCCAGGCCGAGCTTCAGCACACAGCAGCGTTTTTACCAGAATGTTGTGCTGAACTCTAACACTTACCCCTGGCTTGCTGGCTGTGCTGTACTGGCACTTCGTTTGTGACGGAATCCTTAAGTGGATGCGCTTGCCACGAACCTTCCTGGATTGAAGCAAGAGATAGGTTGTGACATCTGGTCACAATTCCACCTGAAAACAAGAGTATTTAGATCTCTTCAGAGAAGTTGTCAGTACAAACAAAGCTTAGCATTCTAAACGTTTCTGCATGTCTGGAATATTTTCCCCTTGATGTGCAACCTTCACATCTGATCACATCAGGCTAGTTTCAGACCTTAGCTGCTCACACAACAAGTTTAAGATAAAGAAGCAGACTGCTCTTGTTTTTGCTTGAGAGCAGTACAATTGCTGAAAGAGAAAAGTAAAGCTGGTGCCAGAATGTCTCTACTGAAGTAAATGGCAAAGCTCCTATTAATGCATTTTGCACAATATTCCATCTGAACTCCCATTTTTGGGGGTCATGTTTCAGCCCAGCTCCAAGGAGCATCAACATTCA
The DNA here is from genome assembly GCF_951394365.1 of Tetrao urogallus. NCBI lineage: Eukaryota > Metazoa > Chordata > Aves > Galliformes > Phasianidae > Tetrao > Tetrao urogallus. Next base: position 263,570 of record NC_136835.1, on the reverse strand, counting down.
ACTTGATTTTCAGCAGCTTTTTGACTACTATGAGAACCATGGGTAAAATGCTTGATAGAATCACAGTGCAGTACAATCAGCTTGAATTACTTATAAGGCATTAGAAGTCCTCTGATAAAGGACTGTGAAAATATCACAGACTAACATGGAAGAACTTCTTCCCCTTGTAGGTAGATTGTTCTCATTATTTTCTGTACCTGAAAAAAAGTAGACATGTCTCTCCTAGGTAAAACTTACATTTTATATCTATTCCTACTAAAGTTACCTGAAAATCTTAACAATCCTTCCAAATTCTACCACTTTCTATTTAATAGAAAGACAGTTCAATTTCAAGAAACAGTTTTCAGATTCAGGTTAAAGCCAGAGTACTCATCGTGTTTTAAATCTCTTCTGCAGCTTGGAATGTCATTAGTGACATTTATACAATATCTCTAGAAGAACTCAGTTTAGCTTTTCTCATTTATTTTCAAAAGTTACGGGAATGGATTCATTTCTTTAAGAGTTTGTGAGTTGTAATTCCCAAAACTTGTTTGGTTGTCTGAGTGAGGAGTTGATATTTTTCACTTATTAATGAAACATTTCAGAGCAGTGAGTTCAGCCAGCACGTGACACCTGCTGTGCATCCATAAGTTTCTGTTTTGAGTCTATCTGGACTTCCAGAGATTCATCAGGATTTTAACATGGTAGAAAATAACAGAAAGGCTTAGGAAACAAAACTAAAGGAGAAAAATAGAATAAATGTGAACTTCAGAAATGTAGTTATTAGCTACAGATAGACTATGGAGTTCAGCAGGGGTACCTTAGCTCTGAAAGGTATGAAAGATTTCATGTTTGAGAAGAAGCAAGCATTAGAGTCTGTTAATACAGAAAGGTTATTTACTGCAGTAGTGAGCTTAAATACAATGAGTTACATACATTTATTACCTCTGATATTAATGCTGATATACTCTCTCTGCTCTGGTTATGAAACACAGCAAGTTCTGTTACACAGTCTTCATCAAGGTGCCCCAGCTGCAAGAACAAGACCTGTACTGAAAAAACAGCTTCCAAGTCATCTCACAGAGCCAATATCACCATGATAGTCTTCTGATATGCAGCAATCAAGTCAATAGTTAGCCACCATTTCAGATTTTCTATTTTAAATAGTTTGCATCAGGGCTAAATACTGCAAGGAGTAAACAGAGTCACCAAACTTCAGCAACTGGTCCCTCTGTGGCAACAGGTTCTGCATTCAAGTACAAAAGCCTGTCAGCAGATGAGATTTTCATTAGAGCAGAAGTTACACCTTTATCCCCTCTTAATTATTCAGTTGCACGGCATGCACAGCACAGGGTGGTGTACGATCAGCACAGCTGTTCTTCAGAGAAACAGTGGCACCCAGAGGCCAGCAGCAGCCATTGGCTGCAAATACACAGCAACTTCAGTATCCACAGCAAGAATCTCCCTCACACCCCCAATTCCCACCCCCACCCCAGCCCCGCTACCCCAGCCTCTCACACATGTCAGACAATTGAGAGATAAGGAGCACAAGCACAGTTCCAGAGAATCATAGAACGGCTTGAGTTGGAAAGGACCTTAAAGACCATCAAGCTCCAAGTTGCAAAGCTGCAACTCACCAGATCAAACTGTCCAGGCCTCATCCAACCCAGCCCTGAATACCACCAGGACGAGACATCCCTACCTCCTGTTTGATCCACCGCACCTCTCAGCACGGGGCTGCCTGCAAACTTTCTGAAGGTGCAGAAGAACTGGAGACAGTTATTCTTTTCCTAAGAACTTCAAGGTGCCTGGAAGCACAAATAGAGACCAGCAGTATTTATTCACTTCACCACAAGGAAGGTCAAACACCTGAGCTGTGAAGAACAGCTACAGCACCTACGGTTACAGTAAATGTTCCACGAGCATTTTGTATGTGAGACTGCGTAGATACAGCCCAAAGGCACACTCAGTACGTTCAGCTTCCTTTGAGAAACAGCTTTTGTGTACAGATCACTTTTAATTACACAGCACAATTAAGAACATCCAAATGCAAGCTGCTTGAAGACTGTGTAATTATTAAAACTGTAATCATTTCTATAACCATTAACTAGTACTACGTTATTATTGGAGAATTTTCAGCACAAGGCAATGCTAACCTTTTCTTCAAGGACATCAGGCATGGAGCAGTTTAACTTGTTTAAACACTGCATATTTTCTAAGCACTCCATCAATGTTTTGAGCTGATGCAACAGCATTTTGTAGATCACTCTGAATAGAAGCAGCTCTTTTACCTGTAGCAGTTGGTCAAGTAGCAGCGTGCTGCTAGGGGAAAGCCATTTTGGAACAGTGTCTTTTCCTCTCTGCAATAAAAAAGTTATTTTCTTCACTAAAATAAGAGAGGATTGAGAATGAACCTTGAACAACTAGCTCAAAAGGAACTACTAAATTATTTGGATGATATTGACATCTCTTTTCTTTCAAAGCGTAGGAACAGAGATTACAAACTCTGCTTTAAGAACAGCTTGAATAAATTTAATGGTAAAAATTCACACGTGCTTGGCTGAGGGCAATGCTGGAAGGGAAACTGCTCACAAGAGCTACAAAATGCCCAACAGCACACCAGAAATACTTTGTTCTAACAGCAGTTATGGCACATAGTCAATTTCTTTAAGTATTTCCAAAATGAAGTGATGTGGAGCATTACAGGGAAAAGAACACTGAACTGTGTTTGGATTCAAGCAGTAGACTTAAACCAATTCTGAATTTTAGATTCCAGGATATCTCAGGATCTGTAACGTGTGACAGTCAATTACACAACAATGCCTCGGTGTCTGCATTTCAAGCACTTTTCAGATCACAGCCACATAAAATTAAAACAAATTCAGTGCAGAAATAGCAAGCCAGTATCTTAATACTTGTGAGAGTATCCATTTTTTACTGCATTCTGACTCAGTTCTGAAACTTGCTCATCCCAGTTCACTTAAACAAGTTCCACCAGTTCAAGCACTGCAGCCCTCAGCTCCTGTGTGCATCAGACAGATAGAATTAAATGGTGCAGAAACAATCTTGGACAGCTTTAAGAGCTCCATTCTGCTTACAAGCTCTCATTCCAAAACTATCCACAATTTTAAGGAAATGTACACCTGAAGCAGTTGGATCATTTTCCATTTGCCACGTTCTGCAAATTGGAGTACTGATTAGCACAAAGGATTTTCTGCAGTCCTGCAGAAATGGACAACGTCCTAATTACAAAGGGACAAAGGCTCAGCGCACAACACAGTTCACACCAGACTGAAAAGCCATGTCACTCGATTCACACGCTCAGATTGTTGTGCGCTCTGAAAGGAAACAGAACGAACTGCTGAATTCGAAGGCAAACAGTGGGGTCCTACATTTCCTCCTGATTCTGGAAGAGGAAATTCTGATAGCAGCTGCAGAACTTTGCTCTTCCTAGACAGGAGAAGAGCTGGCATTCAATAACATTCATTTCTGGTAAATCAAACGATGTATTTCTATTTTTACTACAGGTAGTACAGGGAGCAGCCAGTTGAAGAGCCAGATACAGAAATTAGCCCATTGGCAAGTAAATACTTCTCCTTAAACTCTGCATGCTACCATGTTATATAATCAGGCTACAGCGCCACATAGGCCAACACAAGTGTAGAACCAAACCCACAAAATACTGGTAGACAAAGCAGCAAAAAAGGGGACAATATTCAGCAGACAGGCCTTTCCACACACAGCACAGCTCAGCATGTTCTGCCATCAGAAAAGCAAGGCCTCTTGTCATGCTCAGCTATTTCCCTTCTCAGTGTATTCTAGCACCATCGATACCTCCTTTTATCCTCCTGTAGAGTGCCATCACATTGCCATCATCAAAAGGAAGAAACCCACACAGCAGAGCGTACCGCAGTGCACCCATGCTCCAAAAATCTGCCTAAAAAATAAAAGGACAAGTTTACAAACCTGAAGCACCTAAAATGGCTTACTGACAGACTGCATTGTCTGCCCTTGCCAAAGGCCACATGCAGCCTACGAAAAGCTGGCTCTTTCCCTCAGGAAAAAAGCCTTATGGCTTCAGACAAAGCATATGACCCTAATTCAATTGCTCTTCCGCTCAACTTAAAGCACTACGAAAACCAGTATCTTCATCTTAGCTCATCACTCTTCTGCAGTACCTTATACCTACAATGATTTCACTGGCAAAAACGAAATCAAACCCATCACAAGGATTTGGCACAGTTACATGTTACTGGCTACAACGAGAGCTGTCAGGCACAACAAGGCTCTACACCTCACAATGCCATTCTCACTTTGACTGTAAAGAAAAAGGAGGCTTGAAAAGCAGTCTGTGGAAAACAAATAAATAAAGCAAGAATTAGAAGCCATCAACAGCGGTGCAATGGTACCCGAAAGAATTGCTCCATCTTTAACAGCAGAGCAATTCAACAAGCACGAGGGCATTTCAAACCAGACCAGTTGGGACAGATGAACAACTGCAAGTAGTGGGTTCTAAAGTTCTAGACATGAAATCAAAGCTGGAAAAACTCTTCACGTTTTCATCTCTCAATTTTTAGTACATTGTGCATTACAATGGAAGCAAGTCTTCACACACAACTTAGAAGCTAAAGACAAGTCTAACAAAACACGTAAGATCCTGAGACCACACAAAAGTTTGACCAATGATGGACAATTAGCAGAGCAAATCGCTCTTTCAAAAACTTACTAATAGAAGGAGATCTCTGAAGTTGCTGTTTTATAGAGCCCCAAAGTAGGGAACAGTTGGTGGAGACAGATGAGGATCAGCCAGAGACAAACCATCAGTTTTGAGACAAACAACAGGATCAGCTGTGTGAACTGCAGAGACAAACAACAGGATCAGCTGTGTGAACTGCAGCCCATTGCACTTTTCAGTCTGTGGCCATTGACAGCTTCTGAGAGCTACTGAGCAATGCAACCCAGCAGAATTCAGGAGGGGAACCAAGTGAGCGTATCTGAGCTCCACTGCCTTTAAACGCTCTCTGGGGAGGGAAAGAGGGGAGAGGTGCAAAACAAACAAACTCTGGTCTGCATACCTCTGAGCCAATATAGGCTTTGCCCTGGATTAGCTCTGGTGCTGCACATGCTGGGCTTCCACAGCATGTGTTCAGGCGGTCATCAAGGCCTCCCTGGAATAACACAGAAAACAGAAGAGTTTGCTTTAACAGAGTTCATGCTTTCTGTAATGACACTTCAGAAGCCTCAGAGGCTTCTTCTCCTGGGCATACTTTCATTCATTATATATTTGGTTTTCATTCAATAGTGACCTCACTAAGCAAATATTGTCTAAGACCATGAGCACTGTACAACTATACAGATCCCAAGCTGCTCACTTATCTTATGTATCCTTGGCATGATGCATTATTTTCCTTAGCTGATCATCTACTAAGATGAACTGCCTGTGCAAACACAAAACTGAGAAAGAAGTCATGCAAGAGCTGTTGTGTTTGAGGCTTGCTGGTCATTTAGAACAATTTAATGCAATCACTTTACAAACTTTACAAAGAACAATTGATAGAATACTTCCTTATTCAGAGTATCCTATTACTCTACTTGGGTTTTGTTGTAAACAGGTCAGAGCAAGATGACATTATACCACTGGGACAACAGCCTGTTGGTCTTAGTTACCTGCGAGAGGCTCTAAATTTGGCCAGGAAAAGCGATTTGAGGATAAGTAATTCTCTTTGAATCAGGAAGGCACTCTTCCCATTGAATTCTTTCTTACCAGCACCCATCTGGCATGTTAAGTAAAGGCTCCTGGAAAGCAGTTTTAAGATCAAGAAACAATTCAGTCCAAGCATAAACAACCACAGGATCTGTTTGTCACCTGCAAAACTCATTTGGTTTTATCCATAATCTCAATCTACACACAATTCCTTCGAAGAGATAATGGCATGCCAGCCCAGTGCTCCTATGACAGGCCCTTGCATAAGACAGGTGATACACGTACAAGATTATCTACGGCTTACACTATGAAAATAGGAAGTCTGGGTAGAGAAAAGAATCTGAGTGTGCTTCTGAGCAATCCGTTCACTCTCACACAGCTAAGGCCCTTCCAAGCAAGATGCAACTGCATGTCAACCACAGAGACAGCTTGAATGTAGGGTGTTTGGGCAAGTCCCTGTTGCATACTGTAGAAAAACATGCATTACATGGGGGCACATTATATTTGATTTAAGATACTCTTACCTTTGGCTTTGCACAGAGTCCAAAGTCTGTCAGCTTCAAATTATGAGAAACATGTTTCTCAACAATCAGCGGATCTTCCTGGTGAATGAAAAAGCAGTCAGGAATTATTTTCTCCTGAACGCTCAAGGAAACATATTTTCTCTTCTGTTATTTCTTGTTGTGGTCAGTGGTTAGCAGTCTACTAAAAGTCCTCTCTCTTTCTCTTAGAGATTTTCAGTGACTGCTAACAAGTTCCCATATCCCAGGTGGGAAATACTGGTTTGTATCTGTTAGAAAGGGCCCGGGGACTAGGAGGACAAGTGGTGAAAGACCACAAGATGAATGCAAGCCAGCAGTGTGTTCTGACAGGAAAAAAAACCACAACAATATAATTGGCTGCATTAAAAAGCAGCACAACCAGACCAGGACAAGTCACCCATTTCACACTCATTGGACCACATTTACAATACTGTATTTAGTTTTTGGCCAGGAAAGATAACAACCTGAAGCAAGTTTTGTGGATGGCCTCCAGTCAGTGCACGGAGCTGAAGCTCCCACTCTGTGAAAAGAAACTGGGGAGAAAGAGGTTTGTTCAGAGTGCAGAGGAACCTCATGGCAACTTCTAAACGCCCACAAGGGAGGGATGAAGACAGACTGAGAATCTGTACAGCAGGTCATGGTGGGAGAGTGACAGAAAACAGTCATTCATTGAAACAGCAGACTGGATAGAAGGAAACAAAAACTTTTCAAGTATTGAAAAAGTTCTACTTTGTGTTGTTTTCTCCCCCCTTCCATTATCTCCTGCAATTCACTGGAAAGGAGTGGATTGAGTGAAGTACTGCGTGATGCTCAGGCACCTGCCAGGTTAAATAAACCACAATCACAAAGGAACAACTTTCTCTCCCAATGGAAAAACACGTTCATTATTATTTATGAAAGACTGAATACAGTTCAAACTTACTGGTTTGAGGTCTCTGTGGGCATGACCCTAACTGGGAACATAAGCGATTGCTGAAACAGTCTGTCGAAAAAAGACTTGAGCTTCCTCTTCTGAAAGGTGGTCCTTAGAAACAATATAATCAAACAGCTTCCCTCCAGGACAGTGCTTTAATGAGAAAGGTAAAGGTATCTGACAACGTATTTAGAATGCATCAGAGAAAAATAAGCAGCAGTGAGAGCACAGCAAGCACAGGACACCATTCCCCGTGCTCAGTCAGAGCAGTACAGAGTGCTCCAGTTAAGCCATGGGCCAGCACTGTGGCACACCACACAAGCCAAGAAATCTGACCCTTGCCTCCAATCTGGTAACTGAGGCACTGCACTCAACGTCATGGGTGGCATAAATCACTCAGGAGATGGCAACAACGTGGGGGCTCTGGTGTCCTGCAGACCTTGCTGATGCTACTTTAAAAACTGAGTGTGAGTTAGGAATCAAAACCAGTTCCCTTACTGTGAATGCTGATTAGTGTCTTTTACAGAAAGACAGAATACAGAACATTGTATTCTTAATTTTAAAACCAATGAATCTTGAATCCATTCACCATTGAGATATTTAAGAATCATTTCATTTCAGCTTTATTTCTATATTATTGTCTACTGCTAAAGATAAAAACAGTAGCCTTAAGTGTGGCACAAGCACTATTTCTTACCTCCAAGACCATGAATATTTTCTTTGATGTCTCTGTGACATGATGCAATTGGCAAACATCTTGATGACTTAAGTTCTTCATGGCATCAATTTCTGTTCCAACACGAGGCAAGTCATCCTTAAGAGACCATAAAAGCAAGCTATGAAATTGCTAACTAATTTGGCATACCAGGTACCACATCTGACTACTGTGTAACATAAGATGTCAAAGCCTGTATGTGACAGTACACAATTCAGCATCAACTCAGCAAAGGCTGACATTATTCCCACAGGAATTCTAAAACACAGATCAGAGAAAGCTGAAATGTAAAATATCCAGTATTTTCATTAGCACTTTGTTAAAGTTGCTGCAATAATGTTGAACTTCCTCCATTTTACAGCCAGAGAGTATTGCCCTCTGAACAACGAGGAACAAGATTTGTGGTGTTCTGCTCATCTTTTTCCAATCCTACAGCACCCTTCAAAAGGCAATGGCACTAGTATGCTGCATTTCTATATACCACCTCCCTGTGTTCTTGTGAACTCCACAACTCCAACAGAAGGTGTTATCATATTTAAATATCTTTCGGCTTATCCCTAAAGCAACTTGGTCCATGATTTTTGTTGCAACTTTTTCATCAGTAAGAAGATGCTGTCCGAGTTTCACCTTTGCAAAACCACCTAAAATTCAAAACAAAAATGCTTAAAGTTGAGTGTGAATTCTTCTCTAATATAATGGTACAGGGAAAGCAGAGTACCTAGCATACATTGTGTGTAATGTTTTAATTAGAGGAAGAGGTGATCAACATAATCAATTCCCAACTGGTTTCAAAATTCAATTTCAAGTTTATACACGTGAAACCTGATGTAGGGATCTTATAAGAGCAGTTCATCTATTCTCAAATAAAGAGAGTGCTGAGTCAGACTGTTAGGCACGCTGTTTTTGTACAAAGATCACGCTTACCCGTTCCAGTTGTTTCATGTAATTCATAGTACTTGAGAATTTCCTGGTAGTCGATGGCAGACATCCTGAATTCCACAAGACCTTGAGATCCTCCAAGCACCTGCAGTGAGGAAGAGCCAGCAGGGTTTACATCCTACTTAGGACACACTCTTAGAAGCAGAAGGGGCAGCTCCAGCACTGCCCATCTCCTCACCAAAGCGCATCCTGTCTCACCTAGCAGTAACAAATCACACTGCATGGCTCGGACTTCCCTATTGCTAACAGTACAGAACACTGCTCAGAGCTTCATGCCACAGAGCAGCAGCAGGGCTGGACTACAGCTTTAGAATCACAGAATCACAAGGTTGAAAACCACCTGCAAGATCATCTAGTTTTTCCAACCGCCCTCCCATCACCACTGCTCCCACAAGCACTAAACCAGATCTCGCAGCTCCTCATCCAGACGCCTCTTGGACACTGCCAGGGATGGCAACCCTGCCACCTCTCTGGGCAGCCAGTAGCCTATCCTAATTCTGTTTCTCTCCCTGAGAGAAAAAGTTCTTCCTTATGTCTAACCTAAACCTCCTCTGGTACAACTTGGGGCCATTTCCTCGAGTCCTATTTGTTGCCTGGGAGAAGAGGCCAAACCCCTCCTCATCACAAGGAGCTTCATGAAGTTGTAGAGTGCAATGAGGCCTCCCATGAGCTCCTCTTCTGCAGACTGAACAATCCCCACTCCCTCAGCCACTGTTCATAAGACTTGTGCTCCAGAACCCTCACCAGCTTCGTTGCCCTTCTCTGGACACGGTCCAGGGCCTCAATGTCTTTCTTGTAAATGAGGGGCCTAAAACCAAACACAATACTCGAGGTGCGGCCTCACCACAGCTGAGTACAGGCTGATGATCACCTCCCTGCTCCTGCTGGCCACACTAATGCAGGCCAGGAGGCCATACGCCCTCTTGGCCACCTGGGCACGCTGCTGGCTCGTGTTCAGCCAAGCACCCCCAGGTCCCTTTCCTCTTCACACTCATCCAGCCACTCAGCCCCAAGCCTGGAACGCTCCATGCGGGTTGTTGTGGCCAACGTGCAGGACCCGGCACTCGGCCTTGCTGAACCTCGTTAGGAAGCAGCGGGAGCCTCTCCCCATAGGGCTAAGCGGCCCAGCAGCGCCCTGTCCGTTAGCAGGGCCGTCCAGCTTCGATCCCACCCCGCGCGCCGCTCCGGCACAGCGCAGCCCGGCCTTTCTGCAGGCCGCTCCGCTCCGCCCCAGGAAGGGCCGCTCCACCCGATGAGCCCCGCCGCCTCAGCGCAGACACACGGAGCGCTACTCCCAGCCCCCCAACCTCCTTTCCAGGGCGACCCGGCCTCCGCCGCAGACCGGAACCGCGCTCCGACGGGCCGAAAGAGAGCGGGGCAGCCGGCAGCTGCACAGAGCGCGGCCCGGCCGGCAGCTCGCGTTCGAACTTCGCTGTCGGAACGCTCACTTCCGGTCAGGAGAGAGAATGGACCAATCACCGCAGCGCCGAAACCGGAACGGCTGTTGTCGCGCAATGCATGATGGGAGGAAGGTAGGAACGGGATGCAGTGCGCTGCCACAGCGGCGCCATGTTGAGTGGGTCTCCGGCTCCACTGCCGCGCCGAACGGAGATGGAACGCGGTGGTGAAACTGAATTTACGCAGCCCAAGGAGGCCTGGATTGCCGCATAACGCACGTTAATGACGAATCTGTCAGAGCCGTTTTATCACTGCCCCCCAAACGCACTTTGAGTGCTGTAGGAGCATCAGTGGAATTTTGAATAAACTCAGCATATTTTAGCAAAGCGGCAACAGCTGCGTGACAGAACTTTGGGAAAAAAATAATCTTTAACGAATGTTGAATAGCATTATTTAATTATAATCTGATAATTAAATTAATCAAACCAAGGGAATCACCTCCCAGCCAATCAGCTCCCAGCCAAGCAGGTGTGACCAGCCCGAGCTGCTCCTACGCTCCAGGGCCCATGGAGTCTTACCAAGGTGTTTCCAAGGACTCCCCTGTTGACCTCCGGCTTCCAGTGCCCCCTGATGTGCCACAGAGGTTTCTCAGGGCCCCACAGTTTGCTCTGCAGATATCCAGACACGCCCCAGAGCAATCATGCGTGCTGCAGGGGGACCAAGAGACATCTCAGAGCACCCTAGTGCCTTCTGCATCCTGCTCAGTTTCTTAGTCAGTTCCTTTAGAAAGAAAGCAGGACAGTAGGAATGGATGTGATGTGCTCTCATCGGGAACTGAGCTACTCCAATCCTGAGCTCAGGCAAAGTCTGCTGTCCCAGCCCCCCACATCCACTGTCTCCCCCTCCGTTGCCCAAGGATATTTGGGACCTCCCAGGAACTGGAGGGTGCCGACCGTCTCATGCCTCCTCAGCTCCTATGCAAGGCCCTCACACCCTGTGCTGTGAGCGTCACCAACCACCACAGCCAGCTATCTGCAGGCTGAAATTCAAGCTCCAGCACAAGCACCTTCAGAATCAGCATCTCCAGCCCATAGCTTTCACCACCTGGCACATCTCCAAGGCAGTTTCTCCCTCTGGGCAAGTCAGCAGTGCCCCCAAAGACTTTGCTGTCTCGGTAAGTCTCTGCCCACTGCTTCTTCTGGAGGAAAGCCCCGAGGAAAAGCTTTGCCACAGAGCCCCATAAGACCCCATAGAGCCCCATAGTGGTGGGAGCTCGCAGAGAGCTGTGGTGGGCTGCTGCAGAGCACGGCATCCTGCCCACGGGCACGGAGCAAGTCAGGGTTCTGCGGCTGGCAGAAGGGGGGCCGTGCGGATGTGCCGCGGCGCTTCCCACTTTGTATCAGCAGGAGCCCCGCAAAGCCCTCGGCCGTGTCAGATTGGAGGCGCGGAGCAACTGGGGAAACATAGAACGTACCTACGTGTGCCGAGTGGAAATTCATGGCAATTCGTAAAAGACAGCAGAGATTTTTAGTAGCAATAATGAGAATAAAAGGTCGGTTACTGGAGCGGCGCGTTGGGGCCGCACGAGGGTGGAGCTGCGGAGCCGACTGGGGCGAGATGCGCGGGGCCGTGTGACGCCATCACCCTGCGCCGCGAGACGGAAGCGGCCGTGCGGAAGTGGTGCGGCGCCGAGCTGTGACGTCATCACCCTGAGCCGCGAGGAAAGAGGCGGCCGTGCGGAAGTGGTGCGGGGCTGCGCGCTGCTCCAACGCCGCTAGGGCAGCTCCGGGCTCCGCTTCAGCTTCTACAGGTGGGTGTTTGCGGGGGCACCGGGGTGGGGGCCGCTCTGCGTTGGCCCCGTGGGGCCTCTGTGGTGCTTAGGGCCTCTGCTCGGTATGGGGAGGTGCGCTGTGTTGTCCCGCCCCCAGTCCAGGGTACATCGCTGCCTCGTTCCCCTCCACGGTTCGGCCATAATCTCCCCCAGTCCCTCTTTCTGTCCCCCAGGGTCACACTCTCCCCCCGATCCCTCCCAACCCTGATCTTTAGAGACCCCCCCAACTCCAGTTCCCCCATTCCTTTTCGACCCCCCCCCCCCGTCTCTCCCCCAGTTCTCCATTTTTACCCCCAGGGTTCCTTCCCCACCCTCACCTCATCCCTCCCCTCCTTATTCCCCCATTCTGATCCTCTCCCCCCCTCCCAATACCTCCCTCAGTTCCTCTTGCCTCAGATCAGATGTCCACAACATAGACATCTCCCTGTGAGGTACCTCACTACTGCTAATTAGTGAGCTACTAATGCTCACATGTGGAGATTAAGGATTGGAAGGAGCTGTTCAGATGCAAATATCTGGTGAAATGGGGGCTGTTACTCCCAGAGCGTGGAAGGACATTCCTTTGTCCAACAACACCTGCACTGACAATAGATGCCCACATCTGGGACAGCTGAAGCTGTCCCTGCTGTTCATTACGAGGGCAGCCTATAAAGGGATTTAGCCAAACAAATGGAGTCGTGTGCCACAGGAGCATGATTAAGCTTATTTCTTTCTCTTCTGCTTTATCACCTGTATTTTCTAGATCTTCCTTGACTGCAGTGGCTGTTGTGTCATGGACATTCCCACGTGTCCTCAGCTGTTATCAGCAAGTTTGTCCCAGCTTTTGTGTCTTCTTGCAAGACTTTATTGGATACAGCTAGTGACAGATGGAGATAAAATGAGGGATTCCTTTGCAAACTGTATCCTTAAGTGTCCAGAAGTGAATCAGCCTACGACTCACATGCAGTACACCATGGAAAAGATTCTCTAATTTTGGTCACTTGAGCTATTACAGGATAACATCATTAACTGTTGCGTGGTCTTTGATCAGGCTGCTTCCCAACTGCTTGACCAAGGAGAGCAGGCAGAAGCCTTTTGTCAGCAATCTGAGGTGTCTGCAGATCAATGAGCAGCTGCCTATGGGAGCTGCAATTGCCCTGGCATTCTCTGGCCGAGCAGAACAACAGGCCACTGAGTTCAGCCAACATCTTCACACAGCTGCTGGGGGGAAACACAGGTGATGCTCAGCTGGGTCTCACACTGGCCAACAGGGAGCTGGTCAGGGCTGTGATAGTCAGGGCAGCTTTGGCTGCTTTCACCTGACATGGACCTGATACTCACAGAGGAGTGTGAAGGCTCCAGCTGATAGAGTTTCCTTACAAGTAAAAGAGTAGACAGGGGTGGTGCGGGCCTACTGTTGTGTTAATAAGCCCAGGAGCAGAGAGGGCTGATGTGCCTCACGGCTTCTTTGCCTCTGTTTTCACCAGTAACGCTTCCCTGGCTTTCATGCCTGAAGGCAGGATTCCAGAGCACAACTACCAAATGGTGGGAGAACTCCTCGACAGCAGCCCTCCCAAGAAGGTCTTGGGCTTCCCTGGGAGACAAAAAGCTTTACCTGTGTCAGCAGTGTGTGCTGGTAGCCCAGAAAGCCAACAGTATTGTGGACTGCAACAAAACAGCGGTGGGCAGCAGGGCAAGGGAGGCGATCATCCTTCTCTGCCTTCATGAGGCCCCAACTAAAGTACTGTGAATCCTCTTGTGGTGTCCTGGCCCATCTCGTGGCTTGGAAGATCATGGTGATCTTACTTCCGTCTCGTCAGCTGATGGCAGGTCACAGGAACGCTGGCGGGTTGGGTAGTGGGTGGTTGCTGAGATGATGGATCTCTGCTGAATGAGGCATCTGGAGATGGGGGCTCTGGGGCCGGGCCGCTCCACTCCGGGGCCGGGCCAGGTTTTCATTTCTTTATGTACTGCTGGGTTGCTGCAGCTGCCCTTCTGTATTGTTATTGCTTTTTTTGTTCGTGAATATTAAAACGTGTTATCTCTGTGTTGGTTGTCATCCTGCTCTCTTTTCTCTGTTTTGCAGGTCAGCTCACGCTGGAAGTTGGTGGTGTCACTGTATGAATGAAGGTCAGTTCAGGAGGAATGAAGTCCACGTTAATCAACTGAAGCATCTCCTGGTAAGGTGTCAGAGCCGGCAGTAACCATGACTGTCGTGAAAAGCAGAGGGCTGGCTCATCCAAGTGCTTGCTGATTGATGTGTGAGAGCATCTGCCTTCTCCAACTGAACAATAAGAAAGCTGGATATGCTGAACCATTACAGCTTATGCAGAAGTTGTGAAAATGCTCTCAAATGTTTCCTTTAGTGATAAGCTGTGTTTTGGCACTGTGATGGTCCTGTCTTTGATCTGGAGCGCTGCATCTCTTGCAAGCCTTGTGTGCCCATTTCCATGAACCTTCCTTTCTTTCACTCTTCAGAAGAAGTGCTGGGTGCTTTTAGGGGAATCATGCAGGAGGCTGTCAGAAAGCCAGCTGTGGTTTTCCTCACACGAAGGGATGCAATGGGAATGGACGTCATTGCCACCAAGCAGAAGTGAGCTGCTTATGTTGTGAAAGATATAATCTAGATTATTGATTATGAGCAGTTGCAGTGCGATAGGGGACGTGAAGTAACTGTTTGGGAGTTCAGGGAAGAGCCATGAGAAGTGAAATGGCAGTTTCTGTTTTGGCTGTCAAAATGATGGAGCTTTCCTGGAGTGAAAGGTGTGGGCTTTGTGTAGGCAGGCCCCCGGATTTATTTCTGTAAGCAGGCCCCCTCTCATATTGGTTTTTGCTTGCTGCTTGCTGTGCCTACCTGCCTGCTCCCTGCACTTGCTGCATCTGATACCAGTGGATGTGGCCGGGCTCCTCAGGGCTGTGGGCCTGGTCCTGAGCTGCTGCAGCTTAAAGACCATCTGTGTTTGGGTTGTCCTTCCTGGAGCATCGGGTTGGACTTGATGGTCCTTGTGGATCCCTTACAACTTGGGACATTCTGTGATTATATTATCTTGGTGGTTTGCCTGGAAAATACCGTGTTTTTTATCCCCTCATGTTTTTTATCCCCTCATGTTTTTTATCCCCTCATGTTTTTTATCCCCTCATGTTTTTTATCCCCTCATGTTTTCATGGCATTTAAACTTATAGTTTCACTTCTAAATGTGAGAGCAGAGTTGGATAAGGGGAGGGTAAGTTGCTTCTTTACTTGCTGTTCTCCCAGGTGGGTCTGTGTATTTAGTGCCCAAGTTGCGGTAGCTCTGTAACTAGGAATGTTCCTAATGGTCATAAAAAGACTCTGCTGCCAGCATAGAATTTTTCCACAGGACTGCCTGCTGGATTAAGTTGTGTAGATTGATTATCTGCTCTTTGAGATGGTCTGTTCTGTTCATTTTTTCCAAGACATCAGGTTTTGAGGTCACTGAGATGTACGGATTAATCAATCACTTGCATCGTGTTTGAGCTTGAAGCAGTTGAATCATCCCACACAGCACTGTGAAATCAAACCTTATAATGGCTTTGGGATCGTAGCTCTGCGCTGGGCTGTGCCACTGAAACGTGTTGGCGTTTGATGCTCTCGGTGGATGTTATGTTTTAAGCGAGCATTGGGAAGCAATGAAGTTGAGCAGAGGAGCCTTAGTGGTGTGGTTGTATCAGGTGTGCCTGATTTCATGATGACAGGTGGCCTCTTAGTAGAGTTCAGGCTCTGACCCCTCAAAGCAGTAATGGAACGAGTTCTGGGTGATAGCAAGGCTAATCCAGAAAGGTTTGGATGAAGCTGTCCCAGAAGAATTATCGATCCTTAGTAGCCTGGCTGGTGTGTGATGTAATTACTGAGACGTTCCTTCCTCTGTATTTATGAAGCAGATGCTGTTACGTAAGGGCATTAAGGCATTGGATCTTAGCTTCAAGCACAGTGAAGGCAGTTGGAAGGCAGGAAGGTGATGAGTTGGAATCACATTGTGAGCCCAAATTCAGCAAACATTATTGCTAAACAGGGGCCTCAGGTATGTTTTAAGTTTTTCTGACTCCTGTGGGACTTGAACGTCTGTTTATAGGCTTGCATTGTCAGTGCCTAGGAGCCATGTTTTTCCTAGGGAGAGCGGTGTGCCTGCGTACCTTGTGTGCTCTTCAGCAAGGACATGGTAAAAACCCGTCCTGGATGTTGTGTGAGGAGCAGGGAGAGAGGCGAGCCCAGCCAGCGATGGCAGTCCTGAGCCAACAGGTTTCTGTGCCTCTGTCTAGAGCAGACGTTTGGAAATTCTCAGATTAGCTTTGATAAGCCTCTGAGCTTCTGAGTGCTTTTCATGACCAGTTCAGACCTCTCAAAAGCTTGAGGTTTGTCCATCACTAATTTTCAAATGAAGTTCATGGGGGGAAAAAAAAATTCTTAGAAACAGAAACAATAATGAATATGCTAGTAGTGTCGCTGTCATGGAGGAGCACAAAGTAGTAGCCAAGCGATAGGAGAAATAAGGAAGAATGTCCTTTGTTTCTTTTCTCTCGGATCTCCAAGAACTGTTGATAAATGTGAAAATACGTGATGTGCACATAAAAAAAAGATAGTTCTAACAGTTGGGAAAAATAATGTGAGGTACCCAAGTTTTACTGCAGGTCAAAAAGCTTTGGAACTCTCCCAGAGCAGAGAACAGTTTCTGTGATTTTTTCATTTTGCTGAGCAGTTGAAAGCATCAGAGAGGACTTGCTGGCATGTGGATGAAGAGAGAGTGTTGAGAGGAAGAGGAAGCCAAGTTGTTAAGATCTGTGAAGAAGGAAGGAATTAATTGCTGTTTGCATTGGTATGTCATATAATCATAAGGTAGGAAACGACCTACAAGGCCATCTGGTCCACCCGTCCTCCCATCACCGTTGCCACCACAGGCACTAAAGCACGTAAATGATTTGGATTGAAGTCCAAAAACCTACCCAAGTATATTACAGCAATCATGGAATTGCTATTTCAAAGAGTTTTTCAAAGCTCTTCAAATGGAAAGGCTAAAGGAAATGGAGCTTTGGAGAAGTAAACAGTGCGTATTAAGAACAAAAGCATCTAGAAATCTTAAAGAGGACTAACTGATGAAAACTGACTCCAGTGATGTTGGCATATAGCTTTCTTCATGAGGGTACTCAGGAATTCTTTTGATAGTGAATGATGCAGTCCCAACACCAGGCACACACTCAGCTTGGAAATGCATGCACGTGGTGTGTGCTTGGCCAGCTGCTTTGACTCCATCACATTGCATCATCGTGTCTTGATCTCTTTGCTCCCTCTGTCGAAGGCTTTGCTCAATCTAGACTTGTTGCAGGTGCTGAGTCTGTTATTTTGATCCACGTGAGATTGATTCAGAGATTAAACAGAAAATAAGGTAGGTTTCTGCCACACTGATTCAAGTGTCTTAGGAGCACGATCTTGCTTAGGAAGGGTATCTGCCGCAGTGCCAACTGTTATCGCCCCACAGCCTTTGTGGGACTCAGACTTGTAGAATGAGCTCCTTGAAGAGAGGGGCTCCCGAGGTGTTAATCCATGTGAACTTCAGAGTGCCAGGTTGTGTGGTGGCATTTACAGGACAGAACCCACAGAGAATATGCCTCTGTTGCCACTGTGCTGTGATGGCACAGCACCTGCTGTGCGTGGGGTCAGTGGGACTGCAGGCACAGCGGGGTGGGAGCTGAGCCGGCCACAGCCTGGCATTGGCCGTGCAGGGTGCCCTGCCTGCTGCTGGGCTCAGTGCTGCCCTGTGCTGGTGAGGCTGCTTGGGGTGGGTGTGGGGCAGCACTTAAGGCAGCTTCCTGCCGGCAGGACCCCGAGCAGCAGCAGGTTACTGGCGAGAGCAGGGGCGTGTGGGGAGAGCGCGCTGCGCTTGCTGGTACTGCCTCAGAGCGGTGTTGTTACCTTTAAATGTTTTTGTCTGCTGTGGGACTCGTGTCATTGTCACATCCCACTCTAGAGCGCTCTGTCACTACCTGTGGGAGTACAGGCTAAGAGTACAAGCTTGTGGGATTCCATTTTATCTTTGCTATCCACAGGAAAAAGTGGGTGGCTTCAAAAATAGTTAGAATTGTCTCTGCTAAGATGAAGTTTTGCTGCATGTAAGGCAGAACCCTGAGCTCTTGGTATTTTACAGCTGATACAACCAGACTTTCCAATCTACCGAAGCAGTAGGCTTAGGAACACAGAATAAGTCTCAGCTGCAGTAGGTGATCGTGTAGCTTGAGAAAGGCTGACCCTGGAGCTCAGGTAGTTCAGATCTTGGTACCTTTTGGTCTTCTGAAGCGTGAATAACTCAGCTGACGTACTTTTCCTTGTATTGTTGCTTCTTCATTGCTGACGGATAATTTCAGTAGTTTTTGCTGGCTGGTTGCTGGTTAGCAGACAGGCTTTTGTACTTCTCTTCGTAAGGCAGGTGGATGCAAAGACTAAAAGGCAGAGTGATTTTAGAAATCGTGAATGTTTTGCTTCCAAGTGATTTTCTCCCATTTTTTGATTCAAACAAGAGGAACTTATGATTATTTTTATTTTTTGTAATGCCAGGCATTGTGTTCAACTTAAAAAATGAACACCTTAAGCGTAGCTTTGTTTACGTTTTGGTAACTGCTGAGGCTTTGGCTGACAACAGCTTTCAGCTATGTCTGAACTAGACTGGATTTGTCTCATGCTCTTAATATGTCAGTATTTCTCTTCCAGACCTGTGAATCAATTATTTCTCTGCTATCTCTCTTTTCTGGTTGCTGGAGAGAAGAGTTGCTATGTTACATGCTGATTTGTAAGATCAAGCTTGGTGATTTTCAGTAATGCAGGATTTTCTTGCTTTTCTTTAAGTGAAATAAGTGGTAACTTGTCATCTTGTGACATTTCTTTTCCTTTTCCTGTGCGTAATGCAAAGGGATGGGGTTGGAGGTCCTGCTGGTTCAGGTGGCATCCCAGATTTTCCTCCACAGCTTAAAACACATAACAGGAAATTCTGAAATATGGTAAAATCTTGATTTCCAGTGTTTTGGTATGTGTGTTAAAGTCAGTGTGGTTCCAGTTCAGACAGCATCACCTCACATACGTTTGTTGTCTCATAGTAAAAAATTCTTCTAATACTTTGGCTACGTACGTATCCACCCATAGTTTGCATATTGCCGTCTTATGGTGAGGTTTGCCTGTTAAGCAGAAAGACAAAGTGAGCTTAGATCGCAGAAGCAGAGAAGCAAAGACAGCTTAGAGGCTCACCACAGTACAGAGCAGTAGAGTTTTACTTTAAAGCTGTAGTGTTGTGGGTCTTATGTGGGATGAGATACGGGTGTGAATGTTACAGACAAGTGTTTTTCTGGGTACATGGGTTACCTGCTGCCATGCAAGGCAGCTCTTCTTTTCTCTGCCTCTGCTTTTATTGTCCATACCTATCTGCATCACCAAATCTCTAACAGGTTTTGTTTCTAAAATTGTATGGCTAGAAGAAGGGCTGATCTCAGCCTTCATATCGGCATCGGATGGACATTGGCAGTGTATGGGAGTTTGCATAAATTATTAGCATCTTACCAAAACCAAGGAACAGGGGAAAAAAAAAAAGCCTGAAGAAATGATTATAGCTGAGCCAGGAGGAAACGTTACGTTCAGTTTGTGAGTCTGTCCTTTGTCCCCATTCTGCTCAGCACTGACTGGATGGGGTTAGCATTGACCGCTGGTGAAAGCGCTCTGCTACCTGTCTCACGGTGCTCCGGTCTTTGTTGCTGCGTTATGAGTGAACTGCTCCTGCTGACGTGTTTTCTCACACCTCGGTTGTTGTCTGAGCAGTGGTAGCCCTCACAAGCTGTGCAGTCAGTGCCTGCTTGCTGCAGGTGCTGCGTAGGAAGGATGCCAGGGGGCTTGCAGATAGTGTCTGCACTATTCTGGCTAACTGTAGAGGAAACTGTTTTTTTCCTTCGTAAGATCCTTGCAAACACAGTAGGGAAGTTTGTGTCCAAGATGTCTTTTTGCAGTAGGTGCAATGAGCTTATCTGTTTTTCAGGAAGATAATGAGACAGTGAGGAAAAGTGCTGGCTCAGGCTTTACCTCATTGCTGTGTTACCCACTCACAGCTATCATGTCTTTGTAACAGTGTAACACAGTGAGTCCTGTACCAGCACTGCTGTCATAGGCCAACAAGGGCCTGTGATGCCAGGGTAAAGGCTGATACTGCGGATGACTTCCAGTCACTGGAATACGTGGAGTTCTTGGACATGGGGCTGTGCTCCTTTATTTTTCTTTTTTGTTTCCTTCTTGTTGCAGGGAGACAGCTGTCCCTTCTGCCCCTGTGGAATGAAAGGTTCTGCAGCTGTGGAAGGAGGATCGCTGCGTTAGGGGAGGCTGCACGTTCAGACACATGGAAATTGGTGTGTTTGCTTACAGATGTGTTCTCAATCCACAAATCCACTGAATTGCTGTAGGAGGCTAAGTGTGCTTTTAAGGCTAGATTCATTTGCTTTGAAAAGATATGGTTTTGATGACAGGGAAGACAACGAAATGCTGCCAGAGATGTGTGTTGATCAGACAGGAAATAGTGGGTGTTGGCCTCCTGTGAGCTGGGCTTGATACTGATCCACCAGGACTCTTCTGTCCTGGATTTCTACAGAGAATGTTGTTCTGGCTGCTTGTAGTTTTGAAGTGTGGGGAAGGAAAGAGTGGTTATGAATTGAGAACCTCAAGATAATATGGGATAGGTATAACTAACACAGTTAAAGACAACATTTCCCTCTGAAGAATCCAAGTGCTTTGCACTGTGTATTAGTTCAGCTCCCCCAGACTAATGTTTGAGTGTGCCTGTCTTCTCCAACTGAATGATGAGAAAGCAAAATATATTAATTAGCTACAGCTAGTGCAGACTCTGTGAATATGCCCTCAAATTCTTTCCTTTACTGATAAAGGATCCTCTGAAGTAATGTTTCAGCACTGTGATAGTCCTGTCTCTGGCATGACCTGGAGACGTGTGTCCCTGTATCAACCTTAGGTGCCTATTTCCAATAAGATCATGGTTGTCTCAACTAAGCATCTCCCAAGAGCTGCTCATGGAGTACTACTTTCTTACAGTATGAAGATGATGCAATTGGCCTTCCACTGAAGAACAGAATTGCTGAAATGCAGGGGAAGAAAACAGTCTGAAAAATGAGCCAAGTGAGAGGTAGAGATAGACAGCAGGATTGGATGCAGAGCTTTTCAGTTCAGGTTTTCTGTATGTTCTCTTTGCACATTGATTAAGGTCGTAAACACTGGGATTTACAGTTAAAGATAGTTGTATTATTGCATTTCCACTATTTTACCACTACGTGAAGCAAGTGCTTTGGCTTCCTCCAGAGAGATGCTTTGCTCTGACTGGCAGCCACAGGCTCCTTCTGGGCTGGCGACCCTGCAGTTGCATCTGCGCTGGAGGAAGCAGCATGCCCAGTAGCTCCCCTTTCCTCCTCCCAGGCATGGATGCTAAGATTCTGGCCTGCTCCAGACTCGGTGGGCGTCTGTGCTTTGCCCCGACGGTGCATTCTTTTTCCTTGGTTTCCTGGGCTGAAATCTGGGGCAGTGGGGTGAGATCCGGATCACAGGGGTATTTTCTGTGGCTCTGGGGTGAGATGTGGGGTCACAGAGGTGAGATCTGGAGCGCTGGGGTCAGCTGGAGCGTCAGAGCAGGGGGAGCTGCTGCCTTACCTGCCATGACAGCTGGAGAGTGGCAGTTGGGGGAGCCCCTCCCCCCACGGGGATTCCGTGACCATTGGGCTCAGCCCCTTTCCCCCCAGCTTGCCGTGCTTTGACTTTTCGTACCCAGACCTCCTTCCCATCCCAGTGGTTTCACATCCCAACGATCAGTGACCATATTGATGGGCATTTTGCAGCCCAGTGCCCTTCCTTCCCAAGGGTCTGCCCGTCCCAGTGGGGATTTGCCATCCCTGCAGTGCATTCTCACCTCGGAGATGGTTTCTCCTCCCAGTCAGGATATCCCGTCCAAGCGATTGCCAGTCGTCACCACCCAAAACCGTGTTTATCCAGCCCGTGGCTAAGGACTTAAACTGCTTGCATTAATTACCAGTTCTTGAAAGCGGTGGCAGCCGTGGTGGGCCAGGGTGGGCCAGTTAGATGGGTGGCAATGAAAAGGAGTGATTTCGGTGGGACAGCCCTGATTCAGCTGAGAACAGTGCAGGAATGATCAAGGCCCATGCAGCGTATGCTGAGCTTGTTACTGTGAACTGGTCCTGTGTGCCTCCAGAACATCACTAACTTCGAATCGTGGACTTTTTCTCCTTGCTTTGGCTGTGTCTTGGGGCATTGCTAGCGAGGACAGAGCAGACAGCGTTGTCTTTTCTGCTCATCCCTCTTCTGTGCTTCCCTTTTCTGCTGTCTTCCTTACCTGCTCTTCAGCTCTTCTCCATTCGTGTTATCCTCTTTCTTTCTGCTCAGCTGCAGTTCTTTCTTCCTTGTATCCCGACTCCTCTGCTGCATCTGTGCTCCTCTTCAGCTTTTCTTTCTTACCCGTATCCTTTCTTCTCCTGTTGCTCTCCTCATCCACTCTTCTGACTTAGCTGTGTCCTCCTTGCACATCTTATGCTCTCCTTTTCTTCTGTTATGACCGCTGTGTGCTCTTCTACTTTGCTGGTCTTTTCCTTCTCTGTTCTTCTGTGCTCTCTTCCTCCCTTCTGTTCTTTTTCGTTTCTGCACTTCTCCCTGGCCTGGGTCCTCTCTGCCCATCTTCTGTACTTCCGCCATATCCGTGTTCTCTCTTCTTCTCTCCAGCTGCTCTCCACTTCTGCTTTTCTGTCTTACCTGTGTTGGCTTACCTCCCTTTCTGCTCTTTTCCTCATCTGCACGTCGTTCTTACCTTCATCCTCTCTTTTATGCTTCTGCTCTCCTCCTCTTCTGCTCATCTCCTCATTGCTTTGCTGTCTTGCCTGTATCCAACCGTTTTCTCTGTTGCACTTTTCATCTCCTGCACTTGTTTCTTACCTGTATCCTTTCTTCTTTTTCTTCTCTTCTACTCTTCTTTATTTCTGCCTTGACTGTATGTGCTCTTCCCCTCTTCTGCTCTTTTAGAGCTCTTGTCAGCATCTGGTCACTGCACCACAACTCTGAGTCGGACTTTATTTTGGGGTGGAGGAAGGTAGGTAGGGCCTAGATTTGTGCACAAAAAGCTATTGCGCTGTGCCCCGGAGGTGATGAAAAAGAGCCCTGAGGAGCCAGGAGCACAAAGGCAGCGTGTTTCTGCAGAGGCCGCAGCGTAAGCACAAGTGAACCTTGAAGGAGTGCTTTGTAGCTCTCCAGGAACTGCTTTTGAGTGGGGAATTTTTTGGAGTTGTTTCCAGTTGTTGCTCGGAGGAGCTGAGGCCTTTCTCCTTGTATCTTTGCAGGAAAGGGAGCATCTGTGGTGAGATGCTCAGGTGAAATTGCCTTCCCTGCACCAGCAGCCTGTTTGTGTCCACATGATGCATGGTGAGGAGAAGCCTGCAGTTCTGTGAGTAAGCCTGGCAAATGGAATAATGGTTGTGGCCTTCTTGGCAAGTGTGTGAGGAGGGGTCTTTGGACAGGCTGCTCTTTGGTTGGTTAGGTTTTTTTTGCAGGGAAATGCCATTTCAGTTGTTAGTTGCGACAGTTGGTTGGTGCTTGTTTGAAAAATACTTGTAGTCTAGACAAGCAGTGCTTTCGCACCAAAAAAGCGAGAAATCTCCTATGCATCCAGTGTTCTCCATGAGCTTTCCATTTAGAGACATTTAGTGCCTCTAAATGCCTCTAGCAATGGTGGGGGGATAAATGGGGAAGAGATGAGGTGCCATTTGTGTGCATGCTCTGTGCACAGAGCAGGCGTCACCTACTGCGAGCTGGGAGCCCTGCAGAGCATGCTGGATTTGTTTTCCTTCCTTGTTGGAGCACAAAGCTTTTGTAGGTGCTGTGTGCATTGTAAGTAACTGAACTGTGCTGAGACAACCGGTGTTCTAGAGAGAGCCCCGCTGCAGCCTTTTTCTTTGGGCGTTTTTATTCCCTCTGCGGATTAAAAGGGACTTGAAAAACTCACAAGTACAACTTGCTACTGCTCCAGCCTGTCAAGTGGAGGTGATGACTTTCCTGCCATTGGGGCAGGGAGGAAAGTAGCAAAGAAATTCATCTGCCAGCTTGAAGAAGCAGGACCGGAAGATGGTAACAGGCACGGTAGGCCAGTTAGCAAGATGTTAGAATCCTAGAATCCGCAAGGTTGGAAAAGACCTCCAAGATCATCAGTCCACCCATGCACGGATCAGCAATAGTTCTCACTAATCCATGCCCCTCGACACAGTGTCTGAACGTCCCTCGAGCACCTCCAGGGTCAGTGACTGCACCACCTTCCTGGGCAGCCCTTTGCAGCACTGACCACTCTTCTGGAACAGCAGTATTTCCGAACATCCAGCCTGAATCTCTCCCGGCACAAATTGAGTGCTCTTCCTTCCCAAGGGTCTGCCCGTCCCAGTGGATGAGAGAGAGCCCCAAGGTCCTTAGTTTAGTTAGGGCCTTTTTTCTCCATCTCTCAGTTGTTTTTTCCTTCTTCTTTTCTCCCTGTTAGTGTGACATATCTGGCCCATCAGGTAATTCAGCAGGGAGTTGTGTCTTCTTGCGAAGCTGTGGCAGGTGGGTGCATGCGCTTCACTGCTGGTATGACAAAGCTGAAGATGCCTGAGGTGTTTGAGAGCTTTGAGATGGAGAGTTCTTGACTAAGGAAGAGCCCTTTGGTCCTTGCCCCCTTGGGAGAGGGTGGGATTGCTGAAGGAAGAGAGAGATCTTTGAGTGATCTGAGGGGGTCTAGGAAGGGAGCTGACAGGTTTAGGGTTCCTTTGCTGTGCTCTGCACAGGCTGTGACAGTGCTGGGGTTTGTTTTTGAGTCACTCTGAAGACAAAATCAGACAGAGGGTTTTTTGTGCAGCCTGAAACCCTGCAACTCTGCTGTAGGGGCTGCAGCCCAGGGTAGGTGTCCTGTCTCCACAATTGCTGACCACGCTCTTCCCTTCTCCACAGTGACCACGGCCAACCCCTGAAGCTCCAGTCATGAAGACCCTGTACGTCATGTCCAACGCCATCTGTCTGCGCTGCCCATGGCTGTGATGGGTGCCGCTACCTCATGTCCTCTCAAACTGCCAGGCATGCAAGCTTCTCCTCCTCCACCAGCTGTCCACTGGCTCTGACACCTTTGCCACCTCCCATGTCGTGTGGTGGAAATGCATGGTGCTGGGGCAGGCCCAAATTCCCACCCTGACAGCAGGCACATTTCCAAAAGCTCTGCTCACTTCCTCATCCTGCTGGCTCGTGAGAAGATCCTGTTGTCAGCTCTGCCAACCAGCACAGCAGAGGTGGGATTGTTACAGGCAGCTGGAAAACAGCAGGGAAATAACCATTTCCCCCTTTGGCTGTTATTTGTTGAGAAATGCTGTCTGGTGAGTATTGAGTCAGGGCCTGAACCACTGATGGAGCATCTGGGGAAAGGACCCAGTCAGCCCTGGGAGCACAGGTGAGGGCAGTTCAGTTGTATGATGGAATGAGGGGAGCCTGGCTGCACCTCTCTTAGACCTCACTGAAGGGCTGACTGTGCAGTGGGCAAGGATCTCTGGTTGGAGATCCCTCCCTTGTGGAGTTTTCCCTGTGAGCCTGTATCTTCAGAGACAGGTGAGCACTTTGTCTTTGTAACACCATCTGTTGTGCTAGTCCCTTTGTGGTTACACCTCCTTCCACTGCACTGATCACTCTGGTTGTTACAGACGTCCTCTGCCCCTTCCCACCTGTAAAGCAAACAAGGCGATGACAGAGCCTTTATTTGAGATATAGGAGCTATAGAACAGGATATCAAAGAAAGAGGAATCGACTCATCCCTCCCAGCAACAGTTTGGCAGAAAGTGGTGAGCTGAGGAATGCAGCCTTCTGTGTTTGAACTGCGGTGTGCTGAAAGGTGAAAGGGGGCTGAGGGCTGGGGGGGGAGACCTGTGCAGGCTGACTGTGTGTGTGCTGCTGGGAGCACTGCTGAGATGGAGATAGAGGAAGGCTCTCTGGCTCGAGGTACTTGTGTGCTCACGTAGTGGTTCAGGCTGTGACCTGGCAATTCCACTGCACCACCTGTCCTGCGCTGTCCATGTGCCACCTGCAGGTGTTGCCCAGCTTTTGGGGGACTCGCTGTGACCTCCCTGTCTCACCGCTGCCTTGTGCTCTGGACTTCACAGCATCTTGATGGCGAGTAGTGGTCCTCTGGAGATGCTGAGCAACAGTTGTGAGCTGCGCCCTTTTCCTGGACCATCCCAAGCCCTTCTCAGCCCAGAGCCTGTCTCTCTTTCCCTGGGTTTCTATGGAGAAGTCAGCAAGATGGGACTTTGCCAGCCAGCTGGTTTCAGCTTCACCACCCAAATGACAGCAGGGCAGTCTTGCAGACCTACGGCTCTGCTCCTTTGCCAGGCTGGAGAGCTGAATCAGCTCTGATTCTACAGATCTTTCCCCGAGTCCTGCTGCTAAGCACCGATACTTCTGCATCCTCTGGGCCACATCAGGACTGGAAAGAGGAGTAGACATCAGGCGGAAGGATCTGGCCTTCTGCTGGGTGATAGCCCCCTGAATAGCCTGTTCCTGCTTTCTCTTTTCCCCAGGATGCATTGTGCTTCCCAAGGAGTGCATGGACCTTTCTGATGGGAGTGAGCAGCAAGGAACCGACTGAATCATAGAATCATAGAATCACAAGGTTGGAAACGAGCTGTAAGAGTCTCAGCTATAGAGGTCCTATAAGGGTCTCAGCTTCCTTCCTGCCCTGCGCTTGACTGAGGGACACTGCGACCAGCTCAGAGGTAAGAGGTGGCCATGGGCCCAGCTCTGCCAGCTTTCACTGCAAAAGGGAGCAGTTCAGGGAAAGACACAGCCTGGGTGAGCCTGAGCTTTACTCTAGCATCTGAGGGAGCTGTGGACATCAGCTGTGGACATGACTCATAACGGTGTGGGTCAGCTGTGGATGCTCAGTGTTCTTAAGCAGCCCAGCTGTATCTCCAAGGCTGTAGTCACAATTTCTTTGTGAGGCTGAGATACCCTGAGGATCATGGCGTCTCTCATTTTGCTCTCACGCCCTTGCTCACAGTCTCTGAGGAACAACTTGAGCCCTGTGACCACGTCCTCGCTCATGTGCTGGAGTCACTTTTATGCATTTTGGTGTCAGGGCTGTTGGGGCAAGACGTGCCTGGACACTGCCACACATGCAATGCCTTTCTGCAGTGCACACTGGAGGATGCAGAACTGGCTGGGTCTGTGATGCTTTATGAAGCTGGTCTGACCTCTTTCAGCAGCAGTGAGAACTCTTCTCACCTAGTCTAACCCTTAGAGCAGCATGGAGTGACCGGTGCTTCCTGGGGATAAGTCTTTTTTTCTACTTTCTATCCCAAGTCCTTTCCTTTCCACGGAAACAGCAGAAGTGTTCCTTCAGAGCTGATTTACCCCTGCTGTCTTTCTTTTCACCTTTTGTGGATGAGCATCTCTTTGCTCCTCCCATTTTACAGCTCATAGCGGGGTGCCCAGGACACCCCACAGTTGTGGAGAGCAGCTGGCACAAGAGAAATAAGTCCTGAGGCTGCAGCAAAGATTTTGGGTCATTTGCAGTGGCTCAGTGGGAGCTTGCAGAGGCAAAAAGCAGCTGGAGATGTGCTCTACAGTTCTGTGCTGGTTTGCAGATTCCTCAGGAGTTGTCCTGGGTCATCTGGCTTCCACCAAGAGTGCTCCTCTTCTCTCCACAGATCACATCCCAGGTGCTGTCAGTCTGTCTGTGGTAGGTACCAGAGCAAGGAAGCCTCTCCGTGCCATTGTTGCACTGATTTCAGTCTGTGGCACCCACATTTGGATGCATGGATGCTCCAGGAAACAGCTGTGAACCCTGGGGCTGGGAGAAAGATGCCAAAAACGATGTAGAGAAAAAACCAGAGGTAAGTCTCAGTTTGTTCTCGAATCAGGAAACACACCTGCTAAGGTGAAGCTGTTTTTCCCCTGCAACCTAGCCCTAACTCCAGGAATCAAGCATACCCCAAGCACCACCAGCTGGGACCATCCAATAAGGTTTATTTTGGATGCTACTTTCCAGCACCCATTTCGGAGCAGCCAGTGTGCTTCCCATGGATGCTCGCTGCTGTCCTGAGCCGTTTATAACCTCAGGAGCCCCTGCTAGAAGGCAGCATACTTCAGAATTAAAATGGCATGGTTTTGTAGGAGGGAGCAGGGGCTTTGTACCAGGGAGCTGCAGAGCATCCTGGACACAACATGCCTGGCTGTGTTGGCTCCACAAAACTGCACGGGGACACAGCATCTCTAGCAAGAAAACCTCTGCAATTCATTCTGCTCCCTTTTTTTTAAAAAAATGACAGGTGCAGCTCATTTTGGCCATGGGAGACAGCAGCTCCGACAGCATCCCAGTGCTGCGGCATCCCGCTGCCTGCCTCTGTGTAGGGCCAGGGCTGATCCAGAGCAAGGCAGCAGCTTGGTGCTGCAGTGCGAAGCGGAGGTGTGTGGAGTGCTGTAGGTGTGCTGGCTGTGCCACGTTGCTATGGGGTAGAGCTGGTGCTGCAGTGAGCCCTTGTGGGATGCTGGTGGTGCCTGCAGTTGGAGGGCTGCGCAAGCTGACTATTGCAGGGCTGGGGAAAACAGGGATAATGAAGGGGATAATGGAGAGAGATGGCTTTGGTGGGGCTGCCTGATTTTTTTAGGTGCTCCAGAGGATTGCTGAAGTTAATCAGGAAGCGCAGCATCTCTTCCTTGTAAATGTTTGGGGCTGAGGCACTGGGTGAGTGGAATGGCACAGCCGGGTCTGGAAATTATGGCCTTGGGTTTGGCCAATCCTTGGTGGCCCCTAGGTGAGCTGATGCCCTTGCCCCTGCCTTCAGTCTCATGGACCAAGGGGGAAACAGCCTGCAGGCCCAAGGCTGCCTCGTCCTGGTTCCACTTGGCTGTGGGTGGTGTGGGGCTCTGTGCCAGTGGGCTGAAGCCGGCCCCAGGGGGCACCCAGCAGGCTTTGACAGCAGCAGAGGTGGCTGGCTGCAGGCTCTTTCTGCTCCACGCTTTGTTTGGTTCACAGCTCTTGGGCTGCTCCCAGTCGTCCTCCATGTTCCAAGAAATTCTTCAAGTTGGAGAGGCATCCCCCAAACGGGTGGCAGCTGATGTGTTTCAGCACCTTATTGCAGTATGAGTGAAAGAAGACAGTGAACACAGTGGTACAGGGCCCCCATCCTCAGCTCTTGGGTAAGGCTGTCTGTCCTCCCAGGGGAGTACTGTGATGGGTCCTGCCTCACTCCAGCCTCCCCTGGATGCGTCCTTCAATCCTTGTGTCTCTGGGCTCCTCTGCTCCTTGAAGTGGGGGCTGGCTGCCAGCCGGCTGGGCTCTGGGTTGGGGTGAGTGCTGCTTGCCGCCCCATTGCCCTCCAGGCAGTGGTGTTAGTGGCAGTGGCAGGACTCTGCCTCACTCACCTGGGCCAGCAGCTTCTTCTTGGCCAGCGGAGACATGATGGGGTGGTTGCCTTTGGAGTAAAAGCTGGAAAAGAGGCACTTGCAGGCTTCAGTGTGGGCACAGCAAGTGTCAGGACACCCCAGAGGGGCTGTGCCAGGGCCGTGGGGCTGGCACATTGCTCCACTGGCCAGCCTTGCTTGTGGGCCTCTGTTTGGTCTTCCTGGGTGGGGGATGCAGCCATCAGGAGGTACCCGGAGGGGCAGATCTGCTCAATGCATCTTTAAGATGGGAAAGAAGAGTATACATATCTGAGAATACCTCACTGGTGTAACAGTGTCAGCACTGATGGATATCTGTGATGGAAACTTGTGTGGGAGCAATAATTTAGTAATAAAATAGGTCAAATCCTTATGCTGAAGGGGGTACCTTACAAGAACCATTTTGTGATTTTGTTTGACAGTTTGCTCCGCATGATGCGGATGGTGGAGCTGTGATGATGTAATCCATTTCCAGTTGTGAACAGGATTGCTCTAAGAGCTGCTGCAGTGAGATGCGTGTTGGCTGACTTTAAGCTGAAATGTAATTGCCTCTGAATATCAATGTGTGTGGGGAGATTTTGTTTTTAATTCTGGGATTTCATCCTTGCCCTATAGCAGCTCTGAAGAGGCCCTTGTTTTCCCAAACCCTGCTTTGCTGCTAATTGAGGCTGATGGCAAGTGCTGTGCTTTGGGCCCTTTGCTTTTAGTTTCTGTGGCCTGTGTACCTTGGAGGCTGCTTTCTTTCACATTTTTTTTTTGTTTGCTAGCCACCTCTTCAGTAGATAAGATTTCTTAGGGATGTTCTTGCTTTCCTGTGGTGGCTATGTGTAGGTGCTGGGCTAGGGAAGGTTATCAGAAAAGGCAAGGATTTGCTGCACTAATTGAATTGTAGCCTTTTAGACAAATGGAAATTAAGGTGCTGATACTGCGCTGTGTAGCTAGAGAACTTCCTCAGGAATAATTTGGGACCTGATCCCCAGTTCCCAATTTGAGCTTCTCCATCTGTTTCCACCCATATTGGAGCAGACCTGTATCTTGGAGGCAAGATCTGGGTAGTGAAAAGCTCAGGGGATGTTGACTGGCCACGTTAGTATATGAAATGTTGAGGCATGGAAGGGAACAGCCAGTTTACAGCTGAGGAATAGTTTGCCTTTCCTCTTAAATTCCTGCGCCTGGTTTCTATGAGCACTGTTATCCACTGCTTGCAGTGAGACTCAGCACTGGGTTTGGGGGGCCTGGTGCTTAGCGAGGTGTAACTGCAGCTCTGCACTGGAGCAAACTGCACCCAGCAGTATCACAGGAGCTGGAACATCTGGTGCGTGCTAGGTTTTAAACTGGACATGCTTTAATGGGACGGGACTTGTGGGCTGCCACTCGTTACCTTGGGAAGTTTCTGTAAGACTGTTTAAAGATGTTAGGACTGCCAAGGGGCCTGCATGCCCTTCTGTCAGCGATGACTGTTCTCAAGGCATATGTATAGGTGGAGTTATACGTGCCTTGTTCTCTGTCAGGTTTGTTTTTTAACTGACGAGACAAAAATGGAATGGGGCATTTTTAGCTTGGATCAGTTCCCTAATGCGGTGCAGTGCGTGGTCTCACACTGAGAAGGTGATGGCTGAGCAAGGCTGGGGGTTGCTGGTGCTCCTTAGGAGGGCAAGGAGCACGCTGACCTGTGCTCCAGCCAGGAGCTAGTAGGTCTGTAAATGGCTGTGCTGAGGGGCCGGGCCTTGCAGAGAGCTGGGGCCAGCAGCTGGGAGACGACGGCTTCACAGCCAGCCCTCCTGCAGATCACCATGACTGGCGTTGGGCTGCAGCCTTGCATCATGCCTCAGGTTAAGCAGGGGGCTGGAGGCAGGTGATGTTACTGGGTGGGAACCACCAAACCAACAATCTTCCATGTTCCTGTGCCTTGTACAGGCTGTGGGAACTGGAGTTTATTTGTTTTAGAGTGAGTTGCAAACTTCTGCAGTGCCCAGTCTGCAGTGGTTCGGTCTGTCCGCTCTTGAAGTCAGTGGGACTCTTCCTGGTAATTTGGTTATTCAACTGCTCCACGAGAACCTTCCCTAAATGAAAGTATTTAGCTGTGGAAACATTTGACTGTAGGCCAGGAGGCAGAACAAGTGTGTGCAGAGGGGTTTGTGGAAGCACCTTGCCCGTTAAGGAGCCTCTCTCTGTGCTGTGACTACTTCAGTGCTGTGATAAAAATAACATAAAGGATTCTAATAATTAATGAACTTGTTCGTTAATGGATTAAGTATTGTCTTAAGGGCAGCATTCTGAGTCCATGTAACAAAAGTTGGCTGGAGGTGTTTTGTCCTGTGGCTGTGACAAACTTTGCTTTATAATAGCACGTACTTTTCAGTAGCTGCTTGCCGTGCTGTAATGTGGTTGGAGTGGCAGAAACAGAGCACTGGCCATTTCCCATGATGCAGATAGCGATAAGTTTCTACTCAGCCACAAAGCTCTATGCTCTGAGGGGTTTATAATTATCGTCCTGAGATTGATGCCTCTGAGGGGACTGTAAAGATGGGCAGCATTAAGAAATCAGTAATCATTCTGTCCTGAAATGCAGTTTCTGTGCAACGTTATAAACGCACATCAAAGATCTGATTCTAGGCTTGTCATACCTCTCCATCCCTTCCTCTTCCCTGAACTCCCAGGTTCAGCGGCCTTTGCTGTGTCAGAAAAGTGCCTACGTGGTAGGACATTTCTTCCCTGATGGAAAAACAAGGATGGTGATACCAGCATCATTCGAGAGGCCGTTAAACTTGTTGTGTGAGCTTTCCTTTCCCCACAGTGCTATTTTGATCTTGGGAAAGTCCCGCTCTTCTCTTCCACAGTTTCATCCCTGCTAGATGAGGGTGATGAAGGTTCGCGCGCTGTTTCTCCATGAAGGGCTCTGGAAGGGCAGTGTTAGCTATGTGCAGGGTTGTGGTACGTGCCTGTTTCCCTTTCCTCCCTCTGCCTCCTCATTCAGCCCTCATTGAACATCATGAGTTTGGCCATCAGGTGCCGCCGTGTCCTGCAGGATTCTTTCGCTCTGAGTTCTCCCCAGTCGGGCCTGTTTTTGAGATGCTGTTGTAAGTGATGCTCTGATCTGGAGAGCTGGAAACCTCTTTATCTCAGAGCAAAGCTGTTCACACATGATCATCATGATGGCATGATCATCTGAGCTATTTGTATATTTAGTGTGGACTCAGGTTATTTTTAAAATAATACACTTTTTTTTTTTAAAGACCAGTGATGGTCTGTTGGTTGGTTGTTTATACTGTCACCAAACTCCAGCTGTCTGTTTTTAAGACAGTGAGGCAGAGTTGTTGCTCAGGTCCTTCTGCATCGTCTGTTGTAATGCAGTAGACTGTAAATGACAGCATATCACTACTGCAACCTGCTCTCCTAAGTTTCGTTTTTTGGAACTGTGAAGCAAGAGCTGCAAGATTTTGGAGGCTGATTATAAGGAGAAGTTAATTGTTATTTCTTACATTTAAATCTGCTGGGTAAGTTAAAGCAGCCAAGAAGGAGATCTAGGGTAGAAATGGTATGCAGTTACACACTGACAAATCTCTACCTGTCCTCTATGGGAAAGCTCTTAAAATGTTGCTTGTTGTATGCTAGTCTTCTGCTTGTTATCTGAAATGCTACTGGAGGCAGCAGTTTGTTTCTCACTCCATGCTGCAGCATTCTCGCTTGCCTGCACAGCTGACCCAATCCTGCATGTCATCAGGGAGGAGGTGTTTAACTTGTGACACCACTAATCCTTTCCTTGAGGCTTTTTGTTTGTCCTGCACAAAGTCCTTCCATTGCTGCTATGAGCTGGAACGTGCTCAGCCCAGCAATGAATTTGTGTGACTGTATATGCACTCAGGTCTGTTGGCTTTAACGTTTAAGATTGGTGGTTGCTTAAGTATCGCACTGACCTGGGACCCGCAGGCATTTTCATGTGTACAGCACTGTGTCTTGCTGCAGCTCTCTGCCCATGGGCACAAGGTGCTTGCTGCAAGTGCCTGGCTGTGTGTGGGGAGCATCCCAGCATCCAGCCGAGGCCTTGTCACAAACTGAGGAAAGCTGCAGCTCCTGGTTGGTCCGTATGTGTGTCTTCTCCTTGTGCTAATGCTCGTTTCTATGTTGCTGATACAGATGCACTGGGATAGGGCTGCGTGCTGTGGAGAAGGCCGCACTGCTGTCAGTCGAGCCCAGAGTCTGCGTTGCTCTTGGTGCACATTGGCGTCAAGCCTGTGTAGAATATCGCTGCCCTCGGCTGGAAGGACTGACAGTCCTGGAATCACATCTCGTGGCACACAAAGGACCCCAGGCCTCCAGGTGCTCTGCTGCCATGGCACGGCGGTCTGTCATTGTCCCTAGAGGCTGGTTTGTGCCTGGTGCACGGTGCACTCAGACTCACGCGAGCCTTCCGTCAAGGGGGCAGTTGTTACTCTGGGAGCAGTTCCAGCCTGGGCTTCTGCTGGAGCCCCGTGGCGTTGCTTTCTCAGGTTGGTGGAGAAGTGGACTTTGGCTTTCTCCATCCCTTCAAAAGCCATCCGTGCTGCTTCCTCAGTGCTGGGATGTGCTGCCAGCTGAGGGAAGGAAGAGCCTTTGGTAAATATTTCTGGTAACACAGTAAGTTCTCTCAGATGTTCTGCTCATTTTCCATATCCAGAAATCTCTCTGACGAGTATCAGTTCACTCTCTGTTGTTAGCAGAAATAGATCCACAGTAATTACAATGGATCAAAAAGAAAGAAAGAGGAAAAAAAAAAAAAAAAAAAAAAAAAAAAAAAAAAAAAAAAAAAGAAAGAGAAGCAGCAGCAAGCACAGCATTGCATTGACCAAAAGTGTGTGTGTTCAACTGGCTTCCAACCCGTGGATAATTATTGCTCTGAGGCCATGTGCAGTGCACAGTGTGGTGATGGAATTGTGCACTTTAAAGAGCTTTAGTGCCAAATTATGCTTTAATTGAAAGTGCTTTAATTGCCGATGTATTTATTTATTTACGTTTTTTCCCCTCTCTTTGTTGCAGTAATGATTTTTAAGTGCACATCATTCACCCTCTGAACCGAAGTAAGTCAGGGCAGTGCTTCTCTGAATGTTACTTTTCTTTGACACAGTAGAAGCGCGGCAGTGAGATGAAATCTGGGGCATGGTCAGAGGATCCCCTGCGACTGGCAGCCTTCATCAGCGAGGGAAAACGGGTGCAACTCAGACCTTGCTCATTCTGTTTGGTAGGAGCTGCCTAAATGGGGATTACTGAGAAGAAAGAGGGTTTGAAGAGACTGTGTACAAATCTGTACAAAAACACAGGCTTGATTAGTTTGGCCAGTCCTGGATCAGACTTATTTTAAGCTGAGAACCAGCGATGGTGTTCTCTGCAGTCTCTTTGTGAAAGGAGTCAAGCTGTTCTGATTGCAGCTTCACCCAAAATATTTCCTACAAATTTCAGCCTAAATCGTTACTGGCAAAGTGATAAACAAGTTAAAAACAGGGACTTGCGGTAGGAAATGTCAAGCAGTCTTAATTTCAGGCAGAGATAGCAGCTCCTTCTAGAGGAAAGCAGCCGGTGATGTGAATAGCTTCCAACAGAGCCTTCCCCCAGGGAGACCACAGGTTGACGTGCAGCAGTTGCAGCCAAGGTGGAATTGAGCTTCCAGCGGCTGCGCTGTGTTCGTGGGAGTTGGGTCGGGCAGTTTGAGGTTTGGGCAGCAGTGCTTCCTGGCGCTCTCTGATATCCTGGGGGAGCTGACAGCTCTCCAGACCTGGTGAGCATCTGTGGAGAGCAGCTCCAAAGCGCCCCGGCGTTTGTCTCAGGGAAGATTGACTGCGGGGTTTTGCTGCTGTTCACCTTTCTGGCGGCTTGGAGATGGATGGGGAGAACAGAAAGGTGTGAGCCAGAGCTGTTGGTTTGAACGTCGGCAGATATCCATAAATCGCAAATTGCTGCACAGATGTGTGGATTTAATGAGGCTGTCTAATGCCATTTATTTGTGCTAAAGAAACCGACATGCATGGTACTGAAAAAAAGTGAATGCTGCAGGTGTTACTTTAGATTTTCCATTGCCAGCTGTCACTGCCGACATCGTAACGATACAGGTGAGCGCCGAGCACTTGTACAAACACATAAATAAGCAGGGGTGAGCAGTCACTGAACATCTGCTGCTTTAACAACTGCTGTGTTGTCAGCTGGTGGAAGGAGGTGACAGAGATGCTCCCCCCGCCCCCTTTTTTGTTAGTTTATTGAGGCTTAAACAGGTTGAGACGCTGAAAGTGACTTCTGAAGGAGGGAAATGATGGTAAAATGTTTTGTCCTTTAAATTTGGAGGAGCTGAGGCACTAAGGCAGATTCTGCCATTCTCATGATGTGCCATTTGTGTCTGTTGGACCAGTCCTTTGATGTGCACCTTTAGATGAGGGGGACTTTTGTGCTCGGAGCCCTGCCTTAACATGCAGCAGTACTGCTGGCGTCTCGGAGCATGAGTGGGGCTCTCTGCGTCCAGATCCCAAAATCCTGGTCCCCATTGGTATCTGAAACTGGTGAAGAAAAAGATGCAAGGGAAACGTGCTTTACTGTCTGTCTCAGGTAAGAATACGTGTCTGAGAGCAGCACCCTGCCGGCACAGCTCAGCATTTAAGGCACTGTTGGCTTTTAAGAGTTTCCATTCAACTTCATCCGGCCATGCGATGGTTGGGCAACACTGCTTTCCTTCTTTGCAGTGGAGCCCAGCGCAGCAATGACTGCAGAATGCTCAGGGAGAAATCCAGGGGCTGTGATCCAGGGCTGCAGATGGCCTTTGCTCTACTGAATTTCAACAGACCATTCCTGCTGTATCTTTTTTTTTTGAGAGTTTAAATTGATGTCAGGGACAGCAGAGCTAAGACTTCAGTGTGAAAACTAAGAATTTCGAAGGGTACCTCAGGGAGCTGATGAGTTCTCACTGAATGGCTGGCATATTAACCACGTGTCACTATTGAAGGCTGCCATGCAGAAAACACTCGGCACAAACCTTATGAATCTCGCCTTTCCTTCCTCCTCCTTTTTATCAGTTATGAGCTATTTTGTTCAATTTCACGAATGCCCAGAATTGCTGAAGTCAATGTGAAAACATGATGTCACCATCTGTGGTTCGTATTTGCTCAGCAGCCAAAAGCTGAATCTTTGGCAGCTGGTGGCAAATTTGACACCCGGCACCGGGGACGTCCGTGTGTCACGTGAGAGGTCCTCCCTGATCAGGCCCTTGTCCTCATCTCGGGCAATTCCCTGCCTTTGCAGGTGACATTCACCCTCATTTGTTCCATCCAGATCCAGCTCCAGTTCACTCTTAGCCTCTAGAAATCTGCGATCAGCGCAGTGAAGGCGATTTGCTGTGCTGCTGGAAGGGAGGGAGCCTGGCTGCACCTCCCCCAGACCCAATAAGAGCTGACTGCCAGTGGGGAAGGGTCTCCTGCAGATCCCTTCTCTGGAGTTTCATAGTGAGTCCAGGATACGGGTGAGCACCCCGCCTATTCTCTTTTGGTCTAACAGCTGCTTAGCCAAACTCTCTGCTGTATTTCATAATTATCACATCTGTGCATTCATTGATTGTACGCCAGGCAGGCCAAATATACTAAAATTTACATTATATTCTTTCTGTGGAATTTCTACAAATGGGTCAGGGGGAGAATATCACCCCTTGGGTAAAACGATCCCAGGGTTCCTGGGTTCTCCTGATTACCAATTAGCACCTCAGTTGGGAAATGGGATCCCCTGCATGCTATGGGGAACATTTCCCCATTCCGCAAGATGAAACGCTTTCAAGGATTACACAGAGACATTCTAAGTACAAAAGAAAGGCAGTTAGCTGCCTCCACAGTTAAATGCTTTAAATCAAGCTGAGATAAGAGCTGACACCTTAGAAAGTGAAAATCAGCTATTAGAAGATTGCACTGAGAAACTGGAACAGGATCTTAATGTATTCACAGGGGAAAGACCAGCTTGATGTTCCCCGATAGGCCAGGTCCGCAGCATTTCAGTAGATCATAACCACAGCTCTGCAGGAATGGACCTGGTTGTACAGGAAAACAAAAACTCTAGGTCAGATTTAGAGGCTCCACTTGGGGCAGATTCCTTGGAACCCAGTCCCATTATAACCCAGAAGACAAGGGAAGTACAAGGCAGACCGGCGGGGTGCCCCCTGCCCAACGGCCCCCTGCCCAAACGCATTCACACGTGGCGGCGAGGCCGTGCACCAACAGAACTGATGGATGTGCTGCAGCATTTCGGCAGAGAAAGAGTGTGCCCATGTGGTTTGTGGATTATGGGACTCAGGGGCAGAAGGTGACATGGTGAACCGCCCAGAGGTATCAAAGCTGGCCACCATGATGGTAACCCTGCCATCAGGCAGAGGCTGTATGCTGCTGTTCATAGAGCAGTGAGAACCAGTCGATAACAGACTGGTGAATGGCAGCATCCACGTGGTTTGGCCGAACAAATCATTAAGCACAGGATTGTGGCCCTCTGTGGAGGACCTTCAGAATTACATTCGTGAGCTGGGCGTAAGAGAAGCGATACAGGAGGACTCGTTTGAAAGCCCAGGTATGGTGAAGTTTTCGGCAGGTCCCCAGGGGGTCCTTTTGTCCCCTCTGCATGACGGTGACACCTGACACTGGCTGTGGTGGCACAGAGTTCATCACTGTGCGTCCCCGTCCTCGTGGCAGACGATGGTGACAGCGGCAGAGGGCTCCGGTGTCAGCAGGTCCGGCTGCAGGCAGGGCTGCAGGGGTGAGAAGGGACAGCGAGAGGCTCAGTGACAGCACGGGGACAACGTGGGGCCACCTGTGCCTGCCCCCATGTGGTGGTCAGAGCGCAGGGAATGGTGTCACCCGAGAGATGGTGACACACAGGTGGTGGTGACACCGGATGACGGTAACAAGAGTGACAGCCAGGGATGGGGACACTGCGTCACGGCTGTTGCACATCGAGGTCACCCTGTGTCACGGTGTCACCTGAAGACAGTGACGCTCAGTGACACCCAACTACATCCAGTGAAGGTGACACCAGCGACCCCATGTCACACCTGCACCAGACCCCCCGTGTCCCCGACTGTCCCCAACCCCCTCCTTGTCACCTCTTCAATGAGGATGGCACCGCGCTGCCCTGCGCCACCATGGCAGGGGGGACAGCGTGGGACATTAATGGGCAGCCAAGGTGACATCCTCCAGGAGCTGTAGGACACTGACGGGGCTTCAAGGTTCGCTGCTACGGCCCAGGTTCCACGGTGACAGTGAGAACTGCAGGGACAGGCGGTTGTCCCGGTGACACCCGGTGGCCCTGGGGGGAGTTGTTTCCGTGGGGCTTTGCACAGGGATTTGGTGAGAACCATCCATTTCTGGTTTAAAAAAAAAAAAAAAAAAAAAAAAAAAAAGGACATAGTATTGATTTTAATAGAAACAGACATTTTTGAGAGCAATCCCAGGGGGACAAAGCAGAGTGAGAACACGTTGCTGTGTGAGGTTGTCCTCAAAATCCTCATTGGAGATCTCTGGAGGACTCCAGGAACCCCTGGGGACCCCAAGACACCTCTGGGACATCTCCAGACCCTTCCAGAACACAACAAGACCCTCTGAACCCACCTGAGGACCCCCCCAGATCCCACAGGATTATTCCGGGACACCTGCAGACCCTTCTGGATGAATCCAAGGACAATCTGGATCAATGTCCCCAGAGATATCTGTGATGCTTGGATGACTCCAGGACCACTCAGACCGACATGAGGACTCCCTGGACCCTACCAGACTCTATTGGGACAACTCCAGATCATCCCAGCGGCTCCTTGGAGCTCCTGGGCCCATCCTGGGAGCTTCCAGATCCTTCAAGGGACTCCCGGGACCATCCTGGGGACCCCCTGGACACCCCCAAGATCCCTCTGGGACATCTCCAGACCCTTCTGTATGACTCCAAGGGTGGACAGGGGGCTCATGGGGAATCTATGAGGGGAAAAGGCGTGAGTGGGGCTTCTGTGAGGTGGAAAGAGGGTCTGGAGGTGGAGAAAGGTTGGAATGGGGAGACTGAGGAATTGTGGGGGGCTTCTATGGCATGGAAAGGGGGTCTGAGGATGGAGAGAGGGGGTTGTGAGGGGGAAAAGAGGAGAACAAGGCTTCTGTGAGTGAAAAGGGGGCCTGGGGATGGAGGGGTACATTGTGGAGGGGAACTTGGGGGGTTGAAAGGGGGAAAAGGGGCTTTTGTAGGGCAGAAAGGGGGATCAGGGAGTGGACAGGGAATTGTGTGGGGGGAAAAAGGGGGTGAGTTGGGCCTTTATTGGGAGGAAAGGGGGTCTAGGAGTGGAGAGAGGAGTGGCAGAGGAAATCTGGAGGGTTATGGGGGGCTTCTATGGGGTGGAAGGAGAGTCTGCGGGAGACCTCAGGGGAGTATTGGGGGGGGAGAAGAGGAGAGTGGGATGTCTATGGGGTCGACAAAGAGTCTGGGGGTAAACTTAGTGGGTTGTGGGGGGGAAAGGGGTGAACAGAGTCTCTACAAGGCAGGAAGAGAATCTGGGGGTGGAGGGAGGGTGGGAGGGAAGAGCCAGGGGTTGTGGAGGCTTCTAGTGGGCAGAAAAGGGGTCTGGTTGTGGGGGGGATTGGAGCTCAAAATGGGGGAACTGACTCCAGGGGTCAGTGAGGAGAACACAGGGGGGTACAGGGGACTCTAGGGGTCAGAAAAAGGGGCCAGGAGGTGGGGGGAGAAGGGAGGATACGGGACCCTGGGGGTCAGACAGAGGGGAGTGGGGGGTGGGAGGAGACTCTAGGGATCAGAATGGGGGATTTGGAGTGGGGGTAGTTGATGGGAGGAGGGGATTCTGGGGGTTGGATAAGAGGGGATTGGAAATGGGGGAGGACTCTAAGGGGAGACTGGTGGGGGGTGGGGGGACACTTGGGATCAGAAAGGGGCACTGGGGAGGGATGGGAGGGATGAGGGAGTGGGGGGGAGGGGGACCCTGGGGGTCAGAATGGGGAAGGCACAGAGAGGAGGGGTGGAAGAGGACTGCGGCGATCAGAATGGGGGAACTGGAGGGGAGGGGGATGGGGGGAAGGGCGTAACCCCGAGGGTCATACAGAGGGACCGGGGGGGTGCGGGCCATCAGCGGCAGGGGAGAGGGGGGAGGGCAGCGAAACACACGGAGTGGGGGAGGCGGGGAGACGCGGGGCAGCCGCCCCCGCCGAGCGGAAGCCGCGAGGACCGCAGAGACCCCGCGGGGCCGACGCAGAGCGGCAGCGGCCCCCCGGCGCCCCCCGAACGCCCACCTGTAGAAGCCGAGGCGGCGCTCGGAGCCCCGGGCTGCCCCGCGCCGCTTCCGCACGGCCGCCTCCTCGGGTCGCAGGGCGATGACGTCACTCGGCGGGGACGGCGCGTCGTTATAGTGACAGAGCGGCGCTGAGACGCTGAGGCGCTGTCGCCATGGAGACGCCGCCAAGCATGCGCTGTCGCCGCGGGGACGGCTGCACGCGCAGAGGGGATGGAGAGGCCAGCGGTGCGGGACGTGGAGTGCGGGGCACGGAGCTGGGGACCCTCCCAGCCTTAGGGGTGGCCTCTGCCAGGCAGGGACAGACACGAGCGGTCCCTGCCGAGCGTGGGGACGAGGACACGGACACAGAGCGTGGCTTTGCTGAGGGCTTTCTTGATCTCTGGAGGATGTCGGAGATCATCAGGGTCTTCACTTCCTTCAATGGACTCCATGGGTCAGCAGAGGATGTCAAAAGCTGCCACTGAGCGAGGAGAAGCCTCGTCCCAGCAGGGTTTGTGCCCCAGGATTTTGGGCAGGAGAGGGGCTGGCAGCAGCCCAGGGCAGGACGTTGTCCCCTGGGGGCAGCAGCCATAGCCCCTGTCCCATCTGCACAGTGACCCTGGGCCATCCCTAGGGCACCTTGAGACCCTCCTCCTCGGCACAGCCCCACAAAGCATGAGGGAAGCTGTGGGGTGGCAATGGGCCCCCTGGAACGGGGCAGGGATGGTGCCCTCATCCCATCCATCCGCAGATCTCGGGGCTCCAGAGATCCCCAGGGTCCCTCAGTGTCCCCTGTTCCAGTGCCACCCTTATTTCACAGTCTTCTTCCTTATATGCAATCTAAAGACTCCTTATG
Organism: Tetrao urogallus; assembly: GCF_951394365.1. NCBI lineage: Eukaryota > Metazoa > Chordata > Aves > Galliformes > Phasianidae > Tetrao > Tetrao urogallus. The sequence continues at coordinate 221,975 of NC_136835.1, read as the reverse complement.
TCCTTCCTGATGTCCAGTCTAAAGGTGAAGAGGAAAGATTGTGAGGGGGTCTCCCCAGTGAGAAGTACAATTTCAGAAAGTGGCACGTGCAGAGAACCCAGAGGGAAAGCAAGGCAAACCTCAAAATGACTGCCACAAAACCAGTGCTACAAAGAGAGAATTCACTGCCAGAAATAGCTGACAGTCCAGTGATAAAGGACTCCTTCCCTTCCCTTCCTCCCTTCCCTTCCCTTCCCTTCCCTTCCCTTCCCTTCCCTTCCCTTCCCTTCCCTTCCCTTCCCTTCCCTTCCCTTCCCTTCCCTTCCCTTCCCTTCCCTTCCCTTCCCTTCCCTTCCCTTCCCTTCCCTTCCCTTCCCTTCCCTTCCCTTCCCTTCCCTTCCCTTCCCTTCCCTTCCCTTCCTTCCCTTCCCTTCCCTTCCCTTCCCTTCCCTTCCTTCCCTTCCCTCCCCTCCCCTCCCCTCCCCTCCCCTCCCCTCCCCTCCCCTCCCCTCCCCTCCCCTCCCCTCCCTCCCTCCCTCCCTCCCTCCCTTCCTCCCTTCCTCCCTTCCTCCCTTCCTCCCTTCCTTCCTTCCTTCCTTCCTTCCTTCCTTCCTTCCTTCCTTCCTTCCTTTTCCAGCTGACTGACAGCTGCTTTGTTTATGGCCACAGCTCCTGAGGAGCGCTGAGAGCTGGGAGGAAACAGGGGAATGTTGCACCCCCTGCAGGATCCCGAAAATCAGTGACGCAGGGCAGGTGCTGGAGGAGCTGCAGGGTGCAATGCTGGCAGCCGAGCTCCACTTCTGGTAGCACGATGGACTGCGCCTCTGAGAAGGCCAATGCAATCACAGTGAGCAGTGGCAGCAGGCACACCAGGTTTGCAGCACTGCCTTCCTCCCGTCTCTCTCCACTTTCAGATTCTCGATCCAGCCCACAGAGCCAAAATCACAGAATCACAGAATCACAAGATTGGAAACGACCTGGAAGATCATCCAGTCCAACCACCCTCCCATTCCTATTAGTACCACAAGCACTAACCCACATCTTGTAGCTACTCATCCAGGCGCCTCTTGAACGCTGCCAGGGACGGCGACTCCACCACCTCCCTGGACAGCCATTCCAGTGCCTGACCACCCTCTGAGAGAAAAAGTTTCTCCTCATGTCCAACCTAAACCTCCTCTGATACAACTTGGGTTGTACCTCCTCAAGCCTGGGAGAAGAGGCCAGACCCTTTTACACCACAGCCTCCCTTCAGGAAGTTGTAGAGTGCAATGAGGCCTCCCCTGAGCTCCTCTTCTGCAGACTGAACAATCCCAGCTCCCTCAGCCGCTGTTCATAAGACTTGTGCTCCAGACCCCTCACCAGCTTTGTTGCTCTCCTTTGAACACGTTCCAGGGCCTCATTGTCTTTCTTGCAGTGAGGAGCCCAAAACTGAACACAACACTCGAGGTGCGGCCTCACCAGAGCTGAGTACAAGGGGACGATCACCTCCCTGCTCCTGCTGGCCACACCATTTCTAATGCAGGCCAGGATGCCACTGGCCCTCTTGGCCACCTAGGCATGCTGCTGGCTCGTGTTCAGCCGAGCACCAACCAACACCTCCAGGTCCCTTTCCTCTCCACACTCACAACCACTCATCCCCAAACCTTTGTGCTGCATGGGGTTGTTGTGCCCAAATGCAGGACCTGGCACTTGGCCTTGTAAAACCTCATCCCATTCACCTCGGCCCAGCCATCCAGCTTATCTAGATCCCTCTGCAGGGCCTCCCTGCCCTCAGGCAGATCCACACCACCTCCCAACTTGGTGCCATCTGCAAACTTACTCAGGGTACACTCAATCCCTTCATCTAAGTCATCAATGAAGATATTAAACAAGATGGGCCCCAGCACTGACCCTGGGGGACACCACTTGAAACAGGTCTCCAGCTAGACTTCACTTCATTGACCACCACCCGTTGAGCACGGCCCTCCAGCCAGTTCCTTATCCAACGGAGGGTAAAACTGTCCAAGCCACGGGCAGCCAGTTTCTGCAGCAGGATACTGTGAGAAACCGTGTCAAAGGCTGTGCTGAAGTCTAGGTAGACGACATCAACAGCCTTTCCCTCATCTACCAGTCTGGTCACCCAGTCGTAGAAGGAGATGAGGTTGGTCAAACACGACCTGCCTTTCATGAACCCATGCTGGCTGGGCCTGATCCCATGGACGTCACGCACGAGCCATGTGATCTCTCCCAGGAGGATTTGTTCCATGACCTTCCCTGGCACTGATGTCAGGCTGACAGGCCTGTAGTTCCCCGGATCCTCCTTACGGCCCTTCTTGTAGATGGGAGTCACATCAGCAAGCCTCCAATCCTCTGGAACCTCTCCAGTCAACCAGGAGCGCTGGCAGATAGCCGAGAGCGGCTTAGCAATCACCCTTGCCAACTCCCTCAGCACCCTAGGATGAAGCCCATCCAGTCCCATGGACTTGTGACTGTCCAGATGGAGGAGGAGCTCCCTAACGGCCTCCACCTTGATCTCCGGGGAGACATTCTGCGTGTCAGCCCAGATATCCAGATCAGGGCACAAAGTGCCCTGAAGATAACAGGTCTGACTATTAAAGGCAGATGTAAAGAAGGCGTTGAGGACCTCAGCCTTCTCCTTGTCATCTATGGTCACATTCCCCGCTGCATCAATTAAAGGATAGAGATTATCCTTGTTTTTTCTCTTGCCATTGATATATTTGTAAAAGGATTTCTTATTCTCCTTTACTGCAGTGGCCAATCTAAAAGAAAAGGAAGAAAATGTGCTAGTAGTTCTTGCTTGGTTCCTATTGCAGAGCGAATGGTTGCCTGCTGGTCAGAGCAGGACAGTGCCTGCTGTCTGCTGAACCTTACGCAGGAGCGCTGGTGCTTTTGCATCATGCACTCCCACCCTTGTCCCCTGTCCTGTAGGGCACCCACAGCCTCTGGGCACCCTGGGCCAGGGCCTCGCTGCCTTTGGGAGAGGAATTTCCTCTGCACATCTACCTCAGTTTGCACTCTTTGAGTTTAAAGCCATTCCCACTCGTATGATCATCGTCTGCCAAGTGGCACACAAGGTCTGGCAGCAGGTCAGGTAATGACACGGCAGCACGTGGACAGCTGTGGTGTTATTTTGTTTATTGGTAATCTCAGGTACATGACAGCAGCGGTTCTGCGGATGTCCGACGGTATCCCAAACCCGCATGCTGGGGGTGCTCTCACCTCCCAATGGAGAGTGGAGGGGAGCGGAAGGGCAGATGTAGTGCTGGGGGGTGCTGGGGGCTGCTGGCCCAGGTCTGTTTGCCCCTGGCAGTGGTCTTCCACTTATCTAATGAAGCCCCTGAGCTGAAGCCCCGGGGGGGCCACTCCCACCACCAGAAAGATGCTTGATGGGAGGGAGAAGATGGTGCTCGGGGTGGCTGTGGGCTGCTGAACTGCTCACGCTTCCCCCAGGCCGCAGTTGTTGGTCTTCTGGATAATTCCCCCAGGCCAAGACCCTGGGGGGGCTGCTCCCACCTCCTAAAGGATGGTGGAGAGGAGGGGGAGGGCAGCGGGGAGGCCTGGGGGGGCCACTCCCGTCCCCTGAAGGATCGTGGAGGGGAACGGGAGGCTGGTGACGGCGCCTGGGGAGGCCGGGGGCTGCTGGGCCAGTCCTGCTTCCCCCTGGCAGCGGCTGTCCTGTCGGACAGTTTCCCCGAGTCGGCACTTTGCACAGATCACTTCCATTCCCTGACAGGTGATGGAGGGAACGGGGATGGCAGAGGCGGCGCTGGGGGGGGCTGGGGGCTGCCGGGCCTGGTCTGTTTCCCCCTGGCAGTGGTTTTCCAGGGGTGTGATGATGCCCCCGAGCTGACACCCTGGGGGCGCTGCTCCCACCTCCTAAAGGACGGTGGAGAGGAGGAGGGGGGCAGAGGTGGTGCTGGGGGGAGATGGGGGCTGCTGGGTCTCTCAGGCTCCCCCGAGGCAGTGGTTATCCAGGTGCTGGACGATGCCCCCGAGCCGACATGCTGAGGAGACCGCTCCCGTTCCCTGAAGGATGGTGGTGGGGGACGGGGGGGTGGCGTTGATGCCCGCTGCGGCCGGGGGCTGCTGGGCCTGTCGCTCATCTGCTGGGCAGCAATCGGTTCGGTGCTGGCCGATGACCGCAAGCCTCCACCCCCGGCTGGTTCCTTCTGTCCCTTGAAGGATGGTGGAGGAGGACGAGGGGGCGGCATTGATGCCCGCTGGGGCCGGGGGCTGCTGGGCCTGTCGCTGATCCCCCGCGATGCAGAGCCCGGGCTGGGGGGCCGCGGGGGTCGAGGCGGGGGTAGCTGAGCCCGGCCGCTGTCCAGCCTGGCAGGGGCCGCTCTGCTGGTGCCCTGTGGCTGGTGGGCAGGTTGTTCCCACACAGATGGTTGGTGGTTTGTCTGTCTGTCGGGCCACTCGAGGTCAGCAGACTCCTCCTCTGACGGCGAGCTGTAGCTGCTGCTATCTTCCCGCGCTCCATCAGCTGCAGCGAGGCGCCTGTGGAGAGAAGAACGTGCTGAAGGCGCAGCAGAGCCCCTGCTCTCCTTCCTCATAGCAAAGAGCCGCCCTCGGCTCTCAGCCCGTCTCAGGCCCAGCACTAAGAACGGGCTGCAGGAATGGCCACGCCACTCCAATGTCTGACAGCACAGATCTCAGACCATGTTAGCCAACGGCTGACCTGCCTCTCTGTGCTGCTTTAACTAGAAATGCCTCCTGGCTCACGGCAGCCCTGCAGTAAAGAGTTGGGCAGGATGGGGGTGGGGGTGAACAACAACTCACTGCTTTCTCTTCCTGCAAAACCAGAAAAGAACGCAGCACAGAATCATCGTTAGCAACAGGGAAACCGGGACAGATGCGGCAAGTTCCAGGTACAACTTCTGTGCATCTTTAACTTGCTCGGCGTTTGCACGTCCTTCGTCATCCACACCTGCAGGAATAAAGTGGTCGTCGCTGTGTCTCGTGCCATACCGGCAATCTTGCAGGAGCTCTGACACGGCCACAAAATGCTCTTCTCATTTTGCTGGCCTCCTGGAACAAGTGAAAATCCTCAGGCTGCAATGCTTTCCCTGATTCCAGGGGAAGCTAAGGGAGTTCCCAAAGGCGCTGCACATCAACGCACTCTGGAGCCTCTGTTCTGCCTCTCAGCTTTGTTTACACTCTGGCTCTGCCACCATCCAAATGTTCCTGGGCCATGGATTTGCTCCTTCTTCTCCATCATGCCCTAAGATTTCTTTTGCACTCGCCCACCCTTGCCTCGTGAGGCTGGGCAGTGCTGCTGCAGGCACACCGTGACTGCTTGGGGCACGTTGTCTGACTAAAGAAAACTCCTTAGAGCAGAAGGAGAGCGTGTGGATCTCTTTAACCAATTGTGCTATGAGTGACATGGACAAGAACAAGCCCTGAGCTCCCCCCTCCCACTGGGAACCCACTCGGAGGCAGAGTCAGGCCATCTCTACAGGCACCTGAACTTGCCTCTCCCTTTTTGCCTTTCCCCCGGCGTGGGCACAACTTGCAGGCTCCGAGTTTTCTCCCCTTTATGAACTCCTGCCTGATTGTTGCTCACCTGGATTCTTCAGAAAAAAACCACGGATCCAGTTGTACAGGGCTTCCTGGGGCTCTAACAGCACTGTGAAGAATGAGAGAAAGGCAAAGTCTCAGCATGGTGCAGGCAAAGAGGAGGCAGGATGGGGAGGCTCCCTCTAGGGAGTCAGTGCGTCCCTCTGGAGCTCAGTTTGCAGGAGGGATCCCGCTGCAGGCTGCTGGTGTGCCAGGCGCCTCAAGGGAGGCACAGCAAGCTCTGGAATGCAGGGACTGTGGGAGGGAGGTACGTCGGAGGGTCCTATTTCCTCTCCTCATCTGCTGAATGTGGTTCCCCTGGCCAAAGTTCCTAAATCCCTGGGAACTGGGGGTGATGGGAGGGGAGCAACCTCTGACCACAGCCACGGAGCTCTAGGAGGGGCTTTACCTGGAGCGCCAGTCGTGTGCTTGGCCTCTGTTTCTCCCGGAGGGACGTGCGCTGTGCGACGGCTGCCTGCCTGAAATGCATCCCTGTGCTCAGGCTCTCCGTCTGCCTCTTTAGAAAGGAGGTAAGAGAGTGGGGCTGTAAGTAACTGCTTCTCATCAGGAAGATGGTATCTGCAGGAGGCACCAGTTCTCTAGACACATCAGTAGAGTTTAGGAACAAAGCCTGGGCTTTTTGTGGTGCACCCCATTCCTGCTCCAAACTGCGTGCCATTCTGTGAGACAAACAAGTGCTGCACACTTCTCAGTTTGCGAGCAGACAGCAAGACCTGTCCTGCTGGGAGACCAGCAGGTTGCAGGCAGGCTTCTTGTGCGATTCTGGCAAGTTGCAAGATGATGCCACCAGCCAGTTCAGATCAGAGGGCTCTGATCCATCCTTTCCTGCTGTGCACGTTACAGTTTCTCCATGTATCTAGAAACTCAGCTTCCCCAGTCTTTCAGTGAACAGACAGAGAGACACCCACCGTGTGCTGCCTTCTCCTTCATGATTTTCTTCAGGACATGGGAGAGCCTCTGCGGATATTTTCCAGTTCTCGATGTCTCTTTCCATATCTCAGGACCTTAACAGAAAGCATGAAAAAAACATTTCAGACAAAGGATTGAACTGAATGGACTTTTTGGTGAAGTCGATAAAGACAACAGCCGCCCCTGGGACGCCTGTGGGGCTCCAGCACGACAGGCAGCCAAGGATTTTTGCCCGGCCTTCCCTGGAGGCACTTTCGCACCCAAAGGCTGAGGAGAACTTTCCATCACACGCTGCCACCTACGCAGCTGTGTAGCAGAGTTATGCAAGCTGCAGGGGAGCCAGGTGGGAGTTGCCTGGCACTCAGCAGATTTCCGGATACTCTCTCCAGGTTGTGTGAAACAATCCTCAGAGACAGCATGGAAGAACATCTGGGTTTTCTTACTGGAGAGATCTGTGATGTACAGAGACGAAGCCAACAGGACACTGGGAGCACGCAGCACCCAACAAACAGGGAGTAGAAATCACCAGGCAGTGAAAAGCTGAACCCTGCCTCAACTGCCACAACCACATACGAGCAGAGAGCGTGAGATGAAGGCTGGTGGCTCACCTCTGGCATCCAGCCCAGGCTCAGCAACAGGACTCCGCTCTGCTAATTCACCGAGAAGACCTGCAGGCACAGATGTGATCAGACACAGGTGAGGACAGCTTCCACTGCACCTTGGGGCCTGGACTTTCTGCAGTGACCTGCAAGGACTGGCGGCAGGTCAGGGAAAGACATGACCCAAATGGCACAAATGTAGAGGTTCTCTCCTCCAAAGAGCAGCCAGGGCTGCTTTCCCACTGAAATGGGAAGTTCTCCAAGTAAAGAAATACTCAGGACTGTTCTGCGTACAGAACAGGGCCTTTAAGGCACAAAGAGACTCGAAAGACCTTTGGAGGTTCTTAAGTACCTGAACAAACTACGACAGCACTACTTTTTCTGCCTTCAAGGAAAAAGACACAACTTACCTCTGGGGTTCCCCTGAGGCACAAAAGCAGTGTCCACCCAATCCTCTGGATAAGGAGCATCAGCGTCATCTAGAATCAAGAACAGATGAGACTCGTCCCCACTGCATGTTGAGATCTCCTTTTCCCTAGTGACTGGGAGGGGCCAGGTAACGGGATGGGAGACCCAGGCTGTGATCGCCAAGGCTGCAGAGCGGCCAGGGCAACCTGGAGCCTGGCTCTCGGCAGCTTTCCAAATGCTCTCTCCAGGCCACGTGCAACACGCCGCTGGGACCGCACGGAAGGGCACACAGCCCATCAGAGCTTTCGTACTGGGAAATCCCTGCTGTATCTCACACTACAGCACTGGAGGAAACGATGCCTGTTTGTTGTTCTGGGCTCCAGCCGGCAGGCTCTGTTGGGAGCTGGGATTTGTCTGCGGGGAGCAGCAGGAAGCCGGAGCAGAAACGCTCCCGCTTTTCCCAGCACACATCTGCTGAGCTCCCCCAGGACACCCTGGGCGAAGAGCCGCTCAGCCAGCACAGAGCCACGGCCTGGCACGGCCTGCAGAGCATCGCTTCCTCACGCCCTCGCCGGGTCCTGCAGTGCTGCCCGTCCCCCCACCCCAACAGCCCCACGGCAGGCGGCCCCGGGGCACAAGGGGACGAGAGCCCAGACCTCTCGCCCTCGCCGCCGCTCGATTTCAGCCCCATCTCTGCCCACCCACCTGCTGGTGCTCGCCACGGAGCAGCACCAGTCAACTGGGAACACGTGTCCGCCAGTAGGAGGAGGAGAGCAAGGCGAGCGGGGGCCGCGGCCCCCCACACTCGTGCCATACTGCCACCACCAGCACTGCAGCCAAGTGAGTGCCGCTGGCTGGCACAGAACGCCTGGGGTGTGGGCTGAGCATCGGCAGCTCACGGCACCAGGCTGAGCATCGGGAGCTCACGGCACCAGGCTGAGCATCGGCAGCTCACGGCACCAGGCTGAGCATCGGCAGCTCACGGCTGTTCCGCCACCAGGGCCGCTGCCGTGCTGGGGGAGGATTCCCAGCCATGCGGAGCAGCAGAAGGCCACTGACTGTCATGTGGAGTGCTGGAACGGCCGGGCTGGGAAAGGACATTAAAGGGACATTAAAGACACAGAGATGCTGTCAGAGCAGAAAGAAAATCACTGCAGTGTTGTTTGTGCTGCTTGGTGCAAACCAAGAGATTCACTTTGCTCTTTTAATGCCGAAACAGAAGCCGGTTTTTTAGTGCCATTTCCACTTCAACCCTCCCCACCCCACCCTCTCTCCCCTCCCCTCACCCCTGCCTCTCATTTTCTCCCTCCTCCTTCTCCCCTCTCCTCCCCTTCCCCCCCTTTTCTCCTTTCCCCTCCCCTTCCCCTTGCCTTATGCCCAACTTACCTCTCCTGCTCTTCACGGAATTCTGCATTCTCCACCTTTTGCTGCTACTCTTGCCTTGCTTTCCTTTGCAATGCTGTGCATTGCTCTCTCCACATTTCTTGCCACCCATTCTTTTCTTAGCTCTTATTCTTCACTTTTTACTTGGCTTTTTTCTCCTATTCTCTTTGCCTTTCTTCTCTTTTCTTCTTTTAGTCCTTTTCTCTCTTTTCTATCTCCTCTTTTTTTTTTCTCCTTTTATTTTTTTCTTTTTGATTTTTCTTTTTTCCCTTTTTTCCATTAAATACCTATTTTCTTCTCTCTTTTTTTCTTTTCTACTTTTTAATTTTTTTGCTTTTTTTCATTTTTTTCTGTTTTTTCTTCTTTTCATCTTTTTTTTCTTATTTTTATTATCTATTCCTTTTTTTCCTCTACTGCTTACAGGTCTCCAGCCAGACTCTGCACCGCCAACGACAACCCTCTGCACTCTGCCACTCAGACAGTTCTCAACCCACCTCACTGTCCACTCGTCTGTCCCACAGCATTGTTATAAGGATGTGGTGGGGGACAGCATCAAAAGCCTTGCTGAAATCAAGGTAGGCTACATCCACTGCTCTCCCCCCATCCACCCAGCCAGAGACAACATCACAGAAGGCCACCAGGTTGGTGGAGCACGACCTCCCCCTGGTGAACCCGTGCTGACTGCTCCTCATCACCTCCTTTTCTTCCAGCTGTCTGGAGATGGCATCCAGCACAGCTGTTCCATCACCTTTCCAGGTACAGAGGTGAGGCTGACTGGCCTATAATTGCCTGGGTCTTCCTTCTTGCCCTTTTTGAAGACCTCATTGACATTGGCTCTCCTCCAGTCTTCAGAAGAAGAGCTGCTTAAATGACGACCAGCTCTCACAGGCCCCCATACCTTCCAACACCCTAGCCCATAGGATCGCTCCAAGTAGGTCCAGGAAGAGATCAAAGTTGGCTCTCCTGAAGTCCAGGGTAGCAATCCTACTTTTTGCTTTGCTTCTTCCACTCAGGATCTTGAACTCCACCATCTCGTGGTCACTACAACCAAAGCTGCCCCCAACTTTTACTTCCCTGACAAGCCCTTATCTATTAGTGACAATAAGGTCCAGCAATACCCCTCTCTTCGTCGATTCCTCCACCATCTGCATCAGGAAGTTGTCTTCAACACACTGCAGGACCGTCTGGACCACGCCCGCCTGGCCACATTGCTTTTCCACCAAACATCTGGATAATTGAAGTCCCCCATAAGCACCAGCGCCTGCGATCGTGACGCTGCTTCCAATTGTTTGTAGAAGGCCTCATCAACCTCCTCCTCCTGACTGGGGGCCTTAGCACACTCCCACAGCCGTGTCAGCCATTCCAGCCCGCCCCTTGATGCTCAGCCACAAGCTCTCCACTGCTACACCGCTCTCCCCCAGGTGGAGTTCAATACATTCCAGCTGCTCTCTCACATAAAGAGCAACTCCACCACCCCACCTCGCCGGCCAATAATACCAGAGATAATTGGAAAAACAGGGATTTCTAGCAGAAAAAGATTTTCTGATCCTACTCCGCGGGTTCACGCGGCACCGGGAGCTCAGCACGGGGACACACAGATGGAAACCGGCCCTTGGGGACTGCGGCTGCGGGGCAGCAGCTCAGCACAGCGCCGCCGATTATTGAAGCCGGGCGAGAGCCGAAGGCTCTTGCTGACTCCGTGCCGGGCTCGAACGCGTCTCGATCCGTGCGATCGCTCCCTCTCTTCCGGGGCTGCCCGGAACACCGGCCGGGTCCCGCCGCTCGCGGTCAGCCGCCGCTTCTCGCAGCCCGGCGGCGCCCCGCCGCAACGACTGAGGACGGCTCGGTTCCGACGGGGGAAGAGCGGGGCCGGCGGCGGTGCTCCCGCGCCGCCTTCCCCTGACCGCCCGGCGTCCCCGAGGCACGGGGCGGGCTACGGCGGGGACGCGGGGCGACGCAGCGTCGCGCTTCCTCCGTCGCGCCAGCGCCATCGCGGCGGCTCCGCGTCCGCCATTGGCGGAGAGCCCGCGCTCTGTCCCGCCTCCTTCGCTCTCCCATTGGTCGGTCCGCCGAATGAGGCGGGCACTCCGCGCGGGGTTCTTCCTGTCCGCGGTCGCGCCGTCATTGCGTCATCACCGCGCGCGTCCCGCACGACCCCGGCCCCGGCCCCGGCCCGGCTGCCCGCGGCGCCGCCCCGCCCCACCCCACCCCGCCCCGCGCCGTGCGCCCGCTCCGCTTCCGGGGTCCCGGGGGGTCCGGGCCCCGGCTGGAGCTGCTGGAGGACGATGAGGAGGGCGGAGACGCGAGGGACCGCAGCGAGGCCGAGCCCGCTCCGCTCCGCCCCGCTCCGCCCCGCTCTGCTCCGTGCGGGCCTCTTCCTGGGAAGAGGAAGGTGTGGGAGTCCTGGGTGGGACGCAGAATGTCAGCATCAGCGGCAGGATCGGCTGCTTCCTCCTCTGCTCCTGACGCCATGCGCTGGTATCCTTTGAGGAAGCACCCCAGAAGCCAGAGCCCATTGTCACACCTGTGGGTTCCACAGGCCGCGCAGACGTGGGGTAAGTTGAGGTTGGATATCAGGACAAATTTCTGTACAGTAAGGGTTGTTAAGCACTGCAATGCCCAGGGAGGGGGTTGAGTCACCATCCCTGACTGTGTTTAAAAACCATTTGTTGTGGTGCTCAGGGCCGTGATTTGGAGGAGGGTTGTCAGTTGGGGTAGTGTGGTCAGGTCGTGGTTGGACTCGGTGATCTTTAAGGTCACTTTTCCAACCCGTGTGATTCTCCAACAGGGCCACCAGAATTGGTGCCCAGGACCACGTCCAGATGGGTTTGGAGATCTCCAAGAGGAGACACTGCAGCCTCTCTGGGTCCCTGTGCCAGTGCTGCAGCGCTTACAGTGCAGGAGTGCTCCTGATGTTTGGTGGCAACGTCTGCTCCTGGCACTGGGCTCCACGGGATGCAGCCTGGCTCCGTCAGGCACTCAGGAAGGCCATGAAGGGCATTGTTGAGTTGATCTCCCTCCACGAGTCAACTTTTATTTTTGCCCCAGCACTGGGAATGGCTGCTCTGGTGGTTTGTTAGAGGGAAGTGTAGCTGCTTGCATTGCTCTGCTGCACAACTGCCCTAAAAATCGTTGGGCAGTGGAAACAGAAGTGCTCTTCATGTCCCGAAATGCAGCTGCTCTGGTGGTGTGGGTCCTGGCAGCTTTGTGTGCACAGATGGAAGCCTGGGGCTGCTGAGAACTCGCCGTGTAGGGGACTGGAGGTGGCACAAGAGCAGAGGGCGCTTTGATTCTTGTGCAAGCAGCCTGACCAGCTTCCATTTGTTTCTTGCAGGCACGGATGAAGATACCATCATGGAGACCTTGACCATTAGGGAGGCAATATTGGGTACAGCTGCATGAATAGGCGGCGTGACCTTATTTAATTCTCTGTAAACTACTGTCATCCTCCATGTGCCATCCAACTTTCGCACTGGCCATATGGGGGAGTTGTATGGGCTGTGTGCAGGTCTTATTATACCCACTTGTTCTAATTCCTGCACCGTTCTCGATGTTTCATCCTGCCCACCCGTAAGTCTATACTGTCTGACGTTAGTAATCCGGCGCGGTTTCGGCAGGCAAACAGGCTCATGTTTCGCATGGCCTCAATATTGCCTGCACCGCCCGGATACTGATACATCTCTGTCGAAGTCTGAACTCTCCCACAGCTGTTTGGAGAGCCAGACCCCATAGAATATCTCTGCCCAGGATGTATTCTTGGACTGGGGCAATAGACACCTTGTACTCCCGGGGTGGGAGACGCCCAACCCCCAGTTTGAACCCTGTTTGGGTGACAGGAATAGTCTGTCCCCCAAAACCACCAATCATCACTCTGTCGCCATCAAATTTCCTCGGATCTCTGTAGATAATTGATGTTTCTGCTCCGGTGTCCACTAACACCATAACTCTCTGAATATTTTTTCGGGACCAATAAATCGTTCATTCTACATAGGGCCTCCGGTCCCGTCTGGAGGCCCTACGGGGACTAACATCCCTTGTCACTCCATGAATTGTGCTAGGGCCAATTCTTTTGCTTCTGATGGCTCAGGCATTGTGGCCCGAGACACCTGAGGTGGCTTTTTTTTCCTATTTGGAACAATAAAATCTTCTAGGTTCCATGTTGTTGTTGGTACCCTCTCTATAACCTTCACCCTTGATTTCTTAGGGTTGTTTTGGAATTTTTGATTGTCCTTTAGTTGTCTCCAGAGCTGGAGAAGGACATGGTTGGGCTGGCGGTTGATCTTAGCAAATCGGACCCCAGCCCGAATTAAATCATTAAACATTTGTTTTCGGGATACCCTTATGGGTCCTGATGGAGGAGCTCGAGTAGCTGGCGTTTTGGTTTTACTTACCAGCAGGACCTCTGCTTCTTCCAACATCCGAATATTGCGCCTAGTCCGCAGGCGTTCTGTTTCTCCCAGGTTGGCCACTCACTGGGCAGCCTGCTGGACTACGGCTTCTGAGGCTACAAGGGGATTTAATATGGAGACTAGGGTGCCGTAGAGATGGGAGGGAGCTTGCTGTAAAATCAAATCTCTCATCCCTGCTGAAAATTTAACCATATCAGGGCCATCAAATGTATCTTCATAGATAGCCTCTCTTACACCCAGTTCGCGGATATAATTTTGAAGGTCCTCCGTGGAGGACCACATGCCTGTATGTAAAGGTATGTCCGATTTATTCGGCCATACCATACGGCAGGCTGCCATTAACCATTCTAGTATAGAATGGATTTCATCACGATATTGATGACCCGCATGTAACCTCTGTCTGAGAGCAGGACGGACAGTCATGGTGGCCATCTTGGCTATTTCTGGGCCATTCACCAAGACACTTTCTGCCCCAGAATCCCACAGTCTCAATAACCAAGCTGGCACACTCACTTTCTCTAGGCTTCTGCCGAAATTGCTGTACTAAGTCCATCAATTCTGTTGCCATGTATGGCCGGGCCGTTACATGTCAATGAGTCTGGGCAGGGGGCACTGATCAGGCGGCACCCCTGCCGGTCTGTCCTGCACTGTTGTTGTTTTCTGGGTTACGACAGGACGGACTTGCAGTGGATCAGTCAGAATTGGATATTCAAGATCTGATTTGGATTTGTTGTTTTCCTGATCAATGAAGTCTGTTGATTCAGGAGTCAGGTCATCGTTTATTGAAATGTTTCGAACTTGGCCTACGGGAAGATGTGGTACCTTCGCACCATTGAAAGTTAAACTCATAAAGAAAAGATGAATTGGTTACTAATTTGCTTTATTTTAGGGTGATGTCTCTGGCAAGTTGATGTTGTGTGCTGTTACATTTTGTATTTTGGTTGCAATAGTAGTATGTTTTGTGTTATGTTTATTAATTTGTTATTGTTAAATGTGTGATTGTCACTCTTCTCCCTTCTATTGGGATCAACCTTACATCTCTGTACTTCACAATGGCCTCTATTAAAGTAATAACACTCTCATTAGTGGGCAGAATATCATAATGGAAGTAATATAATGAGTAGGTGTCATTCGGGTAAAAGTTTCTGGAGATGGGAGAGCTCAAACTCCCACCAGCATAGTGAGAACTATTTGGAGCCAGGGTTAAAAGGGTAAATAACCCCTTGGTAAGGTATAATACTGGATACTTTGAGAGCCCTTACCCCAGTATTAGGTGTAGCTCAGCTGGTTTGGATTAAACAGGACCCCCCAAATGCGAAGACATGGACGACCTGAAAGCTACCAAGACAAAGGAGGTAATGCACAACATGGACAATGAGCTTACTAAACTTCTCAGACTATCAGAAAAGGCTATCGATTTTTCTCCACAGAAAGCCCAAGTGGCACAGCCACAAGTAACCCATTTGCACTATGGAATCACTTCGGGATGCGGAACCCTAGGAAACAGTGAGGGGACTCTGGAATGAGCTCCAGACTGTCTTAGAGATAACGAGGTGGTGCTGCCTACAACTATGGAATACTGGTAAAGCCCCTCTACGCCCTTTTGAAATCCTGTCCAAAGGTCCTCATAGAGGTTGAGGAAGAGAAATAAGAGGAAGGTTTAAATGTGGCAATTAGACACGGGCTCAGTTGTTAGTGCAGAACAAAAAACTTTTATTGTGGGCGATGAACTTGAACAACGTGCACGTGGTTAAGTGCCTTATTAAATGTAACTCTCTTGCCACATTTGGCAGTGCTGGATCTTCCCTCCTGCACTGAAGTAGATGGCTCTGGATCTGGACTTGTCCCTCTGGTGCCATCTGTGTTGGTGTGAGTGTTGGACCGAGGCACCGGCTCAGTCAGCCTTATCTCAAGTCTGTGGTACCTCAGCGGCGTCTCCCAATAGTAGGCGATGAGGTCGTACAAGCTGTCAAATACTTGGGTGTCAGTCACAAAAAACTTCTGACTGGTAGCATCCTGTCGCCAGTGTATGCGGCAATGCCGCACCTTCCCACAGTGCCAGAAGGACAGAACGTAGTCCCCATTGTAAGTCTCACTTTCCCTGACCAGGAAGGAGCCATCAGGGGCCTCCATCCCGGAACAGTACTCCATCAGCAGCCGCTCAGCGATGTGCCGCCCGCTGTGCCCTGCGCCCAGCTTGCCGTGGAACCATTCCTGCACGAGATGCAGCTCCATGTTGGCGCTCACCTCCTTCTGTGCAGGTTGTCTCCTCTGTCTGCTCTCAGTCAGGGGAATGTAAAGCGGGTTCCATGTACAGTTGAGGGGTTCTTCTGTCAGTTGGCAATCCACCGCCTGCTCCTTTGTCATACACGCACCCATGGTTCCTTGCCGCTCGCCTCCACAAAGCCATCTCAGTTTTGGCGGGGCTTGCCAATGGTCTTTATAGCATCTGCTGACACCCATGCCAGGTGTATGAGCTAGATGTCTTGTGATCATGTCAAGAGGGTCTGTCTGGCATGGATAGTTACAGTCTTTAACTTGCTTATACCTCTGGAGGTCTTTTGCTAGTCCGATCTAGAATATCTTTATTTTCTCCCCATAGTATACAGGTTAAAGGAATTGGGGTAAGGGATCTGGACTAATTAAATGAAGGGGCACGGTGGTGAGGATCTTAGGGGAGGGGATAGAAGAGGAGTCCAGCGATGAGAATGGGGGAAGCGGAGGCAGGGGGCGGGCATAGGGTAAGCCCAGGGGTCAGACTGAGGGACTCGGGGGGTCGTGGGCGACCCGTGGCGGGGATGGGCTGTGAGGGGGGGGAGGGAAGGCAGTGAAACATCGAGCGGGGTGGGGGAGGGGCGGGGGGCACAGGGCACCTCCCGCCGCCGAGCGGAGGCGCTGAGCACCACAGAGGCCCCACGGGGCCAAGAGTGAGCGGCCCCAGCCCCGGTGCCGCCCCGAACACCCACTCTTAGAAGCTGCCGCGGTGCTGGAGCAGCGCGGGGCCCCGCTCCGCTTCCGCATGGCCGCGTCCTTTGGTCGCAGCGTGATGGCGTCGCTGGAGCAACGGACGCCACGAGGTGCCGTCGCTATGGAGACGCAGCCACGCATGCGCTGTCGCCGCGGGGATGGCTTCCGGCGCCGCCATGAGGGAGGGCGTGCTGCCGCCCGGCAACGCAGCCCGCCCGCACGGCCTGAAGTCCGAGTGTGGTTCGAGGGGCAGCGGAGGGGGAGGGGGGGGGGGAAACGGAGAGTGTTCAGGGATCTCCTGGGGAGGCGGGGGGGCGACTGGGAGAGGGCAGAGCTCCGGGGATGGCTGCTGTGGGGTGGGAGATCCACAGGGACATGCAGCGAAACGGTGGGATGTGGGCAGAACGTGGAGATATGGGAAAAGGAAGACGGGGATCTGGCCAACACCGTGAGAGCCAGGCTGATAGGAGGGAGGGAGCAAGGAGGGAAGGAGTGGGAAGGAAGGGAGGGAGGGAAAGGGAGGAAGGAAATGGAAAAAGGAGGAAAAAAAAAGGGAAGGGAGGGGAAAGGGAGAAGGGGGATTGGGAAGGAGAGGGGATTTGGGGGAGGGGATGCAGGGAGGGAGGGAACGGAAAGGGAAAGGGAAAGGGAAAGGAAGGAGAGAGGGGCAGAAGGGAAGAAGAGAAGGGAAAGAGTCCAAAGCTTGGCCTGAGTGGTATTGCAACATAGAAAGGCTTCAGGTATGTTGTTATGTGCACAAGGAGGAGTTCGTGCAGCAGTAAATGATGATGTTGTGTTCATGTAGATCAGAGGGGTAGAATTGAAGCAGCTATAGATAAGATATGGCACCAAACTGAAATACTGCTCAACATAAGACAATGTGAGCTGAAACCAACGTGGCTTCCTGGCTTCCCAAATTGCAGTGGCTAAAGAAGTTATTTGTGGGGATGGTGTGTGCAATCGCTGTACGTATGCGTCCTTCCTTGTAGTGTGATTGGATGTTGGAGATGTGTCTCTAAGCAAGAAAGGTCGAAGGTGGTGAGGATTAGGATGTGAACATTGTAATCCTCGAAGGAAAAGCAGGGATTGATGTGAGCTGCTCTGTTCAGCAGCAGGGCTTAGCACATCAGTTTAAGAACCAACATATGAATTTAGCAAAAAGAACCCACGAGTGATAGTTCTCAAACTTTCGTTTCAGCTTTAGTGGGAGAGCAGCCTCGTTCCTCCTTAAGAACTTTGTGTGGGCACACAAAGGAATACTTGTACCTTCTGCCTCAATGATTGTGCCTCACAAGCTTCTCACCACTTCTGCTTTTGTCTTCTCTGTATCCGCTAATACCTCTTTTGCTTTTCTCCTTGTCTGCTTGTTACCTCCATCCTTCTTCTTCTTCTGTGCGCTTCTTTCTTTCTTGTCTGTTCTCCTTCTGCTCTTATCCTTCTCATCGTCTCTTACCTTTATTCTCTCCACTCCTGCTCATCTCTTTTGCTGTCTTGCCTGTATCCTATCGTGCTTTTCATCTTCTGCTCTTCTTCCTTACCCGTATCCTTAATTTTATCCTCTCTTCTGCTCTTTTTCACTTCTTCTCAGTGTCCAACGTCTGCATCACACCTCTGTCCGAATTAGTTTTGGGGTGGAAAAAGGTACCAAGGTAGATAGATTTGTACAAGAGAACCTCTTACACTGTGCCTGAAAGGTGATCCAAAGGAGCCGTCAGGAACCAAGACCACAAAGGAGCTGCTTTCGAATGGAGAATTTTCCAGAGTTCCTTCCAGTCGTTGCTTGAAGGAACTGAGGTTTTTATCCGTGTATCTCTGCAGAAGGGCAGGGTGGAGGCAACGTTTATGGTGAGGTGCTCAGGTGAAATTGCCCTCCTTGCACAAACAGCCTGTTTGTGTCCGTGTGATGCACGGTGAAGAGAAGCCTGCTGTTCTGTGAGTAAGCCTGCTAAAAGGAAGTAATGGTTCTGGCCTTTTTGGCAAGTCTCTGAGGTGAGATCTTTGGACAGACTGGTTGATTTGCAGGGGAAATGCCATTTCAGTTGTTTGTTGCCACGCTTGGTTGGTGCTTGTATGAACAATATGTATCATCTAGACAAGCAGTGCTCTAGCACCAGGGAAGGGAAAAACCTCATGTACATCCAGTCTTCTCCACGAGCCTTATGTTGTCTTTTCACAGAGTCTCTAAATGCCTGTGGAAATTACGGGGGGGGGGGGGGGGGTGGCAAAGGGGGGGACAGTGGGGGGCGGGTGGGGGATGGGGAAGAGATGAGGGGCAATTTGTGTGTATCCTGTGCCCGTGGAGCAGGTATCACCTACTAAGAGCTAGGTGCCCTTCATGGCGTTGTGGACTTGTTTTCTTTCCTTGTTTGAGCATGATGGTTCTGCAGGTGCATTTTAAGTAACTGTGAACTCTGCTGAGACGACAGGTGTCCTAGAGAGAGCCCCGCTGCACCCTTTTTGTTCAGGCTGTTCTATTCTCTCCTGAGATTAAAAGGGACTTGAAAAACCCAGAAGTACAACTTGTACTTTCAGGCTGCTGTTCCAGCCTGTCAAGTGGGGATCATGCAGTTTGACCACCATTGGGGCAGGAGGGAAGTAGCTAAGAAATTCATCTGCCTACATGAAGTAGCATGTCTTGAAAATGGTCACAGCCATGATATAATTAGCAAGGTCATAGAATCCTAGAATCACCAAGGTTGGAAAAGACCTACAAGATCATCCAGTCCAACCGTCCACCTGTCACCAACAGTTCTCACTAATCCGTGTCCCTCAACACGATGGCCTAAATGTTCCTTGAACACCTCCAGGGTGGGTGACTGCACCACCTCCCTAGGCAGCCCATTGCAGTACCAGCCATTCTTTTGGAGAAGCAGTCTTTCCTATCGTCCAGCCTGAATCTCCCCTGGTGCAACTTCCCTTGAATCCTATCGCGAGTTACGTGAGAGAGAGTTAGCAGTGAAAGTGCCTGATCTGTGTGGGACAGCCCTGACTAACGGTGCTGCAGGAGTGCAACAGTGTTCATGTAGACGGCGGGGAGCTTGTTCTTGTGAAATGGTCCCTTGTGCTCCAAGAATCTCTCTGACTTTCTGTCATGGACTCTTCCTCCTGGTTTTCAGTGTGTACAGAGGCATTGCTAATGAAGAACAGACCTCTTCCTAGGCCATGGAAAGGAAGGTGCTTGCAAAGCAAAGGCAGGCAGGTGCATGCAAAGCTAACGCAGCTGTGGGCTTGGTTAGCAAAGGGAAGCATGTGCATGCTTCCAAAGCAAAGGCAGATAGAGGCATGTAATGCAAAGGCAGGTGGGTACTTGAGAAGCCACATCAGGTGGAGCTGAAGATGCTTGAGCTGTGTGAGAGCTCTGAGAGTGGGATGGAGAGTTCCTGGCCAAGAAGAAGCCTGCGGTCCTAGCTGCCCAGGGAGAGGGTGAGATTGCTAAAGGGAGGGAGGATTCTTTGAGTTATCTGAGGGGTCTAGAAAGGGAGCTGAAAGGTTTGGGGCTCCCTTGCTGTGCTCTGCCCAGGCTGTGACAGTGCTGGGGTTTGTTTTGAAGTCACTCTGAAAACAAAATGAGGCAAGGGGGTTTCAGTGCAGTCTGAAGCCCTGCAACTCTGCTGTCAGGGCTGCAGCCCAGGGTAGGTGCCCTGTCCCCACAGCTGCTGACCACGTTCTTTCCTTCTCTGCAGTGACCACGGCCAGCCCCACGAAGACGCTTTACGTCATGTCAGACACCCAGCTGTCTGCTGCACGGACCGTGTCTGTGATGGGTGAGGCTACCTCAGTCCCTCTCAAACTGCCAGGCATCCAATCTTCCTGCTCCGCCAGCTCTCCCGCTAGCCCTGCCACCTTTGCTACCTCCCCATGTTGTGTCGTGTCATGGTGATCTGTGGTGCTGGGGCAGGCCTGAGCCCCCTCCCTGACAGCAGGCCCGTTTCTGAAATCCCTGCTCATTTCCTCATCCTGCTGGCTCATTCTATTTACAGGTTTGTGTCCTTTACTTTTCTTGGGTAATTTAGGACTGGTTTAAAGCAGCTGTATTTACTATTGCCTTTGTCTGCAGTTACCCTTGTGGATCATGGTGATGGGATACCCTTTTGGGTTAGGTTTAAAGGTCAAGAGTTACCTTTTTATGGAAGGGGAAATGGTGGAATGGCCATCCCTAGAGATGTTCGAGGAGTGTTTAGGTGTTGTACTGAGGGACACGATTTAGTGGGAAATGTTGGTGATAGGGGGACAGTTGGACTGGGTGATCTTAGATGTTGTTTCTCAGTGGAGATCCCTGCCTACCTGAGTCCTTCTGAAGGTAAGCAGCTCCTTGCCTTGATTTCTGTGCCCACGGCTGTTGCCTTTGAGCAAATCCTCCCTTGCTGCAGCCTTGGACCTTGCTCCTCTGCTGTCATGGCTGTGCTTTCCATCGCGCCTGGCCTCATTGGGCTCAACCCTGCTGACGGATAGATGTGTTGGTTTGGTTGGGGTGGTTGCAGTAGCTAATGGCAAAACCATTTCCTGAGTGCAACTAAAGAGATAAGTGAGAAAACAAGAGAGTCTCGAGAAGAAAGAGTGACTGATGGCAGTGCTGTCCTGGAAGCTGCAGTGGAAGCAGTAGAGAGGCCGATAGTGGCTGTTGGTGTCAGTAGAGTGATACGAGTCTGTGTGTAAATGGTGGTTCTTAGAGCTGTGTTAATTCCTTGAAGAGGCCTAGCATTGTGGAGGTACTTGTACTGACAGTTGTTTGACTCAGGAATGAAGTGTGTTTCCCAGTTCGTGATAACCTGATAGCGTTGTGTTTGCTCGTGCAGCTGTGCTCTGTGCATTGTAGAGCTGTCAGACAGATGTGGGTTCATTTGCCACTCTCAGCAGGAATGAGACTAGTAATACTTTCTGTAAGTGCATTTCAGTTGAAAAAATGATTTTGTTTTGGCTGTAGAAATGCTGTATTTGAGGGATTTTGGTGGACGTGGGCTAACAGGACAAGGATTCTATTGGCAACTGCTTTCTGTGACATGGAAAGGCTATACTTTGTTTTAGGGATGGAGCATGGGATTCGATTGACTCTTACTGAGAAAGGGGGAAGTGGAAAGCCTCTGTGGGTAAGAACGTTTTGTGAGCTGTAGTTTGGGTACCTTCATCTAAGTAGGACTGTATGAAAGGGTGCGTGTGATGGAGGAGAGGGGAAAGTGCCTTGTGTGGACTGTAAGAAAGGCATAATGTTACAGAGTGGAGAGGCAAATTTAAGAAACTCTGCTTGAAAACTTGAAGGTAGCGGCTGGCTGTGCTAAAATCTTCTTCCAAAGAGTTGCTCTTCAAGTATTTCCTGCTTTCTCTCTGCGAGAAACTGACGCCAGTGGCCTTCCACTGCAGTGTGGCCGTGCGGAAAGGCTGGGGAAGAGAAAGACAGAGCTAGAGAAGGCACCAAAGAGAGCTACAGATACACAACAGGCATCTGGACTTGATGCACTGTCTTTCTGCCCAGGCTTTCTGTTTGTTCATTCCTAGGACAGTTGTCTGCAGTTTGCATCCCAGCTTTCTCCCAAGCCCTGGCTGCACAAAAATGCAAGCAATCAGAGGAAGAGAAAGAAAAAGCAGAGGAGAAAAGAGCTGAGGGGGAGCATGAGGAGCTTGAGGCAGTGTTTCAGAAAAGTAGTGCTTTCACTTAGGATTGTCTGAGATTTCCTTGCCCTAGATTATGATTGAGTGTAGCTATTGGTTTCTTGGTGCCTGTGTATCCGTTGGTACACAGATTAGTGTGTGGAAAAGACAGCTGAGAGTGCAGGACATGGCAATGTATTTCTCCTGGCCAAATGTGCTGAAGTACTGGAAGGATTGTGAGAAAGACCAGAGAGAATGGTTTCAAGCTACGGCATGGGAGATTCAGGCTGGACATGAGGAAGTATTACTTTTCGGAAAGGGTGGTCAGGCACTGGAATGGATGCCCAGGGAGGTGGTGGTGTCACCGACCCTGGGGGTGTTGAAGGAAAGACTGGACGTTGTGTTGAGGGACATGATTTAGTGGGAGCTGTTGGTAAGAGGTGAACGGTTGGACTGGATGATCTTTTAGGTCTTTTCCAACCTTGGTGATTCTATGATTCTGTGATTCTGTGAAAGAGAAGAGAACCTGGATTTCTCTTGCACAATAAGTCTGTATCAGTTCTGTCTCCTTTCACTGAGCTGAACGCACGGTGTGTGTGAAGCCTTCTGATGGGAAACCCGTGGTCCCCACAAAGTGGGCGCAGAAGCAAAATGAAGCTGAGATGCATCTGTGTGCTGAGTCCTACTGCTACTGCGGAAAAAGCAGCTTTGGTAAGAATAGTGGTGAAGGTAGGAGAGGGTATGGAAGGTTTAGACTGCTCTTAGAGGCAAGGTGGAAGTTTCAAATGTTCTGCAGGTTCAGCACGCTCCTACTGCCTTGGTGTGCCGCACCTGCCTGCCCTGTCAGCACTACGTCAGGCTTTTTTGCCTTTTTAAGGTAGGAAAACCAATTTCTGGCTAGGAGAAGAAGAAATGCAACAATCTTCCCTGCATTGCTCCTTGGGTAATGGGTGCTGATGAGCAGTCCTTGTATTAGAATAATGTATTGTCATTTGATCTTTCTGTCTTTGCACTCTTTTAGCAACTGGGGTGTTGATGCAGCTGCACGTATCTCCTGTTTTGTCCTTCTGCTTTGTGTAAAAGAAATGTACAGTATGCAATCTCTGTGTGAAATTTTCTTAAAGTATTTTACTTTATTTGCCACTAGGAAGCAATGGCTTGGAAGTGACGGCGGTGTCACCCAGCAGCCCACACAGTGACCTGATGTCTCATTGCTTGGGTCTGTTAAAAACCACCCTGATGAAAAAAGAACGTTTGCATGGATTCTGTGCTGACTGTGTCAGTACAGCCCTGAGGAGCGGTGTGGACGTGGCATGGCAGGGAGAAGGCAGTTCTCTTCTGATGGGAAAGTGCCCAAGGAATGTTGACATCCCATGTGTTGGTGCCCCATGCCCGCTCCATGCCTGTGCCCCACGCACTTCTGAATGGGCAGCTCAGCTTTTGTGTCATTCAGCCACCTGTGGCAGAGCAGACCAGGCTTTCTGCAGACGTGGGCAATCGTCCCATCGCTTTCTGCCTTAAAAGGAGTAGAAAACCTTTTCATTTTGGAGTCCTACTTACTGGAGCTTAACCATCTCCAGTGAAGCAGATGTCATTTTTCTTGTATCCTTCAATTCTGAGTCCATGTTCTCCCAAAAGCAAAAGAGTTTGGAGGTAACCACGAACAGTTTAGTGGGCGATTTCAGTATTTATTTCTGATCGTGACAATTACTTCAGTTTAGAGGTCACAATTGATGTACTGTGCCTGTTTTAATTCTGACCAAGGTTGTAGTTGTAGCTGACTTCCCAAGGCTGCAATACGTGGTGACAAAGCCGTGGGCTTCTGCATTGGCATTAATCCCACGTTTCCTTTCTGTGCCTTGCAGGTCAGCTTGTGCTGGAAGTGGACGGCATCAGAGTGTGAGTGAAGGTCAGTGCAGGAGCAGCTGTTACAGAATCACAGAATTGTAGGGGTTGGAAGGGACCTCCAGAGATCATCGAGTCCAACCCCCTGCCCAAGCAGTTCCCTACAGTAGGTCGCACAGGTTGGCATCCAGGCAGGTCTTGAACATCTCCAGGGAAGGAGACTCCACCACCTCCCTGGGCAGCCTGTTCCAGTGCTCCTCACCTCACTGTACAGAAGTTCCTTCGCACATTGGTGCAGAACTTCCTATGCTGCAGTTTCCGGCCGTTTCCCCTTGTCCTGTCTCCACTCACCACTGAAAAGAGTCCAGCCTCGCCATTCTGCCCCCCACACCTTAGATATTTATAGACCTGGATCAGGTCCCCTCTCAGTCTTCTTTTCTCAAGGCTGAACAGACCCAGTTCACTCAGCCTTTCCCCATAGCAGAGATGCTCCAGGACCCTCACCATCTTTGTGGCCCTCCGCTGGACTCTTTCCAAGAGATCCCTGTCTGTTTTGTACTGGGGAGCCCAGAACTGGACGCAGTGCTCCAGATGAGGCCTCACCATTGGCAGATCCTCAAGGGAGGATCACCTCCCTCGACCTGCTGGCCACGCTCTTTTTAATGCACGCCAGGATGCCACTGGCCCTCTTGGCCACAAGGGCACACTGCTGGCTCATGGCCGACCTGTCGTCCACCAGGACACCCAGGTCCCTCCACAGAGCTCCTCTCCAGCAGCTCATCCCCCAGCCTGTACTGGTGCATGCAATTATTCCTCCCCAGATGCAGGACTCTACACTTGCTGTTGTTAAACCTCATCCGGTTTTTCTTTGCCCCGCTCTCCAGCCTGTCCCGGTCTCGCTGAATGGCAGCACGGCCTTCAGGCTGTCAGCCAATCGTCCCAACTTCGTATCATCAGCAAACTTGCTGAGGGTGGCCACCATCTCCTCATCAAGGTCATTGATGAAGATATTGAACAAGACCGGACCCAGCACCAACCCCTGAGGAACACTGCTGGTTACAGGCCTCCAGCCAGACTCTGCACCACCAACGATGACCCTCTGCGCTCTGCCACTCAGCCAGTTCTCAACCCACCTCACTGTCCACTCATCCATCCCACACTTCCTCAACTTTGTTGTAAGGATGTCATGGGGACAGTATCAAATGCCTTGCTGAAATCAAGGTAGACTACATCCACTGCTCTCCCCCCATCCACCCAGCCAGAGACATCATAGAAGACTACCAGGTTGGTCAAGCACGACCTCCCCCTGGTGAACCCGTGCTGACTACTCTTGATAACCTCCTTTTCTTCCAGTTGTCTGGAGATGGCATCCAGCAGAGCTGTTCCATCACCTTTCCAGGTACAGAGGTGAGGCTGACTGGCCTATAATTGCCTGGGTCTTCCTTCTTGCCCTTTTTGAAGACCTCATTGACATTGACTATCCTCCAGTCTTCAGGCACCTCCCCCGTCCTCCAAGACCTCTCAAAGATGACAGAAAGCAGTTCAGCACTCACCTCTGTTGAGCTGTTAACGTGGGGGAGGAAGTCCAGGCTAATGGACTCTGCACCATCTCCCAGTACAGTACCAGAGGAGGCAAGAATGATGTCAGGGGGCTCCCCAGCAGGAAAGTGGCTCATCCAAATGCTTGCTGACAGTTTGAAAGTCCAAACCATTCCAGCCTCCACCCTGTAGGCAGCTCCGAGGCAGCATCTCCTTTGTCCGATTGTGCAGCACCTGAGCAAGAGGGTGACCTGAGCTGGCTGCACAAGAGTCATCTTAACTTCTTTGTTATTTTACTTCAGATAACCCCATTGGGTGACCCTGCTGTTGGTTTCTTAAAATTTGGATGTAGGAGATGACCTTTACTTATGATGGAGGCCCAGAAGTGCTGTGGGCACTCTCAGAGGTCACAACGGTTGCTGGGGTGGGAGCGTTTGTCCCACAGCTGTTGAGCAGAGCTGGTGCTGCACGCAGAGACTGGGCTCTGGGCCTTTCCTGAGAGAGATCACCCTGTGAGAGCACCGGAAGCACTGCTGTGGCGTGCGCGTGAGCTGGGCACAGCTCAGGTTGAGCAGGCCGAGCCGGTGAACTGGTTTTGGTGCTGGGTGGCTGCTGGGAGGTGTCTCAGCAGAAAAGCTGGGCTGGGTGGGCCTGCTGTGTCAGCCCTTGTCCCAGCTGGTAGTGAGAGCGGGGGGAGGCTGATGGGTGCTGCCCACTGTTCCTGCTGCTCTTACCGTGTGGTACAGCAGTGCTGTGGCGTGTGAGCTGGGAGGGACAAGGACAGCTGCTGAGCCTGGCTAAGGCAGAGCTGAGGTTTGTGGAACACGTGGGTCATGCCAGTGTAGCTACTGCAGCTGTGGTAGGAGTGGAAGACAAAGGGAGTTTTCTCCATGACAGCAACACCAGCCATTTGCTTCAAGGTGTATAACTATTGAGGAGATGGAGAACACTTGCTGTCAGAAATCATGGCAACTGTACAGAATCTAGATGTATTTTGGGGATAGTTCTTGAAACCAGCTGATTTTGAGACACTGTCGTACTTCAGAGTCTAAGGTGCACGATAGAAGAAAGCTGGGAAAATGCTTCTCCCCACTGTTTTTCACTTGCAGATTCTTTCTTTAGGGATCCTTTCCAAAAGGAGATTTTCGGGATTGAGGCAGTTGAAGAAAGAGTGAAGCCAGGGCGCAGTCCCTGTGGAGAGGACCCCAGGAACTGAGCTTCCCCACCACTGTCTCAGCAAGGAGACAGACGCAGTTCCCATTCCTGCTCTGCACGTGGAAAGGTATGGCTGGGTTTCTTTGGGTTTTCTTCCTTTCTCTCACTTTGAAGGGGAAAAGTTGGAGCAGGGGGAGCCTTACTGGTCCTTTGTTACTTGCGTAACTGGTTGGATTCTGCATGTGCTGCAACAGGACAGTAGAGCCAGGCTCCGTAACCTGCTGGGGCAGGGTGGGAGCCGAGAGTGGGCACTGCCCTCCTGCCAGCTGCACCTGGTTATGGTTTGCCAGGCCCCTGCTGCCCTGGATTTCACCTGAGAGGTTTGTTCTAGCTGCCTGCAGTAGTAAAAGATAGGGAAGAAATGGAAGTCAAGAGCTAAGGCTCTACACGGTAACTTTGCATGGATTGAACTGTGGCACCTGAAGACACAGGTCCATTCCTGAGTAATGCTGGCATTTTGCAGGTGTGTTGGTTTAACCCCCTGAACTGATGTCTGTGAGCACCTGTCTTCTCCACCTGAACAGTAAGAAAGCTGGATGTGCCCAGGAATTGCAGCAGTTGCTGTGAATACTCTCCCAAATGTTTGTTTCTTTTAGTGATAACTAATGGCTCAGCACTGTGATCTCCTGTCTCTGGCACGATCTGGAATGCTGCATCTCTTTGCCGATGTTGGGTGCCTGTTTCTATGGACTCATGAGCACTCACAGAGGTCACAACTGTTGCAGGGGTGGGAGTGTACCACAGCTGGTGTTTCTAGAGAGGCTCTAAATGCCTGTAGAAATCACAGGAATTTCTCCTTTGCATTTCTTTTCTTTGCTTAGCTTTTTAGTCGTTATTGTCATATATTTCTTCTTTCCTTTGAGAAATTTGGGATGGCAGTTTCTTGTTTTTTACTTTCCTTGAATCAATTGTTTTGCCATGCTATTGCATTCTATGTCTTGGCTTTTTCAGTGCTATTCCTTTGCTTTGCCAGCTAGTTTTTGTTGTTTTTTTTCCCCTTTCCATTTTCCTTTTCTTTACAGCCCCATTTAAGTATGCTTTATTGTTATTTTTTTTCCTTTCTGTTTCTTCTTTTCCAATCCCACTTTTTTTTCAAATCAGTTTTCATGGCATTACTTTGAGTTTCTCTACTTTAATACCTTATATTTTTTCTCTTCCTTTCATAGTTGGACCCCTACCTCGTCCAAATGGCTGCTTCCTTCCACTTACCTTGCCTTTCCTTACCTGACGTTAGCTCTCTGGTTCTTCATTCCCACATCCTGGGTGTCCTCGCCTCTTTCCCTGACGAGGACTTCAGGCTTATTGGCTCGTTCTTTTTCTTTCCATTTATTGTCTATTTCCACTGGGTCCCATTGGTTTGCTTTACTTTGTTCACTTGGTTTTGCTTTCTCTACTGCTCCTTTGGCTTTGCTCTCCATTGTTAATTTCGTGTTTGTTTGGTTTTTTTGGTTTGCTTTCCTTTTTGTTGTTCATTCTGTTCCTTGGCTCTTGGTTTTCTGGCATTGTTTTGCTTTGTCCTGCTTTCTACTTTGCTTCTTGTCTTTCATTCTGGTTTGCTTTGTTTGTTCATTTTTTTTTCCATATTCTCCCCTTCGATTTTGTTAGCTTTTATATTGTCTCTGTGTGTTGCTTTGAATTTTTTGCTTTGCCATATATCTGCAGTCGACCCCTTTGCTCTTTGTTTGTCCTTTTCTCCCCGGTTTACTTGTCTCTTTTCGTTTTCCTTTTGGCTTTTGTTTCCTGCTCGGTTGGCTTTGCTTTCTACTGCTGATTTTTCTTTTTGGTTGGTTCTTTTTCTTTCCAGACCATGCCTTTGCATTATTTTCATCTGTTCTCAGAGTTTGTCTCCTCTATTTCTTTGGCTTTCATTACTTTCCTCCTTCTTCCACTTACCTTGCCTTTCCTTAGCTGACGTTAGCCCTCTGGTTCTTCATTCCTACATCCTGGCTGTCCTAGCCTGTGTCCTTGTTGTGGACTGGAGGCTTTTCCTCGGATGCCTGGCAGCATCCGTGCCCGGTAGCTACCCTGACCTCCTCCTCGGCATGACCACGAGCGCTTTCCCTTCCTCCAGAGAGATGTTTTGTCCTGCTTGCAGCCGCGGACTCCTGCACGGGCGCCAGCTGAGGAAGTGCATCTCTGCTGGAGGTCGCAGCCTGCCCAGTAGCTACCCTTTCCTCCTCCCGCGCACGGATGGTGAGCTTTTGGCTGCACCGCAGGCTCTTGTCACCTTTGCTTTGCCGTCTCATTGAATCCCATTTCTTTGCTGTTCTGTTGGTTGTTTCTGTTTCTTTCTGTGTATTGTCCCTTTTTCCACTGGGTCCCATTGGTTTGCTTTCCTTTGTTCACTTGGTTTTGCTTTCTCTACTGCTCCTTTGGCTTTGCTCTCCATTGTTAATTTTGTGTTTGTTTGTTTCTTTTGGTTTGCTTTCCTTTTTGTTGTTCATTCTGTTCCTTGGCTCTTGGTTTTCTGGCATTGTTTTGCTTTGTCCTGCTTTCTTCTTTGCTTCTTGTCTTTCATTCTGGTTTGCTTTTTTTGTTTGTTTCTTTTCCATGTTCTCCCCTTCGATTTTGTTAGCTTTTATATTGTCTCTGTGTGTTGCTTTGAATTTTTTGCTTTGCCATATATTTGGAGTCGACCCCTTTGCTCTTTGTTTGTCCTTTTCTCCCCGGTTTACTTGGCTCTTTTCGTTTTCCTTTTGGCTTTTGTTTCCTGCTCGGTTGGCTTTGCTTTCTACTGCTGATTTTTCTTTTTGGTTGGTTCTTTTTCTTTCCAGACCATGCCTTTGCATTATTTTCATCTGTTCTCAGAGTTTGTCTCCTCTATTTCTTTGGCTTTCATTACTTTCCTCCTTCTTCCACTTACCTTGCCTTTCCTTAGCTGACGTTAGCCCTCTGGTTCTTCATTCCTACATCCTGGCTGTCCTAGCCTGTGTCCTTGTCGTGGACTGGAGGCTTTTCCTTGGATGCCTGGCAGCATCCATGCCCGGTAGCTACCCCGACCTCCTCCTCGGCATGACCACGAGCGCTTTCCCTTCCTGCAGAGAGATGTTTTGTCCTGCTTGCAGCCGCGGACTCCTGCACGGGCGCCAGCTGAGGAAGTGCATCTCTGCTGGAGGTCGCAGCCTGCCCAGTAGCTACCCTTTCCTCCTCCCGGGCACGGATGGTGAGCTTTTGGCTGCACCGCAGTCTCTTGTCACCTTTGCTTTGCCGTCTCATTGAATCCCATTTCTTTGCTGTTCTGTTGGTTGTTTCTGTTTCTTTCTGTGTATTGTCCCTTTTTCCACTGGGTCCCATTGGTTTGCTTTCCTTTGTTCACTTGGTTTTGCTTTCTCTACTGCTCCTTTGGCTTTGCTCTCCATTGTTAATTTGATGTTTGTTTGTTTCTTTTGGTTTGCTTTCCTTTTTGTTGTTCATTCTGTTCCTTGGCGCTTGGTTTTCTGGCATTGTTTTGCTTTGTCCTACTTTCTGTTTTGCTTCTTGTCTTTCATTCTGGTTTGCTTTGTTTGTTCGTTTTTTTTTCCATATTCTCCCCTTCGATTTTGTTAGCTTTTATATTGTCTCTGTGTGTTGCTTTGAATTTTTTGCTTTGCCATATATTTGGAGTCGACCCCTTTGCTCTTTGTTTGTCCTTTTCTCCCCGGTTTACTTGGCTCTTTTCCTTTTCCTTTTGGCTTTTGTTTCCTGCTCGGTTGGCTTTGCTTTCTACTGCTGATTTTTCTTTTTGGTTGGTTCTTTTTCTTTCCAGACCATGCCTTTGCATTATTTTCATCTGTTCTCAGAGTTTGTCTCCTCTATTTCTTTGGCTTTCATTACTTTCCTCCTTCTTCCACTTACCTTGCCTTTCCTTAGCTGACGTTAGCCCTCTGGTTCTTCATTCCTACATCCTGGCTGTCCTAGCCTGTGTCCTTGTCGTGGACTGGAGGCTTTTCCTCGGATGCCTGGCAGCATCCGTGCCCGGTAGCTACCCTGACCTCCTCCTCGGCATGACCACGAGCGCTTTCCCTTCCTCCAGAGAGATGTTTTGTCCTGCTTGCAGCCGCGGACTCCTGCACGGGCGCCAGCTGAGGAAGTGCATCTCTGCTGGAGGTCGCAGCCTGCCCAGTAGCTACCCTTTCCTCCTCCCGGGCACGGATGGTGAGCTTTTGGCTGCACCGCAGGCTCTTGTCACCTTTGCTTTGCCGTCTCATTGAATCCCATTTCTTTGCTGTTCTGTTGGTTGTTTCTGTTTCTTTCTGTGTATTGTCCCTTTTTCCACTGGGTCCCATTGGTTTGCTTTCCTTTGTTCACTTGGTTTTGCTTTCTCTACTGCTCCTTTGGCTTTGCTCTCCATTGTTAATTTCGTGTTTGTTTGTTTCTTTTGGTTTGCTTTCCTTTTTGTTGTTCATTCTGTTCCTTGGCTCTTGGTTTTCTGGCATTGTTTTGCTTTGTCCTGCTTTCTGTTTTGCTTCTTGTCTTTCATTCTGGTTTGCTTTGTTTGTTCGTTTTTTTTTCCATTTTCTCCCCTTCGATTTTGTTAGCTTTTATATTGTCTCTGTGTGTTGCTTTGAATTTTTTGCTTTGCCATATATTTGCAGTCGACCCCTTTGCTCTTTGTTTGTCCTTTTCTCCCCGGTTTACTTGGCTCTTTTCCTTTTCCTTTTGGCTTTTGTTTCCTGCTCGGTTGGCTTTGCTTTCTACTGCTGATTTTTCTTTTTGGTTGGTTCTTTTTCTTTCCAGACCATGCCTTTGCATTATTTTCATCTGTTCTCAGAGTTTGTCTCCTCTATTTCTTTGGCTTTCATTACTTTCCTCCTTCTTCCACTTACCTTGCCTTTCCTTAGCTGACGTTAGCCCTCTGGTTCTTCATTCCTACATCCTGGCTGTCCTAGCCTGTGTCCTTGTCGTGAACAGGAGGCTTTTCCTCGGATGCCTGGCAGCATCCGTGCCCGGTAGCTACCCTGACCTCCTCCTCGGCATGACCACGAGCGCTTTCCCTTCCTCCAGAGAGATGTTTTGTCCTGCTTGCAGCCGCGGACTCCTGCACGGGCGCCAGCTGAGGAAGTGCATCTCTGCTGGAGGTCGCAGCCTGCCCAGTAGCTACCCTTTCCTCCTCCCAGGCACGGATGGTGAGCTTTTGGCTGCACCGCAGGCTCTTGTCACCTTTGCTTTGCCGTCTCATTGAATCCCATTTCTTTGCTGTTCTGTTGGTTGTTTCTGTTTCTTTCTGTGTATTGTCCCTTTTTCCACTGGGTCCCATTGGTTTGCTTTCCTTTGTTCACTTGGTTTTGCTTTCTCTACTGCTCCTTTGGCTTTGCTCTCCATTGTTAATTTCGTGTTTGTTTGTTTCTTTTGGTTTGCTTTCCTTTTTGTTGTTCATTCTGTTCCTTGGCTCTTGGTTTTCTGGCATTGTTTTGCTTTGTCCTACTTTCTGTTTTGCTTCTTGTCTTTCATTCTGGTTTGCTTTGTTTGTTCATTTTTTTTTCCATATTCTCCCCTTCGATTTTGTTAGCTTTTATATTGTCTCTGTGTGTTGCTTTGAATTTTTTGCTTTGCCATATATTTGCAGTCGACCCCTCTGCTCTTTGTTTGTCCTTTTCTCCCCGGTTTACTTGGCTCTTTTCGTTTTCCTTTTGGCTTTTGTTTCCTGCTCGGTTGGCTTTGCTTTCTACTGCTGATTTTTCTTTTTGGTTGGTTCTTTTTCTTTCCAGACCATGCCTTTGCATTATTTTCATCTGTTCTCAGAGTTTGTCTCCTCTATTTCTTTGGCTTTCATTACTTTCCTCCTTCTTCCACTTACCTTGCCTTTCCTTAGCTGACGTTAGCCCTCTGGTTCTTCATTCCTACATCCTGGCTGTCCTAGCCTGTGTCCTTGTCGTGGACTGGAGGCTTTTCCTCGGATGCCTGGCAGCATCCATGCCCGGTAGCTACCCCGACCTCCTCCTCGGCATGACCACGAGCGCTTTCCCTTCCTCCAGAGAGATGTTTTGTCCTGCTTGCAGCCACGGACTCCTGCACGGGCGCCAGCTGAGGAAGTGCATCTCTGCTGGAGGTCGCAGCCTGCCCAGTAGCTACCCTTTCCTCCTCCCGGGCACGGATGGTGAGCTTTTGGCTGCACCGCAGTCTCTTGTCACCTTTGCTTTGCCGTCTCATTGAATCCCATTTCTTTGCTGTTCTGTTGGTTGTTTCTGTTTCTTTCTGTGTATTGTCCCTTTTTCCACTGGGTCCCATTGGTTTGCTTTCCTTTGTTCACTTGGTTTTGCTTTCTCTACTGCTCCTTTGGCTTTGCTCTCCATTGTTAATTTCATGTTTGTTTGTTTCTTTTGGTTTGCTTCCCTTTTTGTTGTTCATTCTGTTCCTTGGCGCTTGGTTTTCTGGCATTGTTTTGCTTTGTCCTACTTTCTGTTTTGCTTCTTGTCTTTCATTCTGGTTTGCTTTGTTTGTTCATTTTTTTTTCCATATTCTCCCCTTCGATTTTGTTAGCTTTTATATTGTCTCTGTGTGTTGCTTTGAATTTTTTGCTTTGCCATATATCTGCAGTCGACCCATTTGCTCTTTGTCCTTTTCTCCCCGGTTTACTTGGCTCTTTTCCTTTTGGCTTTTGTTTCCTGCTCGGTTGGCTTTGCTTTCTACTGCTGATTTTTCTTTTTGGTTGGTTCTTTTTCTTTCCAGACCATGCCTTTGCATTATTTTCATCTGTTCTCAGAGTTTGTCTCTTCTATTTCTTTGGCTTTCATTACTTTCCTCCTTCTTCCACTTACCTTGCCTTTCCTTAGCTGACGTTAGCCCTCTGGTTCTTCATTCCTACATCCTGGCTGTCCTAGCCTGTGTCCTTGTCGTGGACTGGAGGCTTTTCCTCGGATGCCTGGCAGCATCCATGCCCGGTAGCTACCCTGACCTCCTCCTCGGCATGACCACGAGCGCTTTCCCTTCCTCCAGAGAGATGTTTTGTCCTGCTTGCAGCCGCGGACTCCTGCACGGGCGCCAGCTGAGGAAGTGCATCTCTGCTGGAGGTCGCAGCCTGCCCAGTAGCTACCCTTTCCTCCTCCCAGGCACGGATGGTGAGCTTTTGGCTGCACCGCAGGCTCTTGTCACCTTTGCTTTGCCGTCTCATTGAATCCCATTTCTTTGCTGTTCTGTTGGTTGTTTCTGTTTCTTTCTGTGTATTGTCCCTTTTTCCACTGGGTCCCATTGGTTTGCTTTCCTTTGTTCACTTGGTTTGGCTTTCTCTACTGCTCCTTTGGCTTTGCTCTCCATTGTTAATTTGATGTTTGTTTGTTTGTTTTTTGGTTTGCTTTCCTTTTTGTTGTTCATTCTGTTCCTTGGCTCTTGGTTTTCTGGCATTGTTTTGCTTTGTCCTGCTTTCTTCTTTGCTTCTTGTCTTTCATTCTGGTTTGCTTTTTTTGTTTGTTTCTTTTCCATGTTCTCCCCTTCAATTTTGTTAGCTTTTATATTGTCTCTGTGTGTTGCTTTGAATTTTTTGCTTTGCCATATATTTGGAGTCGACCCCTTTGCTCTTTGTTTGTCCTTTTCTCCCCGGTTTACTTGGCTCTTTTCGTTTTCCTTTTGGCTTTTGTTTCCTGCTCGGTTGGCTTTGCTTTCTACTGCTGATTTTTCTTTTTGGTTGGTTCTTTTTCTTTCCAGACCATGCCTTTGCATTATTTTCATCTGTTCTCAGAGTTTGTCTCCTCTATTTCTTTGGCTTTCATTACTTTCCTCCTTCTTCCACTTACCTTGCCTTTCCTTAGCTGACGTTAGCCCTCTGGTTCTTCATTCCTACATCCTGGCTGTCCTAGCCTGTGTCCTTGTCGTGGACTGGAGGCTTTTCCTTGGATGCCTGGCAGCATCCATGCCCGGTAGCTACCCCGACCTCCTCCTCGGCATGACCACGAGCGCTTTCCCTTCCTGCAGAGAGATGTTTTGTCCTGCTTGCAGCCGCGGACTCCTGCACGGGCGCCAGCTGAGGAAGTGCATCTCTGCTGGAGGTCGCAGCCTGCCCAGTAGCTACCCTTTCCTCCTCCCGGGCACGGATGGTGAGCTTTTGGCTGCACCGCAGGCTCTTGTCACCTTTGCTTTGCCGTCTCATTGAATCCCATTTCTTTGCTGTTCTGTTGGTTGTTTCTGTTTCTTTCTGTGTATTGTCCCATTGGTTTGCTTTCCTTTGTTCACTTGGTTTTGCTTTCTCTACTGCTCCTTTGGCTTTGCTCTCCATTGTTAATTTCGTGTTTGTTTGTTTCTTTTGGTTTGCTTTCCTTTTTGTTGTTCATTCTGTTCCTTGGCGCTTGGTTTTCTGGCATTGTTTTGCTTTGTCCTACTTTCTGTTTTGCTTCTTGTCTTTCATTCTGGTTTGCTTTGTTTGTTCATTTTTTTTTCCATATTCTCCCCTTCGATTTTGTTAGCTTTTATATTGTCTCTGTGTGTTGCTTTGAATTTTTTGCTTTGCCATATATTTGCAGTCGACCCCTTTGCTCTTTGTTTGTCCTTTTCTCCCCGGTTTACTTGGCTCTTTTCGTTTTCCTTTTGGCTTTTGTTTCCTGCTCGGTTGGCTTTGCTTTCTACTGCTGATTTTTCTTTTTGGTTGGTTCTTTTTCTTTCCAGACCATGCCTTTGCATTATTTTCATCTGTTCTCAGAGTTTGTCTCCTCTATTTCTTTGGCTTTCATTACTTTCCTCCTTCTTCCACTTACCTTGCCTTTCCTTAGCTGACGTTAGCCCTCTGGTTCTTCATTCCTACATCCTGGCTGTCCTAGCCTGTGTCCTTGTCGTGGACTGGAGGCTTTTCCTCGGATGCCTGGCAGCATCCATGCCCGGTAGCTACCCCGACCTCCTCCTCGGCATGACCACGAGCGCTTTCCCTTCCTCCAGAGAGATGTTTTGTCCTGCTTGCAGCCACGGACTCCTGCACGGGCGCCAGCTGAGGAAGTGCATCTCTGCTGGAGGTCGCAGCCTGCCCAGTAGCTACCCTTTCCTCCTCCCGGGCACGGATGGTGAGCTTTTGGCTGCACCGCAGGCTCTTGTCACCTTTGCTTTGCCGTCTCATTGAATCCCATTTCTTTGCTGTTCTGTTGGTTGTTTCTGTTTCTTTCTGTGTATTGTCCCTTTTTCCACTGGGTCCCATTGGTTTGCTTTCCTTTGTTCACTTGGTTTTGCTTTCTCTACTGCTCCTTTGGCTTTGCTCTCCATTGTTAATTTCATGTTTGTTTGTTTCTTTTGGTTTGCTTCCCTTTTTGTTGTTCATTCTGTTCCTTGGCGCTTGGTTTTCTGGCATTGTTTTGCTTTGTCCTACTTTCTGTTTTGCTTCTTGTCTTTCATTCTGGTTTGCTTTGTTTGTTCATTTTTTTTTCCATATTCTCCCCTTCGATTTTGTTAGCTTTTATATTGTCTCTGTGTGTTGCTTTGAATTTTTTGCTTTGCCATATATCTGCAGTCGACCCATTTGCTCTTTGTCCTTTTCTCCCCGGTTTACTTGGCTCTTTTCGTTTTCCTTTTGGCTTTTGTTTCCTGCTCGGTTGGCTTTGCTTTCTACTGCTGATTTTTCTTTTTGGTTGGTTCTTTTTCTTTCCAGACCATGCCTTTGCATTATTTTCATCTGTTCTCAGAGTTTGTCTCCTCTATTTCTTTGGCTTTCATTACTTTCCTCCTTCTTCCACTTACCTTGCCTTTCCTTAGCTGACGTTAGCCCTCTGGTTCTTCATTCCTACATCCTGGCTGTCCTAGCCTGTGTCCTTGTCGTGGACTGGAGGCTTTTCCTCGGATGCCTGGCAGCATCCGTGCCCGGTAGCTACCCTGACCTCCTCCTCGGCATGACCACGAGCGCTTTCCCTTCCTGCAGAGAGATGTTTTGTCCTGCTTGCAGCCGCGGACTCCTGCACGGGCGCCAGCTGAGGAAGTGCATCTCTGCTGGAGGTCGCAGCCTGCCCAGTAGCTACCCTTTCCTCCTCCCAGGCACGGATGGTGAGCTTTTGGCTGCACCGCAGGCTCTTGTCACCTTTGCTTTGCCGTCTCATTGAATCCCATTTCTTTGCTGTTCTGTTGGTTGTTTCTGTTTCTTTCTGTGTATTGTCCCTTTTTCCACTGGGTCCCATTGGTTTGCTTTCCTTTGTTCACTTGGTTTGGCTTTCTCTACTGCTCCTTTGGCTTTGCTCTCCATTGTTAATTTGATGTTTGTTTGTTTCTTTTTGTTTGCTTTCCTTTTTGTTGTTCATTCTGTTCCTTGGCTCTTGGTTTTCTGGCATTGTTTTGCTTTGTCCTGCTTTCTTCTTTGCTTCTTGTCTTTCATTCTGGTTTGCTTTTTTTGTTCATTTTTTTTTCCATATTCTCCCCTTCGATTTTGTTAGCTTTTATATTGTCTCTGTGTGTTGCTTTGAATTTTTTGCTTTGCCATATATTTGGAGTCGACCCCTTTGCTCTTTGTTTGTCCTTTTCTCCCCGGTTTACTTGGCTCTTTTCGTTTTCCTTTTGGCTTTTGTTTCCTGCTCGGTTGGCTTTGCTTTCTACTGCTGATTTTTCTTTTTGGTTGGTTCTTTTTCTTTCCAGACCATGCCTTTGCATTATTTTCATCTGTTCTCAGAGTTTGTCTCCTCTATTTCTTTGGCTTTCATTACTTTCCTCCTTCTTCCACTTACCTTGCCTTTCCTTAGCTGACGTTAGCCCTCTGGTTCTTCATTCCTACATCCTGGCTGTCCTAGCCTGTGTCCTTGTCGTGGACTGGAGGCTTTTCCTCGGATGCCTGGCAGCATCCATGCCCGGTAGCTACCCCGACCTCCTCCTCGGCATGACCACGAGCGCTTTCCCTTCCTGCAGAGAGATGTTTTGTCCTGCTTGCAGCCACGGACTCCTGCACGGGCGCCAGCTGAGGAAGTGCATCTCTGCTGGAGGTCGCAGCCTGCCCAGTAGCTACCCTTTCCTCCTCCCGGGCACGGATGGTGAGCTTTTGGCTGCACCGCAGGCTCTTGTCACCTTTGCTTTGCCGTCTCATTGAATCCCATTTCTTTGCTGTTCTGTTGGTTGTTTCTGTTTCTTTCTGTGTATTGTCCCTTTTTCCACTGGGTCCCATTGGTTTGCTTTCCTTTGTTCACTTGGTTTTGCTTTCTCTACTGCTCCTTTGGCTTTGCTCTCCATTGTTAATTTCATGTTTGTTTGTTTCTTTTGGTTTGCTTCCCTTTTTGTTGTTCATTCTGTTCCTTGGCGCTTGGTTTTCTGGCATTGTTTTGCTTTGTCCTACTTTCTGTTTTGCTTCTTGTCTTTCATTCTGGTTTGCTTTGTTTGTTCATTTTTTTTTCCATATTCTCCCCTTCGATTTTGTTAGCTTTTATATTGTCTCTGTGTGTTGCTTTGAATTTTTTGCTTTGCCATATATCTGCAGTCGACCCATTTGCTCTTTGTCCTTTTCTCCCCGGTTTACTTGGCTCTTTTCCTTTTGGCTTTTGTTTCCTGCTCGGTTGGCTTTGCTTTCTACTGCTGATTTTTCTTTTTGGTTGGTTCTTTTTCTTTCCAGACCATGCCTTTGCATTATTTTCATCTGTTCTCAGAGTTTGTCTCTTCTATTTCTTTGGCTTTCATTACTTTCCTCCTTCTTCCACTTACCTTGCCTTTCCTTAGCTGACGTTAGCCCTCTGGTTCTTCATTCCTACATCCTGGCTGTCCTAGCCTGTGTCCTTGTCGTGGACTGGAGGCTTTTCCTTGGATGCCTGGCAGCATCCATGCCCGGTAGCTACCCTGACCTCCTCCTCGGCATGACCACGAGCGCTTTCCCTTCCTGCAGAGAGATGTTTTGTCCTGCTTGCAGCCGCGGACTCCTGCACGGGCGCCAGCTGAGGAAGTGCATCTCTGCTGGAGGTCGCAGCCTGCCCAGTAGCTACCCTTTCCTCCTCCCAGGCACGGATGGTGAGCTTTTGGCTGCACCGCAGGCTCTTGTCACCTTTGCTTTGCCGTCTCATTGAATCCCATTTCTTTGCTGTTCTGTTGGTTGTTTCTGTTTCTTTCTGTGTATTGTCCCTTTTTCCACTGGGTCCCATTGGTTTGCTTTCCTTTGTTCACTTGGTTTGGCTTTCTCTACTGCTCCTTTGGCTTTGCTCTCCATTGTTAATTTGATGTTTGTTTGTTTCTTTTTGTTTGCTTTCCTTTTTGTTGTTCATTCTGTTCCTTGGCTCTTGGTTTTCTGGCATTGTTTTGCTTTGTCCTGCTTTCTTCTTTGCTTCTTGTCTTTCATTCTGGTTTGCTTTTTTTGTTTGTTTCTTTTCCATGTTCTCCCCTTCAATTTTGTTAGCTTTTATATTGTCTCTGTGTGTTGCTTTGAATTTTTTGCTTTGCCATATATTTGGAGTCGACCCCTTTGCTCTTTGTTTGTCCTTTTCTCCCCGGTTTACTTGGCTCTTTTCGTTTTCCTTTTGGCTTTTGTTTCCTGCTCGGTTGGCTTTGCTTTCTACTGCTGATTTTTCTTTTTGGTTGGTTCTTTTTCTTTCCAGACCATGCCTTTGCATTATTTTCATCTGTTCTCAGAGTTTGTCTCCTCTATTTCTTTGGCTTTCATTACTTTCCTCCTTCTTCCACTTACCTTGCCTTTCCTTAGCTGACGTTAGCCCTCTGGTTCTTCATTCCTACATCCTGGCTGTCCTAGCCTGTGTCCTTGTCGTGGACTGGAGGCTTTTCCTTGGATGCCTGGCAGCATCCATGCCCGGTAGCTACCCCGACCTCCTCCTCGGCATGACCACGAGCGCTTTCCCTTCCTGCAGAGAGATGTTTTGTCCTGCTTGCAGCCGCGGACTCCTGCACGGGCGCCAGCTGAGGAAGTGCATCTCTGCTGGAGTTCGCAGCCTGCCCAGTAGCTACCCTTTCCTCCTCCCGGGCACGGATGGTGAGCTTTTGGCTGCACCGCAGGCTCTTGTCACCTTTGCTTTGCCGTCTCATTGAATCCCATTTCTTTGCTGTTCTGTTGGTTGTTTCTGTTTCTTTCTGTGTATTGTCCCATTGGTTTGCTTTCCTTTGTTCACTTGGTTTTGCTTTCTCTACTGCTCCTTTGGCTTTGCTCTCCATTGTTAATTTCGTGTTTGTTTGTTTCTTTTGGTTTGCTTTCCTTTTTGTTGTTCATTCTGTTCCTTGGCGCTTGGTTTTCTGGCATTGTTTTGCTTTGTCCTACTTTCTGTTTTGCTTCTTGTCTTTCATTCTGGTTTGCTTTGTTTGTTCATTTTTTTTTCCATATTCTCCCCTTCGATTTTGTTAGCTTTTATATTGTCTCTGTGTGTTGCTTTGAATTTTTTGCTTTGCCATATATTTGCAGTCGACCCCTTTGCTCTTTGTTTGTCCTTTTCTCCCCGGTTTACTTGGCTCTTTTCGTTTTCCTTTTGGCTTTTGTTTCCTGCTTGGTTGGCTTTGCTTTCTACTGCTGATTTTTCTTTTTGGTTGGTTCTTTTTCTTTCCAGACCATGCCTTTGCATTATTTTCATCTGTTCTCAGAGTTTGTCTCCTGTATTTCTTTGGCTTTCATTACTTTCCTCCTTCTTCCACTTACCTTGCCTTTCCTTAGCTGACGTTAGCCCTCTGGTTCTTCATTCCTACATCCTGGCTGTCCTAGCCTGTGTCCTTGTCGTGGACTGGAGGCTTTTCCTCGGATGCCTGGCAGCATCCATGCCCGGTAGCTACCCCGACCTCCTCCTCGGCATGACCACGAGCGCTTTCCCTTCCTCCAGAGAGATGTTTTGTCCTGCTTGCAGCCACGGACTCCTGCACGGGCGCCAGCTGAGGAAGTGCATCTCTGCTGGAGGTCGCAGCCTGCCCAGTAGCTACCCTTTCCTCCTCCCGGGCACGGATGGTGAGCTTTTGGCTGCACCGCAGGCTCTTGTCACCTTTGCTTTGCCGTCTCATTGAATCCCATTTCTTTGCTGTTCTGTTGGTTGTTTCTGTTTCTTTCTGTGTATTGTCCCTTTTTCCACTGGGTCCCATTGGTTTGCTTTCCTTTGTTCACTTGGTTTTGCTTTCTCTACTGCTCCTTTGGCTTTGCTCTCCATTGTTAATTTCATGTTTGTTTGTTTCTTTTGGTTTGCTTCCCTTTTTGTTGTTCATTCTGTTCCTTGGCGCTTGGTTTTCTGGCATTGTTTTGCTTTGTCCTACTTTCTGTTTTGCTTCTTGTCTTTCATTCTGGTTTGCTTTGTTTGTTCATTTTTTTTTCCATATTCTCCCCTTCGATTTTGTTAGCTTTTATATTGTCTCTGTGTGTTGCTTTGAATTTTTTGCTTTGCCATATATCTGCAGTCGACCCATTTGCTCTTTGTCCTTTTCTCCCCGGTTTACTTGGCTCTTTTCCTTTTGGCTTTTGTTTCCTGCTCGGTTGGCTTTGCTTTCTACTGCTGATTTTTCTTTTTGGTTGGTTCTTTTTCTTTCCAGACCATGCCTTTGCATTATTTTCATCTGTTCTCAGAGTTTGTCTCTTCTATTTCTTTGGCTTTCATTACTTTCCTCCTTCTTCCACTTACCTTGCCTTTCCTTAGCTGACGTTAGCCCTCTGGTTCTTCATTCCTACATCCTGGCTGTCCTAGCCTGTGTCCTTGTCGTGGACTGGAGGCTTTTCCTCGGATGCCTGGCAGCATCCATGCCCGGTAGCTACCCTGACCTCCTCCTCGGCATGACCACGAGCGCTTTCCCTTCCTGCAGAGAGATGTTTTGTCCTGCTTGCAGCCGCGGACTCCTGCACGGGCGCCAGCTGAGGAAGTGCATCTCTGCTGGAGGTCGCAGCCTGCCCAGTAGCTACCCTTTCCTCCTCCCAGGCACGGATGGTGAGCTTTTGGCTGCACCGCAGGCTCTTGTCACCTTTGCTTTGCCGTCTCATTGAATCCCATTTCTTTGCTGTTCTGTTGGTTGTTTCTGTTTCTTTCTGTGTATTGTCCCTTTTTCCACTGGGTCCCATTGGTTTGCTTTCCTTTGTTCACTTGGTTTGGCTTTCTCTACTGCTCCTTTGGCTTTGCTCTCCATTGTTAATTTGATGTTTGTTTGTTTCTTTTTGTTTGCTTTCCTTTTTGTTGTTCATTCTGTTCCTTGGCTCTTGGTTTTCTGGCATTGTTTTGCTTTGTCCTGCTTTCTTCTTTGCTTCTTGTCTTTCATTCTGGTTTGCTTTTTTTGTTTGTTTCTTTTCCATGTTCTCCCCTTCAATTTTGTTAGCTTTTATATTGTCTCTGTGTGTTGCTTTGAATTTTTTGCTTTGCCATATATTTGGAGTCGACCCCTTTGCTCTTTGTTTGTCCTTTTCTCCCCGGTTTACTTGGCTCTTTTCGTTTTCCTTTTGGCTTTTGTTTCCTGCTCGGTTGGCTTTGCTTTCTACTGCTGATTTTTCTTTTTGGTTGGTTCTTTTTCTTTCCAGACCATGCCTTTGCATTATTTTCATCTGTTCTCAGAGTTTGTCTCCTCTATTTCTTTGGCTTTCATTACTTTCCTCCTTCTTCCACTTACCTTGCCTTTCCTTAGCTGACGTTAGCCCTCTGGTTCTTCATTCCTACATCCTGGCTGTCCTAGCCTGTGTCCTTGTCGTGGACTGGAGGCTTTTCCTTGGATGCCTGGCAGCATCCATGCCCGGTAGCTACCCCGACCTCCTCCTCGGCATGACCACGAGCGCTTTCCCTTCCTGCAGAGAGATGTTTTGTCCTGCTTGCAGCCGCGGACTCCTGCACGGGCGCCAGCTGAGGAAGTGCATCTCTGCTGGAGTTCGCAGCCTGCCCAGTAGCTACCCTTTCCTCCTCCCGGGCACGGATGGTGAGCTTTTGGCTGCACCGCAGGCTCTTGTCACCTTTGCTTTGCCGTCTCATTGAATCCCATTTCTTTGCTGTTCTGTTGGTTGTTTCTGTTTCTTTCTGTGTATTGTCCCATTGGTTTGCTTTCCTTTGTTCACTTGGTTTTGCTTTCTCTACTGCTCCTTTGGCTTTGCTCTCCATTGTTAATTTCGTGTTTGTTTGTTTCTTTTGGTTTGCTTTCCTTTTTGTTGTTCATTCTGTTCCTTGGCGCTTGGTTTTCTGGCATTGTTTTGCTTTGTCCTACTTTCTGTTTTGCTTCTTGTCTTTCATTCTGGTTTGCTTTGTTTGTTCATTTTTTTTTCCATATTCTCCCCTTCGATTTTGTTAGCTTTTATATTGTCTCTGTGTGTTGCTTTGAATTTTTTGCTTTGCCATATATTTGCAGTCGACCCATTTGCTCTTTGTTTGTCCTTTTCTCCCCGGTTTACTTGGCTCTTTTCGTTTTCCTTTTGGCTTTTGTTTCCTGCTCGGTTGGCTTTGCTTTCTACTGCTGATTTTTCTTTTTGGTTGGTTCTTTTTCTTTCCAGACCATGCCTTTGCATTATTTTCATCTGTTCTCAGAGTTTGTCTCCTCTATTTCTTTGGCTTTCATTACTTTCCTCCTTCTTCCACTTACCTTGCCTTTCCTTAGCTGACGTTAGCCCTCTGGTTCTTCATTCCTACATCCTGGCTGTCCTAGCCTGTGTCCTTGTCGTGGACTGGAGGCTTTTCCTCGGATGCCTGGCAGCATCCATGCCCGGTAGCTACCCCGACCTCCTCCTCGGCATGACCACGAGCGCTTTCCCTTCCTCCAGAGAGATGTTTTGTCCTGCTTGCAGCCACGGACTCCTGCACGGGCGCCAGCTGAGGAAGTGCATCTCTGCTGGAGGTCGCAGCCTGCCCAGTAGCTACCCTTTCCTCCTCCCGGGCACGGATGGTGAGCTTTTGGCTGCACCGCAGGCTCTTGTCACCTTTGCTTTGCCGTCTCATTGAATCCCATTTCTTTGCTGTTCTGTTGGTTGTTTCTGTTTCTTTCTGTGTATTGTCCCTTTTTCCACTGGGTCCCATTGGTTTGCTTTCCTTTGTTCACTTGGTTTTGCTTTCTCTACTGCTCCTTTGGCTTTGCTCTCCATTGTTAATTTCATGTTTGTTTGTTTCTTTTGGTTTGCTTCCCTTTTTGTTGTTCATTCTGTTCCTTGGCGCTTGGTTTTCTGGCATTGTTTTGCTTTGTCCTACTTTCTGTTTTGCTTCTTGTCTTTCATTCTGGTTTGCTTTGTTTGTTCATTTTTTTTTCCATATTCTCCCCTTCGATTTTGTTAGCTTTTATATTGTCTCTGTGTGTTGCTTTGAATTTTTTGCTTTGCCATATATTTGCAGTCGACCCCTTTGCTCTTTGTTTGTCCTTTTCTCCCCGGTTTACTTGGCTCTTTTCGTTTTCCTTTTGGCTTTTGTTTCCTGCTCGGTTGGCTTTGCTTTCTACTGCTGATTTTTCTTTTTGGTTGGTTCTTTTTCTTTCCAGACCATGCCTTTGCATTATTTTCATCTGTTCTCAGAGTTTGTCTCCTCTATTTCTTTGGCTTTCATTACTTTCCTCCTTCTTCCACTTACCTTGCCTTTCCTTAGCTGACGTTAGCCCTCTGGTTCTTCATTCCTACATCCTGGCTGTCCTAGCCTGTGTCCTTGTCGTGGACTGGAGGCTTTTCCTCGGATGCCTGGCAGCATCCATGCCCGGTAGCTACCCCGACCTCCTCCTCGGCATGACCACGAGCGCTTTCCCTTCCTCCAGAGAGATGTTTTGTCCTGCTTGCAGCCACGGACTCCTGCACGGGCGCCAGCTGAGGAAGTGCATCTCTGCTGGAGGTCGCAGCCTGCCCAGTAGCTACCCTTTCCTCCTCC
Source organism: Tetrao urogallus (assembly GCF_951394365.1). Lineage (NCBI taxonomy): Eukaryota > Metazoa > Chordata > Aves > Galliformes > Phasianidae > Tetrao > Tetrao urogallus. The sequence continues at coordinate 177,926 of NC_136835.1, read as the reverse complement.
CGGGCACGGATGGTGAGCTTTTGGCTGCACCGCAGGCTCTTGTCACCTTTGCTTTGCCGTCTCATTGAATCCCATTTCTTTGCTGTTCTGTTGGTTGTTTCTGTTTCTTTCTGTGTATTGTCCCTTTTTCCACTGGGTCCCATTGGTTTGCTTTCCTTTGTTCACTTGGTTTTGCTTTCTCTACTGCTCCTTTGGCTTTGCTCTCCATTGTTAATTTCATGTTTGTTTGTTTCTTTTGGTTTGCTTCCCTTTTTGTTGTTCATTCTGTTCCTTGGCGCTTGGTTTTCTGGCATTGTTTTGCTTTGTCCTACTTTCTGTTTTGCTTCTTGTCTTTCATTCTGGTTTGCTTTGTTTGTTCATTTTTTTTTCCATATTCTCCCCTTCGATTTTGTTAGCTTTTATATTGTCTCTGTGTGTTGCTTTGAATTTTTTGCTTTGCCATATATTTGCAGTCGACCCCTTTGCTCTTTGTTTGTCCTTTTCTCCCCGGTTTACTTGGCTCTTTTCGTTTTCCTTTTGGCTTTTGTTTCCTGCTCAGTTGGCTTTGCTTTCTACTGCTGATTTTTCTTTTTGGTTGGTTCTTTTTCTTTCCAGACCATGCCTTTGCATTATTTTCATCTGTTCTCAGAGTTTGTCTCCTCTATTTCTTTGGCTTTCATTACTTTCCTCCTTCTTCCACTTACCTTGCCTTTCCTTAGCTGACGTTAGCCCTCTGGTTCTTCATTCCTACATCCTGGCTGTCCTAGCCTGTGTCCTTGTCGTGGACTGGAGGCTTTTCCTCGGATGCCTGGCAGCATCCATGCCCGGTAGCTACCCCGACCTCCTCCTCGGCATGACCACGAGCGCTTTCCCTTCCTCCAGAGAGATGTTTTGTCCTGCTTGCAGCCACGGACTCCTGCACGGGCGCCAGCTGAGGAAGTGCATCTCTGCTGGAGGTCGCAGCCTGCCCAGTAGCTACCCTTTCCTCCTCCCGGGCACGGATGGTGAGCTTTTGGCTGCACCGCAGGCTCTTGTCACCTTTGCTTTGCCGTCTCATTGAATCCCATTTCTTTGCTGTTCTGTTGGTTGTTTCTGTTTCTTTCTGTGTATTGTCCCTTTTTCCACTGGGTCCCATTGGTTTGCTTTCCTTTGTTCACTTGGTTTGGCTTTCTCTACTGCTCCTTTGGCTTTGCTCTCCATTGTTAATTTGATGTTTGTTTGTTTCTTTTGGTTTGCTTCCCTTTTTGTTGTTCATTCTGTTCCTTGGCGCTTGGTTTTCTGGCATTGTTTTGCTTTGTCCTACTTTCTGTTTTGCTTCTTGTCTTTCATTCTGGTTTGCTTTGTTTGTTCATTTTTTTTTCCATATTCTCCCCTTCGATTTTGTTAGCTTTTATATTGTCTCTGTGTGTTGCTTTGAATTTTTTGCTTTGCCATATATCTGCAGTCGACCCATTTGCTCTTTGTCCTTTTCTCCCCGGTTTACTTGGCTCTTTTCCTTTTGGCTTTTGTTTCCTGCTCGGTTGGCTTTGCTTTCTACTGCTGATTTTTCTTTTTGGTTGGTTCTTTTTCTTTCCAGACCATGCCTTTGCATTATTTTCATCTGTTCTCAGAGTTTGTCTCTTCTATTTCTTTGGCTTTCATTACTTTCCTCCTTCTTCCACTTACCTTGCCTTTCCTTAGCTGACGTTAGCCCTCTGGTTCTTCATTCCTACATCCTGGCTGTCCTAGCCTGTGTCCTTGTCGTGGACTGGAGGCTTTTCCTCGGATGCCTGGCAGCATCCATGCCCGGTAGCTACCCTGACCTCCTCCTCGGCATGACCACGAGCGCTTTCCCTTCCTCCAGAGAGATGTTTTGTCCTGCTTGCAGCCGCGGACTCCTGCACGGGCGCCAGCTGAGGAAGTGCATCTCTGCTGGAGGTCGCAGCCTGCCCAGTAGCTACCCTTTCCTCCTCCCAGGCACGGATGGTGAGCTTTTGGCTGCACCGCAGGCTCTTGTCACCTTTGCTTTGCCGTCTCATTGAATCCCATTTCTTTGCTGTTCTGTTGGTTGTTTCTGTTTCTTTCTGTGTATTGTCCCTTTTTCCACTGGGTCCCATTGGTTTGCTTTCCTTTGTTCACTTGGTTTTGCTTTCTCTACTGCTCCTTTGGCTTTGCTCTCCATTGTTAATTTCATGTTTGTTTGTTTCTTTTGGTTTGCTTCCCTTTTTGTTGTTCATTCTGTTCCTTGGCGCTTGGTTTTCTGGCATTGTTTTGCTTTGTCCTACTTTCTGTTTTGCTTCTTGTCTTTCATTCTGGTTTGCTTTGTTTGTTCATTTTTTTTCCCATATTCTCCCCTTCGATTTTGTTAGCTTTTATATTGTCTCTGTGTGTTGCTTTGAATTTTTTGCTTTGCCATATATCTGCAGTCGACCCATTTGCTCTTTGTCCTTTTCTCCCCGGTTTACTTGGCTCTTTTCCTTTTGGCTTTTGTTTCCTGCTCGGTTGGCTTTGCTTTCTACTGCTGATTTTTCTTTTTGGTTGGTTCTTTTTCTTTCCAGACCATGCCTTTGCATTATTTTCATCTGTTCTCAGAGTTTGTCTCTTCTATTTCTTTGGCTTTCATTACTTTCCTCCTTCTTCCACTTACCTTGCCTTTCCTTAGCTGACGTTAGCCCTCTGGTTCTTCATTCCTACATCCTGGCTGTCCTAGCCTGTGTCCTTGTCGTGGACTGGAGGCTTTTCCTCGGATGCCTGGCAGCATCCATGCCCGGTAGCTACCCTGACCTCCTCCTCGGCATGACCACGAGCGCTTTCCCTTCCTGCAGAGAGATGTTTTGTCCTGCTTGCAGCCGCGGACTCCTGCACGGGCGCCAGCTGAGGAAGTGCATCTCTGCTGGAGGTCGCAGCCTGCCCAGTAGCTACCCTTTCCTCCTCCCAGGCACGGATGGTGAGCTTTTGGCTGCACCGCAGGCTCTTGTCACCTTTGCTTTGCCGTCTCATTGAATCCCATTTCTTTGCTGTTCTGTTGGTTGTTTCTGTTTCTTTCTGTGTATTGTCCCTTTTTCCACTGGGTCCCATTGGTTTGCTTTCCTTTGTTCACTTGGTTTGGCTTTCTCTACTGCTCCTTTGGCTTTGCTCTCCATTGTTAATTTGATGTTTGTTTGTTTCTTTTTGTTTGCTTTCCTTTTTGTTGTTCATTCTGTTCCTTGGCTCTTGGTTTTCTGGCATTGTTTTGCTTTGTCCTGCTTTCTTCTTTGCTTCTTGTCTTTCATTCTGGTTTGCTTTTTTTGTTTGTTTCTTTTCCATGTTCTCCCCTTCAATTTTGTTAGCTTTTATATTGTCTCTGTGTGTTGCTTTGAATTTTTTGCTTTGCCATATATTTGGAGTCGACCCCTTTGCTCTTTGTTTGTCCTTTTCTCCCCGGTTTACTTGGCTCTTTTCGTTTTCCTTTTGGCTTTTGTTTCCTGCTCGGTTGGCTTTGCTTTCTACTGCTGATTTTTCTTTTTGGTTGGTTCTTTTTCTTTCCAGACCATGCCTTTGCATTATTTTCATCTGTTCTCAGAGTTTGTCTCCTCTATTTCTTTGGCTTTCATTACTTTCCTCCTTCTTCCACTTACCTTGCCTTTCCTTAGCTGACGTTAGCCCTCTGGTTCTTCATTCCTACATCCTGGCTGTCCTAGCCTGTGTCCTTGTCGTGGACTGGAGGCTTTTCCTTGGATGCCTGGCAGCATCCATGCCCGGTAGCTACCCCGACCTCCTCCTCGGCATGACCACGAGCGCTTTCCCTTCCTGCAGAGAGATGTTTTGTCCTGCTTGCAGCCGCGGACTCCTGCACGGGCGCCAGCTGAGGAAGTGCATCTCTGCTGGAGGTCGCAGCCTGCCCAGTAGCTACCCTTTCCTCCTCCCAGGCACGGATGGTGAGCTTTTGGCTGCACCGCAGGCTCTTGTCACCTTTGCTTTGCCGTCTCATTGAATCCCATTTCTTTGCTGTTCTGTTGGTTGTTTCTGTTTCTTTCTGTGTATTGTCCCTTTTTCCACTGGGTCCCATTGGTTTGCTTTCCTTTGTTCACTTGGTTTGGCTTTCTCTACTGCTCCTTTGGCTTTGCTCTCCATTGTTAATTTGATGTTTGTTTGTTTCTTTTTGTTTGCTTTCCTTTTTGTTGTTCATTCTGTTCCTTGGCTCTTGGTTTTCTGGCATTGTTTTGCTTTGTCCTGCTTTCTTCTTTGCTTCTTGTCTTTCATTCTGGTTTGCTTTTTTTGTTTGTTTCTTTTCCATGTTCTCCCCTTCAATTTTGTTAGCTTTTATATTGTCTCTGTGTGTTGCTTTGAATTTTTTGCTTTGCCATATATTTGGAGTCTACCCCTTTGCTCTTTGTTTGTCCTTTTCTCCCCGGTTTACTTGGCTCTTTTCGTTTTCCTTTTGGCTTTTGTTTCCTGCTCGGTTGGCTTTGCTTTCTACTGCTGATTTTTCTTTTTGGTTGGTTCTTTTTCTTTCCAGACCATGCCTTTGCATTATTTTCATCTGTTCTCAGAGTTTGTCTCCTCTATTTCTTTGGCTTTCATTACTTTCCTCCTTCTTCCACTTACCTTGCCTTTCCTTAGCTGACGTTAGCCCTCTGGTTCTTCATTCCTACATCCTGGCTGTCCTAGCCTGTGTCCTTGTCGTGGACTGGAGGCTTTTCCTCGGATGCCTGGCAGCATCCATGCCCGGTAGCTACCCCGACCTCCTCCTCGGCATGACCACGAGCGCTTTCCCTTCCTGCAGAGAGATGTTTTGTCCTGCTTGCAGCCGCGGACTCCTGCACGGGCGCCAGCTGAGGAAGTGCATCTCTGCTGGAGGTCGCAGCCTGCCCAGTAGCTACCCTTTCCTCCTCCCGGGCACGGATGGTGAGCTTTTGGCTGCACCGCAGGCTCTTGTCACCTTTGCTTTGCCGTCTCATTGAATCCCATTTCTTTGCTGTTCTGTTGGTTGTTTCTGTTTCTTTCTGTGTATTGTCCCATTGGTTTGCTTTCCTTTGTTCACTTGGTTTTGCTTTCTCTACTGCTCCTTTGGCTTTGCTCTCCATTGTTAATTTCGTGTTTGTTTGTTTCTTTTGGTTTGCTTTCCTTTTTGTTGTTCATTCTGTTCCTTGGCGCTTGGTTTTCTGGCATTGTTTTGCTTTGTCCTACTTTCTGTTTTGCTTCTTGTCTTTCATTCTGGTTTGCTTTGTTTGTTCATTTTTTTTTCCATATTCTCCCCTTCGATTTTGTTAGCTTTTATATTGTCTCTGTGTGTTGCTTTGAATTTTTTGCTTTGCCATATATTTGGAGTCGACCCCTTTGCTCTTTGTTTGTCCTTTTCTCCCCGGTTTACTTGGCTCTTTTCGTTTTCCTTTTGGCTTTTGTTTCCTGCTCGGTTGGCTTTGCTTTCTACTGCTGATTTTTCTTTTTGGTTGGTTCTTTTTCTTTCCAGACCATGCCTTTGCGTTATTTTCATCTGTTCTCAGAGTTTGTCTCCTGTATTTCTTTGGCTTTCATTACTTTCCTCCTTCTTCCACTTACCTTGCCTTTCCTTAGCTGACGTTAGCCCTCTGGTTCTTCATTCCTACATCCTGGCTGTCCTAGCCTGTGTCCTTGTCGTGGACTGGAGGCTTTTCCTCGGATGCCTGGCAGCATCCATGCCCGGTAGCTACCCCGACCTCCTCCTCGGCATGACCACGAGCGCTTTCCCTTCCTCCAGAGAGATGTTTTGTCCTGCTTGCAGCCACGGACTCCTGCACGGGCGCCAGCTGAGGAAGTGCATCTCTGCTGGAGGTCGCAGCCTGCCCAGTAGCTACCCTTTCCTCCTCCCGGGCACGGATGGTGAGCTTTTGGCTGCACCGCAGGCTCTTGTCACCTTTGCTTTGCCGTCTCATTGAATCCCATTTCTTTGCTGTTCTGTTGGTTGTTTCTGTTTCTTTCTGTGTATTGTCCCTTTTTCCACTGGGTCCCATTGGTTTGCTTTCCTTTGTTCACTTGGTTTTGCTTTCTCTACTGCTGCTTTGGCTTTGCTCTCCATTGTTAATTTGATGTTTTTTTCGTTTCTTTTGGTTTGCTTTCCTTTTTGTTGTTCATTCTGTTCCTTGGCGCTTGGTTTTCTGGCATTGTTTTGCTTTATCCTGCTTTCTACTTTGCTTCTTGTCTTTCATTCTGGTTTGCTTTGTTTGTTCATTTTTTTTTCCATATTCTCCCCTTCGATTTTGTTAGCTTTTATATTGTCTCTGTGTGTTGCTTTGAATTTTTTGCTTTGCCATATATTTGCAGTCGACCCCTTTGCTCTTTGTTTGTCCTTTTCTCCCCGGTTTACTTGGCTCTTTTCGTTTTCCTTTTGGCTTTTGTTTCCTGCTCGGTTGGCTTTGCTTTCTACTGCTGATTTTTCTTTTTGGTTGGTTCTTTTTCTTTCCAGACCATGCCTTTGCATTATTTTCATCTGTTCTCAGAGTTTGTCTCCTCTATTTCTTTGGCTTTCATTACTTTCCTCCTTCTTCCACTTACCTTGCCTTTCCTTAGCTGACGTTAGCCCTCTGGTTCTTCATTCCTACATCCTGGCTGTCCTAGCCTGTGTCCTTGTCGTGGACTGGAGGCTTTTCCTCGGATGCCTGGCAGCATCCGTGCCCGGTAGCTACCCTGACCTCCTCCTCGGCATGACCACGAGCGCTTTCCCTTCCTGCAGAGAGATGTTTTGTCCTGCTTGCAGCCGCGGACTCCTGCACGGGCGCCAGCTGAGGAAGTGCATCTCTGCTGGAGGTCGCAGCCTGCCCAGTAGCTACCCTTTCCTCCTCCCGGGCGCGGATGGTGAGCTTTTGGCTGCACCGCAGGCTCTTGTCACCTTTGCTTTGCCGTCTCATTGAATCCCATTTCTTTGCTGTTCTGTTGGTTGTTTCTGTTTCTTTCTGTGTATTGTCCCTTTTTCCACTGGGTCCCATTGGTTTGCTTTCCTTTGTTCACTTGGTTTTGCTTTCTCTACTGCTCCTTTGGCTTTGCTCTCCATTGTTAATTTCATGTTTGTTTGGTTTTTTTGGTTTGCTTTCCTTTTTGTTGTTCATTCTGTTCCTTGGCTCTTGGTTTTCTGGCATTGTTTTGCTTTGTCCTGCTTTCTTCTTTACTTCTTGTCTTTCATTCTGGTTTGCTTTGTTTGTTTGTTTCTTTTCCATGTTCTCCCCTTCGATTTTGTTAGCTTTTATATTGTCTCTGTGTGTTGCTTTGAATTTTTTGCTTTGCCATATATTTGCAGTCGGCCCCTTTGCTCTTTGTTTGTCCTTTTCTCCCCGGTTTACTTGGCTCTTTTCGTTTTCCTTTTGGCTTTTGTTTCCTGCTCGGTTGGCTTTGCTTTCTACTGCTGATTTTTCTTTTTGGTTGGTTCTTTTTCTTTCCAGACCATGCCTTTGCATTATTTTCATCTGTTCTCAGAGTTTGTCTCCTCTATTTCTTTGGCTTTCATTACTTTCCTCCTTCTTCCACTTACCTTGCCTTTCCTTAGCTGACGTTAGCCCTCTGGTTCTTCATTCCTACATCCTGGCTGTCCTAGCCTGTGTCCTTGTCGTGGACTGGAGGCTTTTCCTCGGATGCCTGGCAGCATCCATGCCCGGTAGCTACCCCGACCTCCTCCTCGGCATGACCACGAGCGCTTTCCCTTCCTGCAGAGAGATGTTTTGTCCTGCTTGCAGCCACGGACTCCTGCACGGGCGCCAGCTGAGGAAGTGCATCTCTGCTGGAGGTCGCAGCCTGCCCAGTAGCTACCCTTTCCTCCTCCCGGGCACGGATGGTGAGCTTTTGGCTGCACCGCAGGCTCTTGTCACCTTTGCTTTGCCGTCTCATTGAATCCCATTTCTTTGCTGTTCTGTTGGTTGTTTCTGTTTCTTTCTGTGTATTGTCCCTTTTTCCACTGGGTCCCATTGGTTTGCTTTCCTTTGTTCACTTGGTTTTGCTTTCTCTACTGCTGCTTTGGCTTTGCTCTCCATTGTTAATTTGATGTTTTTTTCGTTTCTTTTGGTTTGCTTTCCTTTTTGTTGTTCATTCTGTTCCTTGGCGCTTGGTTTTCTGGCATTGTTTTGCTTTATCCTGCTTTCTACTTTGCTTCTTGTCTTTCATTCTGGTTTGCTTTGTTTGTTCATTTTTTTTTCCATATTCTCCCCTTCGATTTTGTTAGCTTTTATATTGTCTCTGTGTGTTGCTTTGAATTTTTTGCTTTGCCATATATTTGCAGTCGACCCCTTTGCTCTTTGTTTGTCCTTTTCTCCCCGGTTTACTTGGCTCTTTTCGTTTTCCTTTTGGCTTTTGTTTCCTGCTCGGTTGGCTTTGCTTTCTACTGCTGATTTTTCTTTTTGGTTGGTTCTTTTTCTTTCCAGACCATGCCTTTGCATTATTTTCATCTGTTCTCAGAGTTTGTCTCCTCTATTTCTTTGGCTTTCATTACTTTCCTCCTTCTTCCACTTACCTTGCCTTTCCTTAGCTGACGTTAGCCCTCTGGTTCTTCATTCCTACATCCTGGCTGTCCTAGCCTGTGTCCTTGTCGTGGACTGGAGGCTTTTCCTCGGATGCCTGGCAGCATCCGTGCCCGGTAGCTACCCTGACCTCCTCCTCGGCATGACCACGAGCGCTTTCCCTTCCTGCAGAGAGATGTTTTGTCCTGCTTGCAGCCGCGGACTCCTGCACGGGCGCCAGCTGAGGAAGTGCATCTCTGCTGGAGGTCGCAGCCTGCCCAGTAGCTACCCTTTCCTCCTCCCGGGCGCGGATGGTGAGCTTTTGGCTGCACCGCAGGCTCTTGTCACCTTTGCTTTGCCGTCTCATTGAATCCCATTTCTTTGCTGTTCTGTTGGTTGTTTCTGTTTCTTTCTGTGTATTGTCCCTTTTTCCACTGGGTCCCATTGGTTTGCTTTCCTTTGTTCACTTGGTTTTGCTTTCTCTACTGCTCCTTTGGCTTTGCTCTCCATTGTTAATTTCATGTTTGTTTGGTTTTTTTGGTTTGCTTTCCTTTTTGTTGTTCATTCTGTTCCTTGGCTCTTGGTTTTCTGGCATTGTTTTGCTTTGTCCTGCTTTCTTCTTTACTTCTTGTCTTTCATTCTGGTTTGCTTTGTTTGTTTGTTTCTTTTCCATGTTCTCCCCTTCGATTTTGTTAGCTTTTATATTGTCTCTGTGTGTTGCTTTGAATTTTTTGCTTTGCCATATATTTGCAGTCGGCCCCTTTGCTCTTTGTTTGTCCTTTTCTCCCCGGTTTACTTGGCTCTTTTCGTTTTCCTTTTGGCTTTTGTTTCCTGCTCGGTTGGCTTTGCTTTCTACTGCTGATTTTTCTTTTTGGTTGGTTCTTTTTCTTTCCAGACCATGCCTTTGCATTATTTTCATCTGTTCTCAGAGTTTGTCTCCTCTATTTCTTTGGCTTTCATTACTTTCCTCCTTCTTCCACTTACCTTGCCTTTCCTTAGCTGACGTTAGCCCTCTGGTTCTTCATTCCTACATCCTGGCTGTCCTAGCCTGTGTCCTTGTCGTGGACTGGAGGCTTTTCCTTGGATGCCTGGCAGCATCCATGCCCGGTAGCTACCCCGACCTCCTCCTCGGCATGACCACGAGCGCTTTCCCTTCCTGCAGAGAGATGTTTTGTCCTGCTTGCAGCCGCGGACTCCTGCACGGGCGCCAGCTGAGGAAGTGCATCTCTGCTGGAGGTCGCAGCCTGCCCAGTAGCTACCCTTTCCTCCTCCCGGGCACGGATGGTGAGCTTTTGGCTGCACCGCAGGCTCTTGTCACCTTTGCTTTGCCGTCTCATTGAATCCCATTTCTTTGCTGTTCTGTTGGTTGTTTCTGTTTCTTTCTGTGTATTGTCCCATTGGTTTGCTTTCCTTTGTTCACTTGGTTTTGCTTTCTCTACTGCTCCTTTGGCTTTGCTCTCCATTGTTAATTTCGTGTTTGTTTGTTTCTTTTGGTTTGCTTTCCTTTTTGTTGTTCATTCTGTTCCTTGGCGCTTGGTTTTCTGGCATTGTTTTGCTTTGTCCTACTTTCTGTTTTGCTTCTTGTCTTTCATTCTGGTTTGCTTTGTTTGTTCATTTTTTTTTCCATATTCTCCCCTTCGATTTTGTTAGCTTTTATATTGTCTCTGTGTGTTGCTTTGAATTTTTTGCTTTGCCATATATTTGCAGTCGACCCCTTTGCTCTTTGTTTGTCCTTTTCTCCCCGGTTTACTTGGCTCTTTTCGTTTTCCTTTTGGCTTTTGTTTCCTGCTCGGTTGGCTTTGCTTTCTACTGCTGATTTTTCTTTTTGGTTGGTTCTTTTTCTTTCCAGACCATGCCTTTGCATTATTTTCATCTGTTCTCAGAGTTTGTCTCCTCTATTTCTTTGGCTTTCATTACTTTCCTCCTTCTTCCACTTACCTTGCCTTTCCTTAGCTGACGTTAGCCCTCTGGTTCTTCATTCCTACATCCTGGCTGTCCTAGCCTGTGTCCTTGTCGTGGACTGGAGGCTTTTCCTCGGATGCCTGGCAGCATCCATGCCCGGTAGCTACCCCGACCTCCTCCTCGGCATGACCACGAGCGCTTTCCCTTCCTCCAGAGAGATGTTTTGTCCTGCTTGCAGCCACGGACTCCTGCACGGGCGCCAGCTGAGGAAGTGCATCTCTGCTGGAGGTCGCAGCCTGCCCAGTAGCTACCCTTTCCTCCTCCCGGGCACGGATGGTGAGCTTTTGGCTGCACCGCAGGCTCTTGTCACCTTTGCTTTGCCGTCTCATTGAATCCCATTTCTTTGCTGTTCTGTTGGTTGTTTCTGTTTCTTTCTGTGTATTGTCCCTTTTTCCACTGGGTCCCATTGGTTTGCTTTCCTTTGTTCACTTGGTTTTGCTTTCTCTACTGCTGCTTTGGCTTTGCTCTCCATTGTTAATTTGATGTTTTTTTCGTTTCTTTTGGTTTGCTTTCCTTTTTGTTGTTCATTCTGTTCCTTGGCGCTTGGTTTTCTGGCATTGTTTTGCTTTATCCTACTTTCTACTTTCCTTCTTGTCTTTCATTCTGGTTTGCTTTGTTTGTTCATTTTTTTTTCCATATTCTCCCCTTCGATTTTGTTAGCTTTTATATTGTCTCTGTGTGTTGCTTTGAATTTTTTGCTTTGCCATATATTTGCAGTCGACCCCTTTGCTCTTTGTTTGTCCTTTTCTCCCCGGTTTACTTGGCTCTTTTCCTTCTCCTTTTGGCTTTTGTTTCCTGCTCGGTTGGCTTTGCTTTCTACTGCTGATTTTTCTTTTTGGTTGGTTCTTTTTCTTTCCAGACCATGCCTTTGCATTATTTTCATCTGTTCTCAGAGTTTGTCTCCTCTATTTCTTTGGCTTTCATTACTTTCCTCCTTCTTCCACTTACCTTGCCTTTCCTTAGCTGACGTTAGCCCTCTGGTTCTTCATTCCTACATCCTGGCTGTCCTAGCCTGTGTCCTTGTCGTGGACTGGAGGCTTTTCCTCGGATGCCTGGCAGCATCCGTGCCCGGTAGCTACCCTGACCTCCTCCTCGGCATGACCACGAGCGCTTTCCCTTCCTGCAGAGAGATGTTTTGTCCTGCTTGCAGCCGCGGACTCCTGCACGGGCGCCAGCTGAGGAAGTGCATCTCTGCTGGAGGTCGCAGCCTGCCCAGTAGCTACCCTTTCCTCCTCCCGGGCGCGGATGGTGAGCTTTTGGCTGCACCGCAGGCTCTTGTCACCTTTGCTTTGCCGTCTCATTGAATCCCATTTCTTTGCTGTTCTGTTGGTTGTTTCTGTTTCTTTCTGTGTATTGTCCCTTTTTCCACTGGGTCCCATTGGTTTGCTTTCCTTTGTTCACTTGGTTTTGCTTTCTCTACTGCTCCTTTGGCTTTGCTCTCCATTGTTAATTTCATGTTTGTTTGGTTTTTTTGGTTTGCTTTCCTTTTTGTTGTTCATTCTGTTCCTTGGCTCTTGGTTTTCTGGCATTGTTTTGCTTTGTCCTGCTTTCTTCTTTACTTCTTGTCTTTCATTCTGGTTTGCTTTGTTTGTTTGTTTCTTTTCCATGTTCTCCCCTTCGATTTTGTTAGCTTTTATATTGTCTCTGTGTGTTGCTTTGAATTTTTTGCTTTGCCATATATTTGCAGTCGACCCCTTTGCTCTTTGTTTGTCCTTTTCTCCCCGGTTTACTTGGCTCTTTTCGTTTTCCTTTTGGCTTTTGTTTCCTGCTCGGTTGGCTTTGCTTTCTACTGCTGATTTTTCTTTTTGGTTGGTTCTTTTTCTTTCCAGACCATGCCTTTGCATTATTTTCATCTGTTCTCAGAGTTTGTCTCCTCTATTTCTTTGGCTTTCATTACTTTCCTCCTTCTTCCACTTACCTTGCCTTTCCTTAGCTGACGTTAGCCCTCTGGTTCTTCATTCCTACATCCTGGCTGTCCTAGCCTGTGTCCTTGTCGTGGACTGGAGGCTTTTCCTCGGATGCCTGGCAGCATCCATGCCCGGTAGCTACCCCGACCTCCTCCTCGGCATGACCACGAGCGCTTTCCCTTCCTCCAGAGAGATGTTTTTTCCTGCTTGCAGCCACGGACTCCTGCACGGGCGCCAGCTGAGGAAGTGCATCTCTGCTGGAGGTCGCAGCCTGCCCAGTAGCTACCCTTTCCTCCTCCCGGGCACGGATGGTGAGCTTTTGGCTGCACCGCAGGCTTTTGTCACCTTTGCTTTGCCGTCTCATTGAATCCCATTTCTTTGCTGTTCTGTTGGTTGTTTCTGTTTCTTTCTGTGTATTGTCCCTTTTTCCACTGGGTCCCATTGGTTTGCTTTCCTTTGTTCACTTGGTTTGGCTTTCTCTACTGCTCCTTTGGCTTTGCTCTCCATTGTTAATTTGATGTTTGTTTGTTTTTTTTGGTTTGCTTTCCTTTTTGCTGTTCATTCTGTTCCTTGGCGCTTGGTTTTCTGGCATTGTTTTGCTTTGTCCTACTTTCTGTTTTGCTTCTTGTCTTTCATTCTGGTTTGCTTTGTTTGTTCATTTTTTTTTCCATATTCTCCCCTTCGATTTTGTTAGCTTTTATATTGTCTCTGTGTGTTGCTTTGAATTTTTTGCTTTGCCATATATTTGCAGTCGACCCCTTTGCTCTTTGTTTGTCCTTTTCTCCCCGGTTTACTTGGCTCTTTTCCTTTTGGCTTTTGTTTCCTGCTCGGTTGGCTTTGCTTTCTACTGCTGATTTTTCTTTTTGGTTGGTTCTTTTTCTTTCCAGACCATGCCTTTGCATTATTTTCATCTGTTCTCAGAGTTTGTCTCCTCTATTTCTTTGGCTTTCATTACTTTCCTCCTTCTTCCACTTACCTTGCCTTTCCTTAGCTGACGTTAGCCCTCTGGTTCTTCATTCCTACATCCTGGCTGTCCTAGCCTGTGTCCTTGTCGTGGACTGGAGGCTTTTCCTCGGATGCCTGGCAGCATCCATGCCCGGTAGCTACCCTGACCTCCTCCTCGGCATGACCACGAGCGCTTTCCCTTCCTCCAGAGAGATGTTTTGTCCTGCTTGCAGCCGCGGACTCCTGCACGGGCGCCAGCTGAGGAAGTGCATCTCTGCTGGATGTCGCAGCCTGCCCAGTAGCTACCCTTTCCTCCTCCCAGGCACGGATGGTGAGCTTTTGGCTGCACTGCAGGCTCTTGTCACCTTTGCTTTGCCGTCTCATTGAATCCCATTTCTTTGCTGTTCTGTTGGTTGTTTCTGTTTCTTTCTGTGTGTTGTCCCTTTTTCCACTGGGTCCCATTGGTTTGCTTTCCTTTGTTCACTTGGTTTTGCTTTCTCTACTGCTCCTTTGGCTTTGCTCTCCATTGTTAATTTCGTGTTTGTTTGTTTCTTTTGGTTTGCTTTCCTTTTTGTTGTTCATTCTGTTCCTTGGCTCTTGGTTTTCTGGCATTGTTTTGCTTTGTCCTACTTTCTGTTTTGCTTCTTGTCTTTCATTCTGGTTTGCTTTGTTTGTTTGTTTCTTTTCCATGTTCTCCCCTTCGATTTTGTTAGCTTTTATATTGTCTCTGTGTGTTGCTTTGAATTTTTTGCTTTGCCATATATTTGGAGTCGGCCCCTTTGCTCTTTGTTTGTCCTTTTCTCCCCGGTTTACTTGGCTCTTTTCCTTTTCCTTTTGGCTTTTGTTTCCTGCTCGGTTGGCTTTGCTTTCTACTGCTGATTTTTCTTTTTGGTTGGTTCTTTTTCTTTCCAGACCATGCCTTTGCATTATTTTCATCTGTTCTCAGAGTTTGTCTCCTCTATTTCTTTGGCTTTCATTACTTTCCTCCTTCTTCCACTTACCTTGCCTTTCCTTAGCTGACGTTAGCCCTCTGGTTCTTCATTCCTACATCCTGGCTGTCCTAGCCTGTGTCCTTGTCGTGGACTGGAGGCTTTTCCTCGGATGCCTGGCAGCATCCGTGCCCGGTAGCTACCCTGACCTCCTCCTCGGCATGACCACGAGCGCTTTCCCTTCCTGCAGAGAGATGTTTTGTCCTGCTTGCAGCCGCGGACTCCTGCACGGGCGCCAGCTGAGGAAGTGCATCTCTGCTGGAGGTCGCAGCCTGCCCAGTAGCTACCCTTTCCTCCTCCCGGGCACGGATGGTGAGCTTTTGGCTGCACCGCAGGCTCTTGTCACCTTTGCTTTGCCGTCTCATTGAATCCCATTTCTTTGCTGTTCTGTTGGTTGTTTCTGTTTCTTTCTGTGTATTGTCCCTTTTTCCACTGGGTCCCATTGGTTTGCTTTCTTTTGTTCACTTGGTTTTGCTTTCTCTACTGCTCCTTTGGCTTTGCTCTCCATTGTTAATTTCGTGTTTGTTTGTTTCTTTTGGTTTGCTTTCCTTTTTGTTGTTCATTCTGTTCCTTGGCTCTTGGTTTTCTGGCATTGTTTTGCTTTGTCCTACTTTCTGTTTTGCTTCTTGTCTTTCATTCTGGTTTGTTTTTTTTGTTTTTTTTTCCATGTTCTCTTCCTAGATTTTGTTAGCTTTTATATTGTCTCTGTGTGTTGCTTTGAATTTTTTGCTTTGCCATATGTTTGCAGTCGACCCCTTTGCTCTTTGTCCTTTTCTCCTCGGTTTACTTGGCTCTTTTCCTTTTCCTTTTGGCTTTTGTTTCCTGCTCGGTTGGCTTTGCTTTCTACTGCTGATTTTTCTTTTTGGTTGGTTCTTTTTCTTTCCAGACCATGCCTTTGCATTATTTTCATCTGTTCTCAGAGTTTGTCTCCTCTATTTCTTTGGCTTTCATTACTTTCCTCCTTCTTCCACTTACCTTGCCTTTCCTTAGCTGACGTTAGCCCTCTGGTTCTTCATTCCTACATCCTGGCTGTCCTAGCCTGTGTCCTTGTCGTGGACTGGAGGCTTTTCCTCGGATGCCTGGCAGCATCCATGCCCGGTAGCTACCCCGACCTCCTCCTCGGCATGACCACGAGCGCTTTCCCTTCCTCCAGAGAGATGTTTTGTCCTGCTTGCAGCCGCGGACTCCTGCACGGGCGCCAGCTGAGGAAGTGCATCTCTGCTGGAGGTCGCAGCCTGCCCAGTAGCTACCCTTTCCTCCTCCCGGGCACGGATGGTGAGCTTTTGGCTGCACCGCAGGCTCTTGTCACCTTTGCTTTGCCGTCTCATTGAATCCCATTTCTTTGCTGTTCTGTTGGTTGTTTCTGTTTCTTTCTGTGTATTGTCCCTTTTTCCACTGGGTCCCATTGGTTTGCTTTCTTTTGTTCACTTGGTTTTGCTTTCTCTACTGCTCCTTTGGCTTTGCTCTCCATTGTTAATTTTGTGTTTGTTTGTTTCTTTTGGTTTGCTTTCCTTTTTGTTGTTCATTCTGTTCCTTGGCGCTTGGTTTTCTGGCATTGTTTTGCTTTGTCCTACTTTCTGTTTTGCTTCTTGTCTTTCATTCTGGTTTGCTTTGTTTGTTCATTTTTTTTCCATGTTCTCTTCCTAGATTTTGTTAGCTTTTATATTGTCTCTGTGTGTTGCTTTGAATTTTTTGCTTTGCCATATATTTGCAGTCGACCCCTTTGCTCTTTGTTTGTCCTTTTCTGCCCGGTTTACTTGGCTCTTTTCGTTTTCCTTTTGGCTTTTGTTTCCTGCTCGGTTGGCTTTGCTTTCTACTGCTGATTTTTCTTTTTGGTTGGTTCTTTTTCTTTCCAGACCATGCCTTTGCATTATTTTCATCTGTTCTCAGAGTTTGTCTCCTCTATTTCTTTGGCTTTCATTACTTTCCTCCTTCTTCCACTTACCTTGCCTTTCCTTAGCTGACGTTAGCCCTCTGGTTCTTCATTCCTACATCCTGGCTGTCCTAGCCTGTGTCCTTGTCGTGGACTGGAGGCTTTTCCTCGGATGCCTGGCAGCATCCGTGCCCGGTAGCTACCCTGACCTCCTCCTCGGCATGACCACGAGCGCTTTCCCTTCCTCCAGAGAGATGTTTTGTCCTGCTTGCAGCCGCGGACTCCTGCACGGGCGCCAGCTGAGGAAGTGCATCTCTGCTGGAGGTCGCAGCCTGCCCAGTAGCTACCCTTTCCTCCTCCCGGGCACGGATGGTGAGCTTTTGGCTGCACCGCAGGCTCTTGTCACCTTTGCTTTGCCGTCTCATTGAATCCCATTTCTTTGCTGTTCTGTTGGTTGTTTCTGTTTCTTTCTGTGTATTGTCCCTTTTTCCACTGGGTCCCATTGGTTTGCTTTCCTTTGTTCACTTGGTTTGGCTTTCTCTACTGCTCCTTTGGCTTTGCTCTCCATTGTTAATTTGATGTTTGTTTGGTTTTTTTGGTTTGCTTTCCTTTTTGTTGTTCATTCTGTTCCTTGGCGCTTGGTTTTCTGGCATTGTTTTGCTTTGTCCTACTTTCTGTTTTGCTTCTTGTCTTTCATTCTGGTTTGCATTGTTTGTTCATTTTTTTTTCCATGTTCTCTTCTTAGATTTTGTTAGCTTTTATATTGTCTCTGTGTGTTGCTTTGAATTTTTTGCTTTGCCATATATTTGGAGTCGACCCCTTTGCTCTTTGTCCTTTTCTGCCCGGTTTACTTGGCTCTTTTCGTTTTCCTTTTGGCTTTTGTTTCCTGCTCGGTTGGCTTTGCTTTCTACTGCTGATTTTTCTTTTTGGTTGGTTCTTTTTCTTTCCAGACCATGCCTTTGCATTATTTTCATCTGTTCTCAGAGTTTGTCTCCTCTATTTCTTTGGCTTTCATTACTTTCCTCCTTCTTCCACTTACCTTGCCTTTCCTTAGCTGACGTTAGCCCTCTGGTTCTTCATTCCTACATCCTGGCTGTCCTAGCCTGTGTCCTTGTCGTGGACTGGAGGCTTTTCCTCGGATGCCTGGCAGCATCCGTGCCCGGTAGCTACCCTGACCTCCTCCTCGGCATGACCACGATCGCTTTCCCTTCCTCCAGAGAGATGTTTTGTCCTGCTTGCAGCCGCGGACTCCTGCACGGGCGCCAGCTGAGGAAGTGCATCTCTGCTGGAGGTCGCAGCCTGCCCAGTAGCTACCCTTTCCTCCTCCCGGGCACGGATGGTGAGCTTTTGGCTGCACCGCAGGCTCTTGTCACCTTTGCTTTGCCGTCTCATTGAATCCCATTTCTTTGCTGTTCTGTTGGTTGTTTCTGTTTCTTTCTGTGTATTGTCCCTTTTTCCACTGGGTCCCATTGGTTTGCTTTCCTTTGTTCACTTGGTTTTGCTTTCTCTACTGCTCCTTTGGCTTTGCTCTCCATTGTTAATTTCATGTTTGTTTGTTTCTTTTGGTTTGCTTCCCTTTTTGTTGTTCATTCTGTTCCTTGGCGCTTGGTTTTCTGGCATTGTTTTGCTTTGTCCTACTTTCTGTTTTGCTTCTTGTCTTTCATTCTGGTTTGCTTTGTTTGTTCATTTTTTTTTTCCATATTATCCCCTTCGATTTTGTTAGCTTTTATATTGTCTCTGTGTGTTGCTTTGAATTTTTTGCTTTGCCATATATTTGCAGTCGACCCCTTTGCTCTTTGTCCTTTTCTCCCCGGTTTACTTGGCTCTTTTCCTTTTCCTTTTGGCTTTTGTTTCCTGCTCGGTTGGCTTTGCTTTCTACTGCTGATGTTTCTTTTTGGTTGGTTCTTTTTCTTTCCAGACCATGCCTTTGCATTATTTTCATCTGTTCTCAGAGTTTGTCTCCTCTATTTCTTTGGCTTTCATTACTTTCCTCCTTCTTCCACTTACCTTGCCTTTCCTTAGCTGACGTTAGCCCTCTGGTTCTTCATTCCTACATCCTGGCTGTCCTAGCCTGTGTCCTTGTCGTGGACTGGAGGCTTTTCCTCGGATGCCTGGCAGCATCCGTGCCCGGTAGCTACCCTGACCTCCTCCTCGGCATGACCACGAGCGCTTTCCCTTCCTGCAGAGAGATGTTTTGTCCTGCTTGCAGCCGCGGACTCCTGCACGGGCGCCAGCTGAGGAAGTGCATCTCTGCTGGAGGTCGCAGCCTGCCCAGTAGCTACCCTTTCCTCCTCCCGGGCACGGATGGTGAGCTTTTGGCTGCACCGCAGGCTCTTGTCACCTTTGCTTTGCCGTCTCATTGAATCCCATTTCTTTGCTGTTCTGTTGGTTGTTTCTGTTTCTTTCTGTGTATTGTCCCTTTTTCCACTGGGTCCCATTGGTTTGCTTTCCTTTGTTCACTTGGTTTTGCTTTCTTTACTGCTCCTTTGGCTTTGCTCTCCATTGTTAATTTGATGTTTGTTTGGTTTTTTTGGTTTGCTTTCCTTTTTGTTGTTCATTCTGTTCCTTGGCTCTTGGTTTTCTGGCATTGTTTTGCTTTGTCCTACTTTCTGTTTTGCTTCTTGTCTTTCATTCTGGTTTGCATTGTTTGTTCATTTTTTTTTCCATGTTCTCTTCTTAGATTTTGTTAGCTTTTATATTGTCTCTGTGTGTTGCTTTGAATTTTTTGCTTTGCCATATATTTGGAGTCGACCCCTTTGCTCTTTGTCCTTTTCTGCCCGGTTTACTTGGCTCTTTTCGTTTTCCTTTTGGCTTTTGTTTCCTGCTCGGTTGGCTTTGCTTTCTACTGCTGATTTTTCTTTTTGGTTGGTTCTTTTTCTTTCCAGACCATGCCTTTGCATTATTTTCATCTGTTCTCAAAGTTTGTCTCCTCTATTTCTTTGGCTTTCATTACTTTCCTCCTTCTTCCACTTACCTTGCCTTTCCTTAGCTGACGTTAGCCCTCTGGTTCTTCATTCCTACATCCTGGCTGTCCTAGCCTGTGTCCTTGTCGTGGACTGGAGGCTTTTCCTCGGATGCCTGGCAGCATCCGTGCCCGGTAGCTACCCTGACCTCCTCCTCGGCATGACCACGAGCGCTTTCCCTTCCTGCAGAGAGATGTTTTGTCCTGCTTGCAGCCGCGGACTCCTGCACGGGCGCCAGCTGAGGAAGTGCATCTCTGCTGGAGGTCGCAGCCTGCCCAGTAGCTACCCTTTCCTCCTCCCGGGCACGGATGGTGAGCTTTTGGCTGCACCGCAGGCTCTTGTCACCTTTGCTTTGCCGTCTCATTGAATCCCATTTCTTTGCTGTTCTGTTGGTTGTTTCTGTTTCTTTCTGTGTATTGTCCCTTTTTCCACTGGGTCCCATTGGTTTGCTTTCCTTTGTTCACTTGGTTTTGCTTTCTCTACTGCTCCTTTGGCTTTGCTCTCCATTGTTAATTTCATGTTTGTTTGTTTCTTTTTGTTTGCTTTCCTTTTTGTTGTTCATTCTGTTCCTTGGCTCTTGGTTTTCTGGCATTGTTTTGCTTTGTCCTACTTTCTGTTTTGCTTCTTGTCTTTCATTCTGGTTTGCTTTGTTTGTTCATTTTTTTTTCCATGTTCTCCCCTTCGATTTTGTTAGCTTTTATATTGTCTCTGTGTGTTGCTTTGAATTTTTTGCTTTGCCATATATTTGGAGTCGACCCCTTTGCTCTTTGTCCTTTTCTCCCCGGTTTACTTGGCTCTTTTCGTTTTCCTTTTGGCTTTTGTTTCCTGCTCGGTTGGCTTTGCTTTCTACTGCTGATTTTTCTTTTTGGTTGGTTCTTTTTCTTTCCAGACCATGCCTTTGCATTATTTTCATCTGTTCTCAGAGTTTGTCTCCTCTATTTCTTTGGCTTTCATTACTTTCCTCCTTCTTCCACTTACCTTGCCTTTCCTTAGCTGACGTTAGCCCTCTGGTTCTTCATTCCTACATCCTGGCTGTCCTAGCCTGTGTCCTTGTCGTGGACTGGAGGCTTTTCCTCGGATGCCTGGCAGCATCCGTGCCCGGTAGCTACCCTGACCTCCTCCTCGGCATGACCACGAGCGCTTTCCCTTCCTCCAGAGAGATGTTTTGTCCTGCTTGCAGCCGCGGACTCCTGCACGGGCGCCAGCTGAGGAAGTGCATCTCTGCTGGAGGTCGCAGCCTGCCCAGTAGCTACCCTTTCCTCCTCCCGGGCACGGATGGTGAGCTTTTGGCTGCACCGCAGGCTCTTGTCACCTTTGCTTTGCCGTCTCATTGAATCCCATTTCTTTGCTGTTCTGTTGGTTGTTTCTGTTTCTTTCTGTGTATTGTCCCTTTTTCCACTGGGTCCCATTGGTTTGCTTTCCTTTGTTCACTTGGTTTTGCTTTCTCTACTGCTCCTTTGGCTTTGCTCTCCATTGTTAATTTGATGTTTGTTTGTTTCTTTTGGTTTGCTTTCCTTTTTGTTGTTCATTCTGTTCCTTGGCGCTTGGTTTTCTGGCATTGTTTTGCTTTGTCCTACTTTCTGTTTTGCTTCTTGTCTTTCATTCTGGTTTGCTTTGTTTGTTCATTTTTTTTTCCATATTCTCCCCTTCGATTTTGTTAGCTTTTATATTGTCTCTGTGTGTTGCTTTGAATTTTTTGCTTTGCCATATATTTGGAGTCGACCCCTTTGCTCTTTGTTTGTCCTTTTCTCCCCGGTTTACTTGGCTCTTTTCGTTTTCCTTTTGGCTTTTGTTTCCTGCTCGGTTGGCTTTGCTTTCTACTGCTGATTTTTCTTTTTGGTTGGTTCTTTTTCTTTCCAGACCATGCCTTTGCATTATTTTCATCTGTTCTCAGAGTTTGTCTCCTCTATTTCTTTGGCTTTCATTACTTTCCTCCTTCTTCCACTTACCTTGCCTTTCCTTAGCTGACGTTAGCCCTCTGGTTCTTCATTCCTACATCCTGGCTGTCCTAGCCTGTGTCCTTGTCGTGGACTGGAGGCTTTTCCTCGGATGCCTGGCAGCATCCGTGCCCGGTAGCTACCCCGACCTCCTCCTCGGCATGACCACGAGCGCTTTCCCTTCCTCCAGAGAGATGTTTTGTCCTGCTTGCAGCCGCGGACTCCTGCACGGGCGCCAGCTGAGGAAGTGCATCTCTGCTGGAGGTCGCAGCCTGCCCAGTAGCTACCCTTTCCTCCTCCCGGGCACGGATGGTGAGCTTTTGGCTGCACCGCAGGCTCTTGTCACCTTTGCTTTGCCGTCTCATTGAATCCCATTTCTTTGCTGTTCTGTTGGTTGTTTCTGTTTCTTTCTGTGTATTGTCCCTTTTTCCACTGGGTCCCATTGGTTTGCTTTCCTTTGTTCACTTGGTTTTGCTTTCTCTACTGCTCCTTTGGCTTTGCTCTCCATTGTTAATTTGATGTTTGTTTGTTTCTTTTGGTTTGCTTTCCTTTTTGTTGTTCATTCTGTTCCTTGGCGCTTGGTTTTCTGGCATTGTTTTGCTTTGTCCTACTTTCTGTTTTGCTTCTTGTCTTTCATTCTGGTTTGCTTTGTTTGTTCATTTTTTTTTCCATATTCTCCCCTTCGATTTTGTTAGCTTTTATATTGTCTCTGTGTGTTGCTTTGAATTTTTTGCTTTGCCATATATTTGCAGTCGACCCCTTTTCTCTTTGTTTGTCCTTTTCTCCCCGGTTTACTTGGCTCTTTTCCTTTTCCTTTTGGCTTTTGTTTCCTGCTCGGTTGGCTTTGCTTTCTACTGCTGATTTTTCTTTTTGGTTGGTTCTTTTTCTTTCCAGACCATGCCTTTGCATTATTTTCATCTGTTCTCAGAGTTTGTCTCCTCTATTTCTTTGGCTTTCATTACTTTCCTCCTTCTTCCACTTACCTTGCCTTTCCTTAGCTGACGTTAGCCCTCTGGTTCTTCATTCCTACATCCTGGCTGTCCTAGCCTGTGTCCTTGTCGTGGACTGGAGGCTTTTCCTCGGATGCCTGGCAGCATCCGTGCCCGGTAGCTACCCTGACCTCCTCCTCGGCATGACCACGAGCGCTTTCCCTTCCTGCAGAGAGATGTTTTGTCCTGCTTGCAGCCGCGGACTCCTGCACGGGCGCCAGCTGAGGAAGTGCATCTCTGCTGGAGGTCGCAGCCTGCCCAGTAGCTACCCTTTCCTCCTCCCGGGCACGGATGGTGAGCTTTTGGCTGCACCGCAGGCTCTTGTCACCTTTGCTTTGCCGTCTCATTGAATCCCATTTCTTTGCTGTTCTGTTGGTTGTTTCTGTTTCTTTCTGTGTATTGTCCCTTTTTCCACTGGGTCCCATTGGTTTGCTTTCCTTTGTTCACTTGGTTTTGCTTTCTCTACTGCTCCTTTGGCTTTGCTCTCCATTGTTAATTTGATGTTTTTTTGTTTTTTTTGGTTTGCTTTCCTTTTTGTTGTTCATTCTGTTCCTTGGCGCTTGGTTTTCTGGCATTGTTTTGCTTTGTCCTACTTTCTGTTTTGCTTCTTGTCTTTCATTCTGGTTTGCTTTGTTTGTTCATTTTTTTTTCCATATTCTCCCCTTCGATTTTGTTAGCTTTTATATTGTCTCTGTGTGTTGCTTTGAATTTTTTGCTTTGCCATATATTTGCAGTCGACCCCTTTGCTCTTTGTCCTTTTCTCCCCGGTTTACTTGGCTCTTTTCGTTTTCCTTTTGGCTTTTGTTTCCTGCTCGGTTGGCTTTGCTTTCTACTGCTGATTTTTCTTTTTGGTTGGTTCTTTTTCTTTCCAGACCATGCCTTTGCATTATTTTCATCTGTTCTCAGAGTTTGTCTCCTCTATTTCTTTGGCTTTCATTACTTTCCTCCTTCTTCCACTTACCTTGCCTTTCCTTAGCTGACGTTAGCCCTCTGGTTCTTCATTCCTACATCCTGGCTGTCCTAGCCTGTGTCCTTGTCGTGGACTGGAGGCTTTTCCTCGGATGCCTGGCAGCATCCGTGCCCGGTAGCTACCCTGACCTCCTCCTCGGCATGACCACGAGCGCTTTCCCTTCCTGCAGAGAGATGTTTTGTCCTGCTTGCAGCCGCGGACTCCTGCACGGGCGCCAGCTGAGGAAGTGCATCTCTGCTGGAGGTCGCAGCCTGCCCAGTAGCTACCCTTTCCTCCTCCCGGGCACGGATGGTGAGCTTTTGGCTGCACCGCAGGCTCTTGTCACCTTTGCTTTGCCGTCTCATTGAATCCCATTTCTTTGCTGTTCTGTTGGTTGTTTCTGTTTCTTTCTGTGTATTGTCCCTTTTTCCACTGGGTCCCATTGGTTTGCTTTCCTTTGTTCACTTGGTTTTGCTTTCTCTACTGCTCCTTTGGCTTTGCTCTCCATTGTTAATTTGATGTTTGTTTGTTTCTTTTGGTTTGCATTCCTTTTTGTTGTTCATTCTGTTCCTTGGCTCTTGGTTTTCTGGCATTGTTTTGCTTTGTCCTACTTTCTGTTTTGCTTCTTGTCTTTCATTCTGGTTTGCTTTGTTTGTTCATTTTTTTTTTCATGTTCTCTTCTTAGATTTTGTTAGCTTTTATATTGTCTCTGTGTGTTGCTTTGAATTTTTTGCTTTGCCATATATTTGCAGTCGACCCCTTTGCTCTTTGTCCTTTTCTCCCCGGTTTACTTGGCTCTTTTCGTTTTCCTTTTGGCTTTTGTTTCCTGCTCGGTTGGCTTTGCTTTCTACTGCTGATTTTTCTTTTTGGTTGGTTCTTTTTCTTTCCAGACCATGCCTTTGCATTATTTTCATCTGTTCTCAGAGTTTGTCTCCTCTATTTCTTTGGCTTTCATTACTTTCCTCCTTCTTCCACTTACCTTGCCTTTCCTTAGCTGACGTTAGCCCTCTGGTTCTTCATTCCTACATCCTGGCTGTCCTAGCCTGTGTCCTTGTCGTGGACTGGAGGCTTTTCCTCGGATGCCTGGCAGCATCCGTGCCCGGTAGCTACCCTGACCTCCTCCTCGGCATGACCACGAGCGCTTTCCCTTCCTGCAGAGAGATGTTTTGTCCTGCTTGCAGCCGCGGACTCCTGCACGGGCGCCAGCTGAGGAAGTGCATCTCTGCTGGAGGTCGCAGCCTGCCCAGTAGCTACCCTTTCCTCCTCCCGGGCACGGATGGTGAGCTTTTGGCTGCACCGCAGGCTCTTGTCACCTTTGCTTTGCCGTCTCATTGAATCCCATTTCTTTGCTGTTCTGTTGGTTGTTTCTGTTTCTTTCTGTGTATTGTCCCTTTTTCCACTGGGTCCCATTGGTTTGCTTTCCTTTGTTCACTTGGTTTTGCTTTCTCTACTGCTCCTTTGGCTTTGCTCTCCATTGTTAATTTGATGTTTGTTTGTTTCTTTTGGTTTGCTTTCCTTTTTGTTGTTCATTCTGTTCCTTGGCTCTTGGTTTTCTGGCATTGTTTTGCTTTGTCCTACTTTCTGTTTTGCTTCTTGTCTTTCATTCTGGTTTGCTTTGTTTGTTCATTTTTTTTTCCATATTCTCCCCTTCGATTTTGTTAGCTTTTATATTGTCTCTGTGTGTTGCTTTGAATTTTTTGCTTTGCCATATATTTGCAGTCGACCCCTTTGCTCTTTGTTTGTCCTTTTCTCCCCGGTTTACTTGGCTCTTTTCGTTTTCCTTTTGGCTTTTGTTTCCTGCTCGGTTGGCTTTGCTTTCTACTGCTGATTTTTCTTTTTGGTTGGTTCTTTTTCTTTCCAGACCATGCCTTTGCATTATTTTCATCTGTTCTCAGAGTTTGTCTCCTCTATTTCTTTGGCTTTCATTACTTTCCTCCTTCTTCCACTTACCTTGCCTTTCCTTAGCTGACGTTAGCCCTCTGGTTCTTCATTCCTACATCCTGGCTGTCCTAGCCTGTGTCCTTGTCGTGGACTGGAGGCTTTTCCTCGGATGCCTGGCAGCATCCATGCCCGGTAGCTACCCCGACCTCCTCCTCGGCATGACCACGAGCGCTTTCCCTTCCTGCAGAGAGATGTTTTGTCCTGCTTGCAGCCGCGGACTCCTGCACGGGCGCCAGCTGAGGAAGTGCATCTCTGCTGGAGGTCGCAGCCTGCCCAGTAGCTACCCTTTCCTCCTCCCGGGCACGGATGGTGAGCTTTTGGCTGCACCGCAGGCTCTTGTCACCTTTGCTTTGCCGTCTCATTGAATCCCATTTCTTTGCTGTTCTGTTGGTTGTTTCTGTTTCTTTCTGTGTATTGTCCCTTTTTCCACTGGGTCCCATTGGTTTGCTTTCCTTTGTTCACTTGGTTTTGCTTTCTCTAATGCTCCTTTGGCTTTGCTCTCCATTGTTAATTTGATGTTTGTTTGGTTTTTTTGGTTTGCTTTCCTTTTTGTTGTTCATTCTGTTCCTTGGCTCTTGGTTTTCTGGCATTGTTTTGCTTTGTTCTACTTTCTGTTTTGCTTCTTGTCTTTCATTCTGGTTTGCTTTGTTTGTTCATTTTTTTTTCCATATTCTCCCCTTCGATTTTGTTAGCTTTTATATTGTCTCTGTGTGTTGCTTTGAATTTTTTGCTTTGCCATATATCTGCAGTCGACCCCTTTGCTCTTTGTTTGTCCTTTTCTCCCCGGTTTACTTGGCTCTTTTCGTTTTCCTTTTGGCTTTTGTTTCCTGCTCGGTTGGCTTTGCTTTCTACTGCTGATTTTTCTTTTTGGTTGGTTCTTTTTCTTTCCAGACCATGCCTTTGCATTATTTTCATCTGTTCTCAGAGTTTGTCTCCTCTATTTCTTTGGCTTTCATTACTTTCCTCCTTCTTCCACTTACCTTGCCTTTCCTTAGCTGACGTTAGCCCTCTGGTTCTTTATTCCTACATCCTGGCTGTCCTAGCCTGTGTCCTTGTCGTGGACTGGAGGCTTTTCCTCGGATGCCTGGCAGCATCCGTGCCCGGTAGCTACCCTGACCTCCTCCTCGGCATGACCACGAGCGCTTTCCCTTCCTGCAGAGAGATGTTTTGTCCTGCTTGCAGCCGCGGACTCCTGCACGGGCGCCAGCTGAGGAAGTGCATCTCTGCTGGAGGTCGCAGCCTGCCCAGTAGCTACCCTTTCCTCCTCCCAGGCACGGATGGTGAGCTTTTGGCTGCACCGCAGGCTCTTGTCACCTTTGCTTTGCCGTCTCATTGAATCCCATTTCTTTGCTGTTCTGTTGGTTGTTTCTGTTTCTTTCTGTGTATTGTCCCTTTTTCCACTGGGTCCCATTGGTTTGCTTTCCTTTGTTCACTTGGTTTTGCTTTCTCTACTGCTCCTTTGGCTTTTCTCTCCATTGTTAATTTCATGTTTGTTTGTTTCTTTTGGTTTGCTTTCCTTTTTGTTGTTCATTCTGTTCCTTGGCTCTTGGTTTTCTGGCATTGTTTTGCTTTGTCCTGCTTTCTGTTTTGCTTCTTGTCTTTCATTCTGGTTTGCTTTGTTTGTTCGTTTTTTTTTCCATTTTCTCCCCTTCGATTTTGTTAGCTTTTATATTGTCTCTGTGTGTTGCTTTGAATTTTTTGCTTTGCCATATATTTGGAGTCGAGCCCTTTGCTCTTTGTTTGTCCTTTTCTCCCCGGTTTACTTGGCTCTTTTCGTTTTCCTTTTGGCTTTTGTTTCCTGCTCGGTTGGCTTTGCTTTCTACTGCTGATTTTTCTTTTTGGTTGGTTCTTTTTCTTTCCAGACCATGCCTTTGCATTATTTTCATCTGTTCTCAGAGTTTGTCTCCTCTATTTCTTTGGCTTTCATTACTTTCCTCCTTCTTCCACTTACCTTGCCTTTCCTTAGCTGACGTTAGCCCTCTGGTTCTTCATTCCTACATCCTGGCTGTCCTAGCCTGTGTCCTTGTCGTGGACTGGAGGCTTTTCCTCGGATGCCTGGCAGCATCCGTGCCCGGTAGCTACCCTGACCTCCTCCTCGGCATGACCACGAGCGCTTTCCCTTCCTGCAGAGAGATGTTTTGTCCGGCTTGCAGCCGCGGACTCCTGCACGGGCGCCAGCTGAGGAAGTGCATCTCTGCTGGAGGTCGCAGCCTGCCCAGTAGCTACCCTTTCCTCCTCCCGGGCACGGATGGTGAGCTTTTGGCTGCACCGCAGGCTCTTGTCACCTTTGCTTTGCCGTCTCATTGAATCCCATTTCTTTGCTGTTCTGTTGGTTGTTTCTGTTTCTTTCTGTGTATTGTCCCTTTTTCCACTGGGTCCCATTGGTTTGCTTTCCTTTGTTCACTTGGTTTTGCTTTCTCTACTGCTCCTTTGGCTTTGCTCTCCATTGTTAATTTCATGTTTGTTTGTTTCTTTTGGTTTGCTTCCCTTTTTGTTGTTCATTCTGTTCCTTGGCTCTTGGTTTTCTGGCATTGTTTTGCTTTGTCCTACTTTCTGTTTTGCTTCTTGTCTTTCATTCTGGTTTGCTTTGTTTGTTCATTTTTTTTTCCATATTCTCCCCTTCGATTTTGTTAGCTTTTATATTGTCTCTGTGTGTTGCTTTGAATTTTTTGCTTTGCCATATATCTGCAGTCGACCCCTTTCCTCTTTGTTTGTCCTTTTCTGCCCGGTTTACTTGGCTCTTTTCCTTTTCCTTTTGGCTTTTGTTTCCTGCTCGGTTGGCTTTGCTTTCTACTGCTGATTTTTCTTTTTGGTTGGTTCTTTTTCTTTCCAGACCATGCCTTTGCATTATTTTCATCTGTTCTCAGAGTTTGTCTCCTCTATTTCTTTGGCTTTCATTACTTTCCTCCTTCTTCCACTTACCTTGCCTTTCCTTAGCTGACGTTAGCCCTCTGGTTCTTCATTCCTACATCCTGGCTGTCCTAGCCTGTGTCCTTGTCGTGGACTGGAGGCTTTTCCTCGGATGCCTGGCAGCATCCGTGCCCGGTAGCTACCCCGACCTCCTCCTCGGCATGACCACGAGCGCTTTCCCTACCTCCAGAGAGATGTTTTGTCCTGCTTGCAGCCACGGACTCCTGCACGGGCGCCAGCTGAGGAAGTGCATCTCTGCTGGAGGTCGCAGCCTGCCCAGTAGCTACCCTTTCCTCCTCCCGCGCACGGATGGTGAGCTTTTGGCTGCACCGCAGGCTCTTGTCACCTTTGCTTTGCCGTCTCATTGAATCCCATTTCTTTGCTGTTCTGTTGGTTGTTTCTGTTTCTTTCTGTGTATTGTCCCTTTTTCCACTGGGTCCCATTGGTTTGCTTTCCTTTGTTCACTTGGTTTGGCTTTCTCTACTGCTCCTTTGGCTTTGCTCTCCTTTGTTAATTTCATGTTTGTTTGTTTCTTTTGGTTTGCTTTCCTTTTTGTTGTTCATTCTGTTCCTTGGCGCTTGGTTTTCTGGCATTGTTTTGCTTTGTCCTACTTTCTGTTTTGCTTCTTGTCTTTCATTCTGGTTTGCTTTGTTTGTTCATTTTTTTTCCCCATATTCTCCCCTTCGATTTTGTTAGCTTTTATATTGTCTCTGTGTGTTGCTTTGAATTTTTTGCTTTGCCATATATTTGCAGTCGGCCCCTTTGCTCTTTGTTTGTCCTTTTCTCCTCGGTTTACTTGGCTCTTTTCCTTTTCCTTTTGGCTTTTGTTTCCTGCTCGGTTGGCTTTGCTTTCTACTGCTGATTTTTCTTTTTGGTTGGTTCTTTTTCTTTCCAGACCATGCCTTTGCATTATTTTCATCTGTTCTCAGAGTTTGTCTCCTCTATTTCTTTGGCTTTCATTACTTTCCTCCTTCTTCCACTTACCTTGCCTTTCCTTAGCTGACGTTAGCCCTCTGGTTCTTCATTCCTACATCCTGGCTGTCCTAGCCTGTGTCCTTGTCGTGGACTGGAGGC
Organism: Tetrao urogallus; assembly: GCF_951394365.1. NCBI lineage: Eukaryota > Metazoa > Chordata > Aves > Galliformes > Phasianidae > Tetrao > Tetrao urogallus. The sequence continues at coordinate 149,088 of NC_136835.1, read as the reverse complement.
TTTTCCTCGGATGCCTGGCAGCATCCGTGCCCGGTAGCTACCCTGACCTCCTCCTCGGCATGACCACGAGAGCTTTCCCTTCCTGCAGAGAGATGTTTTGTCCTGCTTGCAGCCGCGGACTCCTGCACGGGCGCCAGCTGAGGAAGTGCATCTCTGCTGGAGGTCGCAGCCTGCCCAGTAGCTACCCTTTCCTCCTCCCAGGCACGGATGGTGAGCTTTTGGCTGCACCGCAGGCTCTTGTCACCTTTGCTTTGCCGTCTCATTGAATCCCATTTCTTTGCTGTTCTGTTGGTTGTTTCTGTTTCTTTCTGTGTATTGTCCCTTTTTCCACTGGGTCCCATTGGTTTGCTTTCCTTTGTTCACTTGGTTTTGCTTTCTCTACTGCTCCTTTGGCTTTGCTCTCCATTGTTAATTTCATGTTTGTTTGTTTCTTTTGGTTTGCTTTCCTTTTTGTTGTTCATTCTGTTCCTTGGCGCTTGGTTTTCTGGCATTGTTTTGCTTTGTCCTACTTTCTGTTTTGCTTCTTGTCTTTCATTCTGGTTTGCTTTGTTTGTTCATTTTTTTTTCCATATTCTCCCCTTCGATTTTGTTAGCTTTTATATTGTCTCTGTGTGTTGCTTTGAATTTTTTGCTTTGCCATATATTTGCAGTCGACCCCTTTTCTCTTTGTTTGTTCTTTTCTCCCCGGTTTACATGGCTATTTTCGTTTTCCTTTTGGCTTTTGTTTCCTGCTCGGTTGGCTTTGCTTTCTACTGCTGATTTTTCTTTTTGGTTGGTTCTTTTTCTTTCCAGACCATGCCTTTGCATTATTTTCATCTGTTCTCAGAGTTTGTCTCCTCTATTTCTTTGGCTTTCATTACTTTCCTCCTTCTTCCACTTACCTTGCCTTTCCTTAGCTGACGTTAGCCCTCTGGTTCTTCATTCCTACATCCTGGCTGTCCTAGCCTGTGTCCTTGTCGTGGACTGGAGGCTTTTCCTCGGATGCCTGGCAGCATCCGTGCCCGGTAGCTACCCCGACCTCCTCCTCGGCATGACCACGATCGCTTTCCCTTCCTCCAGAGAGATGTTTTGTCCTGCTTGCAGCCGCGGGCTCCTGCACGGGCGCCAGCTGAGGAAGTGCATCTCTGCTGGAGGTCGCAGCCTGCCCAGTAGCTACCCTTTCCTCCTCCGGGCGCGGATGGTGAGCTTTTGGCTGCACCGCAGGCTCTTGTCACCTTTGCTTTGCCATCTCATTGAATCCCATTTCTTTGCTGTTCTGTTGGTTGTTTCTGTTTCTTTCTGTGTATTGTCCCTTTTTCCACTGGGTCCCATTGGTTTGCTTTCCTTTGTTCACTTGGTTTTGCTTTCTCTACTGCTCCTTTGGCTTTGCTCTCCTTTGTTAATTTCATGTTTGTTTGTTTCTTTTGGTTTGCTTTCCTTTTTGTTGTTCATTCTGTTCCTTGGCTCTTGGTTTTCTGGCATTGTTTTGCTTTGTCCTACTTTCTGTTTTGCTTCTTGTCTTTCATTCTGGTTTGCTTTGTTTGTTCATTTTTTTTTCCATATTCTCCCCTTCGATTTTGTTAGCTTTTATATTGTCTCTGTGTGTTGCTTTGAATTTTTTGCTTTGCCATATATTTGCAGTCGACCCCTTTGCTCTTTGTTTGTCCTTTTCTCCCCGGTTTACTTGTCTCTTTTCGTTTTCCTTTTGGCTTTTGTTTCCTGCTCGGTTGGCTTTGCTTTCTACTGCTGATTTTTCTTTTTGGTTGGTTCTTTTTCTTTCCAGACCATGCCTTTGCATTATTTTCATCTGTTCTCAGAGTTTGTCTCCTCTATTTCTTTGGCTTTCATTACTTTCCTCCTTCTTCCACTTACCTTGCCTTTCCTTAGCTGACGTTAGCCCTCTGGTTCTTCATTCCTACATCCTGGCTGTCCTAGGCTGTGTCCTTGTCGTGGACTGGAGGCTTTTCCTCGGATGCCTGGCAGCATCCGTGCCCGGTAGCTACCCCGACCTCCTCCTCGGCATGACCACGATCGCTTTCCCTTCCTGCAGAGAGATGTTTTGTCCTGCTTGCAGCCGCGGGCTCCTGCACGGGCGCCAGCTGAGGAAGTGCATCTCTGCTGGAGGTCGCAGCCTGCCCAGTAGCTACCCTTTCCTCCTCCGGGCGCGGATGGTGAGCTTTTGGCTGCACCGCAGGCTCTTGTCACCTTTGCTTTGCCATCTCATTGAATCCCATTTCTTTGCTGTTCTGTTGGTTGTTTCTGTTTCTTTCTGTGTATTGTCCCTTTTTCCACTGGGTCCCATTGGTTTGCTTTCCTTTGTTCACTTGGTTTTGCTTTCTCTACTGCTCCTTTGGCTTTGCTCTCCATTGTTAATTTGATGTTTGTTTGGTTTTTTTGGTTTGCTTTCCTTTTTGTTGTTCATTCTGTTCCTTGGCGCTTGGTTTTCTGGCATTGTTTTGCTTTGTCCTACTTTCTGTTTTGCTTCTTGTCTTTCATTCTGGTTTGCTTTGTTTGTTCATTTTTTTTTCCATATTCTCCCCTTCGATTTTGTTAGCTTTTATATTGTCTCTGTGTGTTGCTTTGAATTTTTTGCTTTGCCATATATTTGCAGTCGACCCCTTTGCTCTTTGTTTGTCCTTTTCTCCCCGGTTTACTTGGCTCTTTTCGTTTTCCTTTTGGCTTTTGTTTCCTGCTCGGTTGGCTTTGCTTTCTACTGCTGATTTTTCTTTTTGGTTGGTTCTTTTTCTTTCCAGACCATGCCTTTGCATTATTTTCATCTGTTCTCAGAGTTTGTCTCCTCTATTTCTTTGGCTTTCATTACTTTCCTCCTTCTTCCACTTACCTTGCCTTTCCTTAGCTGACGTTAGCCCTCTGGTTCTTCATTCCTACATCCTGGCTGTCCTAGCCTGTGTCCTTGTCGTGGACTGGAGGCTTTTCCTCGGATGCCTGTCAGCATCCGTGCCCGGTAGCTACCCTGACCTCCTCCTCGGCATGACCACGAGCGCTTTCCCTTCCTGCAGAGAGATGTTTTGTCCTGCTTGCAGCCGCGGACTCCTGCACGGACGCCAGCTGAGGAAGTGCATCTCTGCTGGAGGTCGCAGCCTGCCCAGTAGCTACCCTTTCCTCCTCCCGGGCACGGATGGTGAGCTTTTGGCTGCACCGCAGGCTCTTGTCACCTTTGCTTTGCCGTCTCATTGAATCCCATTTCTTTGCTGTTCTGTTGGTTGTTTCTGTTTCTTTCTGTGTATTGTCCCTTTTTCCACTGGGTCCCATTGGTTTGCTTTCCTTTGTTCACTTGGTTTTGCTTTCTCTACTGCTCCTTTGGCTTTGCTCTCCATTGTTAATTTGATGTTTGTTTGGTTTTTTTGGTTTGCTTTTCTTTTTGTTGTTCATTCTGTTCCTTGGCGCTTGGTTTTCTGGCATTGTTTTGCTTTGTCCTACTTTCTGTTTTGCTTCTTGTCTTTCATTCTGGTTTGCTTTGTTTGTTCATTTTTTTTTCCATGTTCTCTTCTTAGATTTTGTTAGCTTTTATATTGTCTCTGTGTGTTGCTTTGAATTTTTTGCTTTGCCATATATTTGCAGTCGACCCCTTTGCTCTTTGTTTGTCCTTTTCTCCCCGGTTTACTTGGCTCTTTTCGTTTTCCTTTTGGCTTTTGTTTCCTGCTCGGTTGGCTTTGCTTTCTACTGCTGATTTTTCTTTTTGGTTGGTTCTTTTTCTTTCCAGACCATGCCTTTGCATTATTTTCATCTGTTCTCAGAGTTTGTCTCCTCTATTTCTTTGGCTTTCATTACTTTCCTCCTTCTTCCACTTACCTTGCCTTTCCTTAGCTGACGTTAGCCCTCTGGTTCTTCATTCCTACATCCTGGCTGTCCTAGCCTGTGTCCTTGTCGTGGACTGGAGGCTTTTCCTCGGATGCCTGGCAGCATCCGTGCCCGGTAGCTACCCTGACCTCCTCCTCGGCATGACCACGAGCGCTTTCCCTTCCTCCAGAGAGATGTTTTGTCCTGCTTGCAGCCGCGGACTCCTGCACGGGCGCCAGCTGAGGAAGTGCATCTCTGCTGGAGGTCGCAGCCTGCCCAGTAGCTACCCTTTCCTCCTCCCAGGCACGGATGGTGAGCTTTTGGCTGCACCGCAGGCTCTTGTCACCTTTGCTTTGCCGTCTCATTGAATCCCATTTCTTTGCTGTTCTGTTGGTTGTTTCTGTTTCTTTCTGTGTATTGTCCCTTTTTCCATTGGGTCCCATTGGTTTGCTTTCCTTTGTTCACTTGGTTTTGCTTTCTCTACTGCTCCTTTGGCTTTGCTCTCCATTGTTAATTTGATGTTTGTTTGTTTCTTTTGGTTTGCTTTCCTTTTTGTTGTTCATTCTGTTCCTTGGCTCTTGGTTTTCTGGCATTGTTTTGCTTTGTCCTACTTTCTGTTTTGCTTCTTGTCTTTCATTCTGGTTTGCTTTGTTTGTTCATTTTTTTTTCCATATTCTCCCCTTCGATTTTGTTAGCTTTTATATTGTCTCTGTGTGTTGCTTTGAATTTTTTGCTTTGCCATATATTTGCAGTCGACCCCTTTGCTCTTTGTTTGTCCTTTTCTCCCCGGTTTACTTGGCTCTTTTCGTTTTCCTTTTGGCTTTTGTTTCCTGCTCGGTTGGCTTTGCTTTCTACTGCTGATTTTTCTTTTTGGTTGGTTCTTTTTCTTTCCAGACCATGCCTTTGCATTATTTTCATCTGTTCTCAGAGTTTGTCTCCTCTATTTCTTTGGCTTTCATTACTTTCCTCCTTCTTCCACTTACCTTGCCTTTCCTTAGCTGACGTTAGCCCTCTGGTTCTTCATTCCTACATCCTGGCTGTCCTAGCCTGTGTCCTTGTCGTGGACTGGAGGCTTTTCCTCGGATGCCTGGCAGCATCCGTGCCCGGTAGCTACCCTGACCTCCTCCTCGGCATGACCACGAGCGCTTTCCCTTCCTCCAGAGAGATGTTTTGTCCTGCTTGCAGCCGCGGACTCCTGCACGGGCGCCAGCTGAGGAAGTGCATCTCTGCTGGAGGTCGCAGCCTGCCCAGTAGCTACCCTTTCCTCCTCCCGGGCACGGATGGTGAGCTTTTGGCTGCACCGCAGGCTCTTGTCACCTTTGCTTTGCCGTCTCATTGAATCCCATTTCTTTGCTGTTCTGTTGGTTGTTTCTGTTTCTTTCTGTGTATTGTCCCTTTTTCCACTGGGTCCCATTGGTTTGCTTTCCTTTGTTCACTTGGTTTGGCTTTCTCTACTGCTCCTTTGGCTTTGCTCTCCATTGTTAATTTGATGTTTGTTTGTTTCTTTTGGTTTGCTTTCCTTTTTGTTGTTCATTCTGTTCCTTGGCGCTTGGTTTTCTGGCATTGTTTTGCTTTGTCCTACTTTCTGTTTTGTTTCTTGTCTTTCATTCTGGTTTGCTTTGTTTGTTCATTTTTTTTTCCATATTCTCCCCTTCGATTTTGTTAGCTTTTATATTGTCTCTGTGTGTTGCTTTGAATTTTTTGCTTTGCCATATATTTGGAGTCGAGCCCTTTGCTCTTTGTTTGTCCTTTTCTCCCCGGTTTACTTGGCTCTTTTCGTTTTCCTTTTGGCTTTTGTTTCCTGCTCGGTTGGCTTTGCTTTCTACTGCTGATTTTTCTTTTTGGTTGGTTCTTTTTCTTTCCAGACCATGCCTTTGCATTATTTTCATCTGTTCTCAGAGTTTGTCTCCTCTATTTCTTTGGCTTTCATTACTTTCCTCCTTCTTCCACTTACCTTGCCTTTCCTTAGCTGACGTTAGCCCTCTGGTTCTTCATTCCTACATCCTGGCTGTCCTAGCCTGTGTCCTTGTCGTGGACTGGAGGCTTTTCCTCGGATGCCTGGCAGCATCCGTGCCCGGTAGCTACCCTGACCTCCTCCTCGGCATGACCACGAGCGCTTTCCCTTCCTGCAGAGAGATGTTTTGTCCTGCTTGCAGCCGCGGACTCCTGCACGGGCGCCAGCTGAGGAAGTGCATCTCTGCTGGAGGTCGCAGCCTGCCCAGTAGCTACCCTTTCCTCCTCCCAGGCACGGATGGTGAGCTTTTGGCTGCACCGCAGGCTCTTGTCACCTTTGCTTTGCCGTCTCATTGAATCCCATTTCTTTGCTGTTCTGTTGGTTGTTTCTGTTTCTTTCTGTGTATTGTCCCTTTTTCCACTGGGTCCCATTGGTTTGCTTTCTTTTGTTCACTTGGTTTTGCTTTCTCTACTGCTCCTTTGGCTTTGCTCTCCATTGTTAATTTGATGTTTGTTTGGTTTTTTTGGTTTGCTTTCCTTTTTGTTGTTCATTCTGTTCCTTGGCTCTTGGTTTTCTGGCATTGTTTTGCTTTGTCCTACTTTCTGTTTTGCTTCTTGTCTTTCATTCTGGTTTGCTTTGTTTGTTCATTTTTTTTCCATATTCTCCCCTTCGATTTTGTTAGCTTTTATATTGTCTCTGTGTGTTGCTTTGAATTTTTTGCTTTGCCATATATTTGCAGTCGACCCCTTTGCTCTTTGTCCTTTTCTCCCCGGTTTACTTGGCTCTTTTCGTTTTCCTTTTGGCTTTTGTTTCCTGCTCGGTTGGCTTTGCTTTCTACTGCTGATTTTTCTTTTTGGTTGGTTCTTTTTCTTTCCAGACCATGCCTTTGCATTATTTTCATCTGTTCTCAGAGTTTGTCTCCTCTATTTCTTTGGCTTTCATTACTTTCCTCCTTCTTCCACTTACCTTGCCTTTCCTTAGCTGACGTTAGCCCTCTGGTTCTTCATTCCTACATCCTGGCTGTCCTAGCCTGTGTCCTTGTCGTGGACTGGAGGCTTTTCCTCGGATGCCTGGCAGCATCCGTGCCCGGTAGCTACCCTGACCTCCTCCTTGGCATGACCACGAGCGCTTTCCCTTCCTCCAGAGAGATGTTTTGTCCTGCTTGCAGCCGCGGACTCCTGCACGGGCGCCAGCTGAGGAAGTGCATCTCTGCTGGAGGTCGCAGCCTGCCCAGTAGCTACCCTTTCCTCCTCCCGGGCACGGATGGTGAGCTTTTGGCTGCACCGCAGGCTCTTGTCACCTTTGCTTTGCCGTCTCATTGAATCCCATTTCTTTGCTGTTCTGTTGGTTGTTTCTGTTTCTTTCTGTGTATTGTCCCTTTTTCCACTGGGTCCCATTGGTTTGCTTTCCTTTGTTCACTTGGTTTTGCTTTCTCTACTGCTCCTTTGGCTTTGCTCTCCATTGTTAATTTCATGTTTGTTTGTTTCTTTTGGTTTGCTTTCCTTTTTGTTGTTCATTCTGTTCCTTGGCGCTTGGTTTTCTGGCATTGTTTTGCTTTGTCCTACTTTCTGTTTTGCTTCTTGTCTTTCATTCTGGTTTGCTTTGTTTGTTCATTTTTTTTTCCATATTCTCCCCTTCGATTTTGTTAGCTTTTATATTGTCTCTGTGTGTTGCTTTGAATTTTTTGCTTTGCCATATATTTGCAGTCGACCCCTTTTCTCTTTGTTTGTTCTTTTCTCCCCGGTTTACATGGCTATTTTCGTTTTCCTTTTGGCTTTTGTTTCCTGCTCGGTTGGCTTTGCTTTCTACTGCTGATTTTTCTTTTTGGTTGGTTCTTTTTCTTTCCAGACCATGCCTTTGCATTATTTTCATCTGTTCTCAGAGTTTGTCTCCTCTATTTCTTTGGCTTTCATTACTTTCCTCCTTCTTCCACTTACCTTGCCTTTCCTTAGCTGACGTTAGCCCTCTGGTTCTTCATTCCTACATCCTGGCTGTCCTAGGCTGTGTCCTTGTCGTGGACTGGAGGCTTTTCCTCGGATGCCTGGCAGCATCCGTGCCCGGTAGCTACCCTGACCTCCTCCTCGGCATGACCACGAGCGCTTTCCCTTCCTCCAGAGAGATGTTTTGTCCTGCTTGCAGCCGCGGACTCCTGCACGGGCGCCAGCTGAGGAAGTGCATCTCTGCTGGAGGTCGCAGCCTGCCCAGTAGCTACCCTTTCCTCCTCCCGGGCACGGATGGTGAGCTTTTGGCTGCACCGCAGGCTCTTGTCACCTTTGCTTTGCCGTCTCATTGAATCCCATTTCTTTGCTGTTCTGTTGGTTGTTTCTGTTTCTTTCTGTGTATTGTCCCTTTTTCCACTGGGTCCCATTGGTTTGCTTTCCTTTGTTCACTTGGTTTTGCTTTCTCTACTGCTCCTTTGGCTTTGCTCTCCATTGTTAATTTCGTGTTTGTTTGTTTCTTTTGGTTTGCTTTCCTTTTTGTTGTTCATTCTGTTCCTTGGCTCTTGGTTTTCTGGCATTGTTTTGCTTTGTCCTACTTTCTGTTTTGCTTCTTGTCTTTCATTCTGGTTTGCTTTGTTTGTTCATTTTTTTTCCATATTCTCCCCTTCGATTTTGTTAGCTTTTATATTGTCTCTGTGTGTTGCTTTGAATTTTTTGCTTTGCCATATATTTGCAGTCGACCCCTTTGCTCTTTGTTTGTCCTTTTCTCCCCGGTTTACTTGGCTCCTTTCCTTTTCCTTTTGGCTTTTGTTTCCTGCTCGGTTGGCTTTGCTTTCTACTGCTGATTTTTCTTTTTGGTTGGTTCTTTTTCTTTCCAGACCATGCCTTTGCATTATTTTCATCTGTTCTCAGGGTTTGTCTCCTCTATTTCTTTGGCTTTCATTACTTTCCTCCTTCTTCCACTTACCTTGCCTTTCCTTAGCTGACGTTAGCCCTCTGGTTCTTCATTCCTACATCCTGGCTGTCCTAGCCTGTGTCCTTGTCGTGGACTGGAGGCTTTTCCTCGGATGCCTGGCAGCATCCGTGCCCGGTAGCTTCCCTGACCTCCTCCTCGGCATGACCACGAGCGCTTTCCCTTCCTGCAGAGAGATGTTTTGTCCTGCTTGCAGCCGCGGACTCCTGCACGGGCGCCAGCTGAGGAAGTGCATCTCTGCTGGAGGTTGCAGCCTGCCCAGTAGCTACCCTTTCCTCCTCCCAGGCACGGATGGTGAGCTTTTGGCTGCACCGCAGGCTCTTGTCACCTTTGCTTTGCCGTCTCATTGAATCCCATTTCTTTGCTGTTCTGTTGGTTGTTTCTGTTTCTTTCTGTGTATTGTCCCTTTTTCCACTGGGTCCCATTGGTTTGCTTTCCTTTGTTCACTTGGTTTGGCTTTCTCTACTGCTCCTTTGGCTTTGCTCTCCATTGTTAATTTGATGTTTGTTTGGTTTTTTTGGTTTGCTTTCCTTTTTGTTGTTTATTCTGTTCCTTGGCTCTTGGTTTTCTGGCATTGTTTTGCTTTGTCCTACTTTCTGTTTTGCTTCTTGTCTTTCATTCTGGTTTGCTTTGTTTGTTCATTTTTTTTTCCATATTCTCCCCTTCGATTTTGTTAGCTTTCATATTGTCTCTGTGTGTTGCTTTGAATTTTTTGCTTTGCCATATATTTGCAGTCGACCCCTTTGCTCTTTGTTTGTCCTTTTCTCCCCGGTTTACTTGGCTCTTTTCGTTTTCCTTTTGGCTTTTGTTTCCTGCTCGGTTGGCTTTGCTTTCTACTGCTGATTTTTCCTTTTGGTTGGTTCTTTTTCTTTCCAGACCATGCCTTTGCATTATTTTCATCTGTTCTCAGAGTTTGTCTCCTCTATTTCTTTGGCTTTCATTACTTTCCTCCTTCTTCCACTTACCTTGCCTTTCCTTAGCTGACGTTAGCCCTCTGGTTCTTCATTCCTACATCCTGGCTGTCCTAGCCTGTGTCCTTGTCGTGGACTGGAGGCTTTTCCTCGGATGCCTGGCAGCATCCGTGCCCGGTAGCTACCCTGACCTCCTCCTCGGCATGACCACGAGCGCTTTCCCTTCCTGCAGAGAGATGTTTTGTCCTGCTTGCAGCCGCAGACTCCTGCACGGGCGCCAGCTGAGGAAGTGCATCTCTGCTGGAGGTTGCAGCCTGCCCAGTAGCTACTCTTTCCTCCTCCCAGGCACGGATGGTGAGCTTTTGGCTGCACCGCAGGCTCTTGTCACCTTTGCTTTGCCGTCTCATTGAATCCCATTTCTTTGCTGTTCTGTTGGTTGTTTCTGTTTCTTTCTGTGTATTGTCCCTTTTTCCACTGGGTCCCATTGGTTTGCTTTCCTTTGTTCACTTGGTTTGGCTTTCTCTACTGCTCCTTTGGCTTTGCTCTCCATTGTTAATTTGATGTTTGTTTGGTTTTTTTGGTTTGCTTTCCTTTTTGTTGTTCATTCTGTTCCTTGGCTCTTGGTTTTCTGGCATTGTTTTGCTTTGTCCTACTTTCTGTTTTGCTTCTTGTCTTTCATTCTGGTTTGCTTTGTTTGTTCATTTTTTTTTTCATGTTCTCTTCTTAGATTTTGTTAGCTTTTATATTGTCTCTGTGTGTTGCTTTGAATTTTTTGCTTTGCCATATATTTGCAGTCGACCCCTTTGCTCTTTGTCCTTTTCTCCCCGGTTTACTTGGCTCTTTTCCTTTTCCTTTTGGCTTTTGTTTCCTGCTCGGTTGGCTTTGCTTTCTACTGCTGATTTTTCTTTTTGGTTGGTTCTTTTTCTTTCCAGACCATGCCTTTGCATTATTTTCATCTGTTCTCAGAGTTTGTCTCCTCTATTCCTTTGGCTTTCATTACTTTCCTCCTTCTTCCACTTACCTTGCCTTTCCTTAGCTGACGTTAGCCCTCTGGTTCTTCATTCCTACATCCTGGCTGTCCTAGCCTGTGTCCTTGTCGTGGACTGGAGGCTTTTCCTCGGATGCCTGGCAGCATCCGTGCCCGGTAGCTACCCTGACCTCCTCCTCGGCATGACCACGAGCGCTTTCCCTTCCTGCAGAGAGATGTTTTGTCCTGCTTGCAGCCGCGGACTCCTGCACGGGCGCCAGCTGAGGAAGTGCATCTCTGCTGGAGGTCGCAGCCTGCCCAGTAGCTACCCTTTCCTCCTCCCGGGCACGGATGGTGAGCTTTTGGCTGCACCGCAGGCTCTTGTCACCTTTGCTTTGCCGTCTCATTGAATCCCATTTCTTTGCTGTTCTGTTGGTTGTTTCTGTTTCTTTCTGTGTATTGTCCCTTTTTCCACTGGGTCCCATTGGTTTGCTTTCCTTTGTTCACTTGGTTTGGCTTTCTCTACTGCTCCTTTGGCTTTGCTCTCCATTGTTAATTTGATGTTTGTTTGGTTTTTTTGGTTTGCTTTCCTTTTTGTTGTTCATTCTGTTCCTTGGCTCTTGGTTTTCTGGCATTGTTTTGCTTTGTCCTACTTTCTGTTTTGCTTCTTGTCTTTCATTCTGGTTTGCTTTGTTTGTTCATTTTTTTTTCCATATTCTCCCCTTCGATTTTGTTAGCTTTTATATTGTCTCTGTGTGTTGCTTTGAATTTTTTGCTTTGCCATATATTTGCAGTCGACCCCTTTGCTCTTTGTTTGTCCTTTTCTCCCCGGTTTACTTGGCTCTTTTCCTTTTCCTTTTGGCTTTTGTTTCCTGCTCGGTTGGCTTTGCTTTCTACTGCTGATTTTTCTTTTTGGTTGGTTCTTTTTCTTTCCAGACCATGCCTTTGCATTATTTTCATCTGTTCTCAGAGTTTGTCTCCTCTATTTCTTTGGCTTTCATTACTTTCCTCCTTCTTCCACTTACCTTGCCTTTCCTTAGCTGACGTTAGCCCTCTGGTTCTTCATTCCTACATCCTGGCTGTCCTAGCCTGTGTCCTTGTCGTGGACTGGAGGCTTTTCCTCGGATGCCTGGCAGCATCCGTGCCCGGTAGCTACCCTGACCTCCTCCTCAGCATGACCACGAGCGCTTTCCCTTCCTCCAGAGAGATGTTTTGTCCTGCTTGCAGCCGCGGACTCCTGCACGGGCGCCAGCTGAGGAAGTGCATCTCTGCTGGAGGTCGCAGCCTGCCCAGTAGCTACCCTTTCCTCCTCCCAGGCACGGATGGTGAGCTTTTGGCTGCACCGCAGGCTCTTGTCACCTTTGCTTTGCCGTCTCATTGAATCCCATTTCTTTGCTGTTCTGTTGGTTGTTTCTGTTTCTTTCTGTGTATTGTCCCTTTTTCCACTGGGTCCCATTGGTTTGCTTTCCTTTGTTCACTTGGTTTTGCTTTCTCTACTGCTCCTTTGGCTTTGCTCTCCATTGTTAATTTGATGTTTGTTTGGTTTTTTTGGTTTGCTTTCCTTTTTGTTGTTCATTCTGTTCCTTGGCTCTTGGTTTTCTGGCATTGTTTTGCTTTGTCCTACTTTCTGTTTTGCTTCTTGTCTTTCATTCTGGTTTGCTTTGTTTGTTCATTTTTTTTTCCATATTCTCCCCTTCGATTTTGTTAGCTTTTATATTGTGTCTGTGTGTTGCTTTGAATTTTTTGCTTTGCCATATATTTGGAGTCGAGCCCTTTGCTCTTTGTTTGTCCTTTTCTCCCCGGTTTACTTGGCTCTTTTCCTTTTCCTTTTGGCTTTTGTTTCCTGCTCGGTTGGCTTTGCTTTCTACTGCTGATTTTTCTTTTTGGTTGGTTCTTTTTCTTTCCAGACCATGCCTTTGCATTATTTTCATCTGTTCTCAGAGTTTGTCTCCTCTATTTCTTTGGCTTTCATTACTTTCCTCCTTCTTCCACTTACCTTGCCTTTCCTTAGCTGACGTTAGCCCTCTGGTTCTTCATTCCTACATCCTGGCTGTCCTAGCCTGTGTCCTTGTCGTGGACTGGAGGCTTTTCCTCGGATGCCTGGCAGCATCCGTGCCCGGTAGCTACCCTGACCTCCTCCTCGGCATGACCACGAGCGCTTTCCCTTCCTCCAGAGAGATGTTTTGTCCTGCTTGCAGCCGCGGACTCCTGCACGGGCGCCAGCTGAGGAAGTGCATCTCTGCTGGAGGTCGCAGCCTGCCCAGTAGCTACCCTTTCCTCCTCCCAGGCACGGATGGTGAGCTTTTGGCTGCACCGCAGTCTCTTGTCACCTTTGCTTTGCCGTCTCATTGAATCCCATTTCTTTGCTGTTCTGTTGGTTGTTTCTGTTTCTTTCTGTGTATTGTCCCTTTTTCCACTGGGTCCCATTGGTTTGCTTTCCTTTGTTCACTTGGTTTTGCTTTCTCTACTGCTCCTTTGGCTTTGCTCTCCATTGTTAATTTGATGTTTGTTTGGTTTTTTTGGTTTGCTTTCCTTTTTGTTGTTCATTCTGTTCCTTGGCTCTTGGTTTTCTGGCATTGTTTTGCTTTGTCCTACTTTCTGTTTTGCTTCTTGTCTTTCATTCTGGTTTGCTTTGTTTGTTCATTTTTTTTTCCATATTCTCCCCTTCGATTTTGTTAGCTTTTATATTGTCTCTGTGTGTTGCTTTGAATTTTTTGCTTTGCCATATATTTGGAGTCGAGCCCTTTGCTCTTTGTCCTTTTCTCCCCGGTTTACTTGGCTCTTTTCCTTTTCCTTTTGGCTTTTGTTTCCTGCTCGGTTGGCTTTGCTTTCTACAGCTGATTTTTCCTTTTGGTTGGTTCTTTTTCTTTCCAGACCATGCCTTTGCATTATTTTCATCTGTTCTCAGAGTTTGTCTCCTCTATTTCTTTGGCTTTCATTACTTTCCTCCTTCTTCCACTTACCTTGCCTTTCCTTAGCTGACGTTAGCCCTCTGGTTCTTCATTCCTACATCCTGGCTGTCCTAGCCTGTGTCCTTGTCGTGGACTGGAGGCTTTTCCTCGGATGCCTGGCAGCATCCGTGCCCGGTAGCTACCGTGACCTCCTCCTCGGCATGACCACGAGCGCTTTCCCTTCCTCCAGAGAGATGTTTTGTCCTGCTTGCAGCCGCGGACTCCTGCACGGGCGCCAGCTGAGGAAGTGCATCTCTGCTGGAGGTCGCAGCCTGCCCAGTAGCTACCCTTTCCTCCTCCCGGGCACGGATGGTGAGCTTTTGTCTGCACCGCAGGCTCTTGTCACCTTTGCTTTGCCGTCTCATTGAATCCCATTTCTTTGCTGTTCTGTTGGTTGTTTCTGTTTCTTTCTGTGTATTGTCTCTTTTTCCACTGGGTCCCATTGGTTTGCTTTCCTTTGTTCACTTGGTTTTGCTTTCTCTACTGCTCCTTTGGCTTTGCTCTCCATTGTTAATTTCATGTTTGTTTGTTTTTTTTGGTTTGCTTTCCTTTTTGTTGTTCATTCTGTTCCTTGGCTCTTGGTTTTCTGGCATTGTTTTGCTTTGTCCTACTTTCTGTTTTGCTTCTTGTCTTTCATTCTGGTTTGCTTTGTTTGTTCATTTTTTTTTTCATGTTCTCTTCTTAGATTTTGTTAGCTTTTATATTGTCTCTGTGTGTTGCTTTGAATTTTTTGCTTTGCCATATATTTGGAGTCGACCCCTTTGCTCTTTGTTTGTCCTTTTCTCCCCGGTTTACTTGGCTCTTTTCGTTTTCCTTTTGGCTTTTGTTTCCTGCTCGGTTGGCTTTGCTTTCTACTGCTGATTTTTCTTTTTGGTTGGTTCTTTTTCTTTCCAGACCATGCCTTTGCATTATTTTCATCTGTTCTCAGAGTTTGTCTCCTCTATTCCTTTGGCTTTCATTACTTTCCTCCTTCTTCCACTTACCTTGCCTTTCCTTAGCTGACGTTAGCCCTCTGGTTCTTCATTCCTACATCCTGGCTGTCCTAGCCTGTGTCCTTGTCGTGGACTGGAGGCTTTTCCTCGGATGCCTGGCAGCATCCGTGCCCGGTAGCTACCCTGACCTCCTCCTCGGCATGACCACGATCGCTTTCCCTTCCTCCAGAGAGATGTTTTGTCCTGCTTGCAGCCGCGGGCTCCTGCACGGGCGCCAGCTGAGGAAGTGCATCTCTGCTGGAGGTCGCAGCCTGCCCAGTAGCTACCCTTTCCTCCTCCCGGGCACGGATGGTGAGCATTTGGCTGCACCGCAGGCTCTTGTCACCTTTGCTTTGCCGTCTCATTGAATCCCATTTCTTTGCTGTTCTGTTGGTTGTTTCTGTTTCTCTCTGTGTATTGTCCCTTTTTCCACTGGGTCCCATTGGTTTGCTTTCCTTTGTTCACTTGGTTTGGCTTTCTCTACTGCTCCTTTGGCTTTGCTCTCCATTGTTAATTTCGTGTTTGTTTGTTTTTTTTGGTTTGCTTTCCTTTTTGTTGTTCATTCTGTTCCTTGGCTCTTGGTTTTCTGGCATTGTTTTGCTTTGTCCTACTTTCTGTTTTGCTTCTTGTCTTTCATTCTGGTTTGCTTTGTTTGTTCATTTTTTTTTCCATATTCTCCCCTTCGATTTTGTTAGCTTTTATATTGTCTCTGTGTGTTGCTTTGAATTTTTTGCTTTGCCATATATTTGCAGTCGACCCCTTTGCTCTTTGTTTGTCCTTTTCTCCCCGGTTTACTTGGCTCTTTTCGTTTTCCTTTTGGCTTTTGTTTCCTGCTCGGTTGGCTTTGCTTTCTACTGCTGATTTTTCCTTTTGGTTGGTTCTTTTTCTTTCCAGACCATGCCTTTGCATTATTTTCATCTGTTCTCAGAGTTTGTCTCCTCTATTTCTTTGGCTTTCATTACTTTCCTCCTTCTTCCACTTACCTTGCCTTTCCTTAGCTGACGTTAGCCCTCTGGTTCTTCATTCCTACATCCTGGCTGTCCTAGCCTGTGTCCTTGTCGTGGACTGGAGGCTTTTCCTCGGATGCCTGGCAGCATCCGTGCCCGGTAGCTACCCTGACCTCCTCCTCGGCATGACCACGAGCGCTTTCCCTTCCTGCAGAGAGATGTTTTGTCCTGCTTGCAGCCGCGGACTCCTGCACGGGCGCCAGCTGAGGAAGTGCATCTCTGCTGGAGGTCGCAGCCTGCCCAGTAGCTACCCTTTCCTCCTCCCGGGCACGGATGGTGAGCATTTGGCTGCACCGCAGGCTCTTGTCACCTTTGCTTTGCCGTCTCATTGAATCCCATTTCTTTGCTGTTCTGTTGGTTGTTTCTGTTTCTCTCTGTGTATTGTCCCTTTTTCCACTGGGTCCCATTGGTTTGCTTTCCTTTGTTCACTTGGTTTGGCTTTCTCTACTGCTCCTTTGGCTTTGCTCTCCATTGTTAATTTCGTGTTTGTTTGTTTTTTTTGGTTTGCTTTCCTTTTTGTTGTTCATTCTGTTCCTTGGCTCTTGGTTTTCTGGCATTGTTTTGCTTTGTCCTACTTTCTGTTTTGCTTCTTGTCTTTCATTCTGGTTTGCTTTGTTTGTTCATTTTTTTTTCCATATTCTCCCCTTCGATTTTGTTAGCTTTTATATTGTCTCTGTGTGTTGCTTTGAATTTTTTGCTTTGCCATATATTTGCAGTCGACCCCTTTGCTCTTTGTTTGTCCTTTTCTCCCCGGTTTACTTGGCTCTTTTCGTTTTCCTTTTGGCTTTTGTTTCCTGCTCGGTTGGCTTTGCTTTCTACTGCTGATGTTTCCTTTTGGTTGGTTCTTTTTCTTTCCAGACCATGCCTTTGCATTATTTTCATCTGTTCTCAGAGTTTGTCTCCTCTATTTCTTTGGCTTTCATTACTTTCCTCCTTCTTCCACTTACCTTGCCTTTCCTTAGCTGACGTTAGCCCTCTGGTTCTTCATTCCTACATCCTGGCTGTCCTAGGCTGTGTCCTTGTCGTGGACTGGAGGCTTTTCCTCGGATGCCTGGCAGCATCCGTGCCCGGTAGCTACCCTGACCTCCTCCTCGGCATGACCACGAGCGCTTTCCCTTCCTCCAGAGAGATGTTTTGTCCTGCTTGCAGCCGCGGACTCCTGCACGGGCGCCAGCTGAGGAAGTGCATCTCTGCTGGAGGTCGCAGCCTGCCCAGTAGCTACCCTTTCCTCCTCCCGGGCACGGATGGTGAGCTTTTGGCTGCACCGCAGGCTCTTGTCACCTTTGCTTTGCCGTCTCATTGAATCCCATTTCTTTGCTGTTCTGTTGGTTGTTTCTGTTTCTTTCTGTGTATTGTCTCTTTTTCCACTGGGTCCCATTGGTTTGCGTTCTTTTGTTCACTTGGTTTTGCTTTCTCTACTGCTCCTTTGGCTTTGCTCTCCATTGTTAATTTCGTGTTTGTTTGTTTATTTTGGTTTGCTTTCCTTTTTGTTGTTCATTCTGTTCCTTGGCTCTTGGTTTTCTGGCATTGTTTTGCTTTGTCCTACTTTCTGTTTTGCTTCTTGTCTTTCATTCTGGTTTGCTTTGTTTGTTCATTTTTTTTTTCATGTTCTCTTCTTAGATTTTGTTAGCTTTTATATTGTCTCTGTGTGTTGCTTTGAATTTTTTGCTTTGCCATATATTTGGAGTCGACCCCTTTGCTCTTTGTTTGTCCTTTTCTCCCCGGTTTACTTGGCTCTTTTCCTTTTCCTTTTGGCTTTTGTTTCCTGCTCGGTTGGCTTTGCTTTCTACTGCTGATTTTTCTTTTTGGTTGGTTCTTTTTCTTTCCAGACCATGCCTTTGCATTATTTTCATCTGTTCTCAGAGTTTGTCTCCTCTATTTCTTTGGCTTTCATTACTTTCCTCCTTCTTCCACTTACCTTGCCTTTCCTTAGCTGACGTTAGCCCTCTGGTTCTTCATTCCTACATCCTGGCTGTCCTAGCCTGTGTCCTTGTCGTGGACTGGAGGCTTTTCCTCGGATGCCTGGCAGCATCCGTGCCCGGTAGCTACCCTGACCTCCTCCTCGGCATGACCACGATCGCTTTCCCTTCCTCCAGAGAGATGTTTTGTCCTGCTTGCAGCCGCGGGCTCCTGCACGGGCGCCAGCTGAGGAAGTGCATCTCTGCTGGAGGTCGCAGCCTGCCCAGTAGCTACCCTTTCCTCCTCCCGGGCACGGATGGTGAGCATTTGGCTGCACCGCAGGCTCTTGTCACCTTTGCTTTGCCGTCTCATTGAATCCCATTTCTTTGCTGTTCTGTTGGTTGTTTCTGTTTCTCTCTGTGTATTGTCCCTTTTTCCACTGGGTCCCATTGGTTTGCTTTCCTTTGTTCACTTGGTTTGGCTTTCTCTACTGCTCCTTTGGCTTTGCTCTCCATTGTTAATTTCGTGTTTGTTTGTTTTTTTTGGTTTGCTTTCCTTTTTGTTGTTCATTCTGTTCCTTGGCTCTTGGTTTTCTGGCATTGTTTTGCTTTGTCCTACTTTCTGTTTTGCTTCTTGTCTTTCATTCTGGTTTGCTTTGTTTGTTCATTTTTTTTTCCATATTCTCCCCTTCGATTTTGTTAGCTTTTATATTGTCTCTGTGTGTTGCTTTGAATTTTTTGCTTTGCCATATATTTGCAGTCGACCCCTTTGCTCTTTGTTTGTCCTTTTCTCCCCGGTTTACTTGGCTCTTTTCGTTTTCCTTTTGGCTTTTGTTTCCTGCTCGGTTGGCTTTGCTTTCTACTGCTGATTTTTCCTTTTGGTTGGTTCTTTTTCTTTCCAGACCATGCCTTTGCATTATTTTCATCTGTTCTCAGAGTTTGTCTCCTCTATTTCTTTGGCTTTCATTACTTTCCTCCTTCTTCCACTTACCTTGCCTTTCCTTAGCTGACGTTAGCCCTCTGGTTCTTCATTCCTACATCCTGGCTGTCCTAGCCTGTGTCCTTGTCGTGGACTGGAGGCTTTTCCTCGGATGCCTGGCAGCATCCGTGCCCGGTAGCTACCCTGACCTCCTCCTCGGCATGACCACGAGCGCTTTCCCTTCCTGCAGAGAGATGTTTTGTCCTGCTTGCAGCCGCGGACTCCTGCACGGGCGCCAGCTGAGGAAGTGCATCTCTGCTGGAGGTCGCAGCCTGCCCAGTAGCTACCCTTTCCTCCTCCCGGGCACGGATGGTGAGCATTTGGCTGCACCGCAGGCTCTTGTCACCTTTGCTTTGCCGTCTCATTGAATCCCATTTCTTTGCTGTTCTGTTGGTTGTTTCTGTTTCTCTCTGTGTATTGTCCCTTTTTCCACTGGGTCCCATTGGTTTGCTTTCCTTTGTTCACTTGGTTTGGCTTTCTCTACTGCTCCTTTGGCTTTGCTCTCCATTGTTAATTTCGTGTTTGTTTGTTTTTTTTGGTTTGCTTTCCTTTTTGTTGTTCATTCTGTTCCTTGGCTCTTGGTTTTCTGGCATTGTTTTGCTTTGTCCTACTTTCTGTTTTGCTTCTTGTCTTTCATTCTGGTTTGCTTTGTTTGTTCATTTTTTTTTTCATGTTCTCTTCTTAGATTTTGTTAGCTTTTATATTGTCTCTGTGTGTTGCTTTGAATTTTTTGCTTTGCCATATATTTGCAGTCGACCCCTTTGCTCTTTGTTTGTCCTTTTCTCCCCGGTTTACTTGGCTCTTTTCCTTTTCCTTTTGGCTTTTGTTTCCTGCTCGGTTGGCTTTGCTTTCTACTGCTGATTTTTCTTTTTGGTTGGTTCTTTTTCTTTCCAGACCATGCCTTTGCATTATTTTCATCTGTTCTCAGAGTTTGTCTCCTCTATTTCTTTGGCTTTCATTACTTTCCTCCTTCTTCCACTTACCTTGCCTTTCCTTAGCTGACGTTAGCCCTCTGGTTCTTCATTCCTACATCCTGGCTGTCCTAGCCTGTGTCCTTGTCGTGGACTGGAGGCTTTTCCTCGGATGCCTGGCAGCATCCGTGCCCGGTAGCTACCCCGACCTCCTCCTCGGCATGACCACGATCGCTTTCCCTTCCTCCAGAGAGATGTTTTGTCCTGCTTGCAGCCGCGGGCTCCTGCACGGGCGCCAGCTGAGGAAGTGCATCTCTGCTGGAGGTCGCAGCCTGCCCAGTAGCTACCCTTTCCTCCTCCCGGGCACGGATGGTGAGCATTTGGCTGCACCGCAGGCTCTTGTCACCTTTGCTTTGCCGTCTCATTGAATCCCATTTCTTTGCTGTTCTGTTGGTTGTTTCTGTTTCTCTCTGTGTATTGTCCCTTTTTCCACTGGGTCCCATTGGTTTGCTTTCCTTTGTTCACTTGGTTTGGCTTTCTCTACTGCTCCTTTGGCTTTGCTCTCCATTGTTAATTTCGTGTTTGTTTGTTTTTTTTGGTTTGCTTTCCTTTTTGTTGTTCATTCTGTTCCTTGGCTCTTGGTTTTCTGGCATTGTTTTGCTTTGTCCTACTTTCTGTTTTGCTTCTTGTCTTTCATTCTGGTTTGCTTTGTTTGTTCATTTTTTTTTCCATATTCTCCCCTTCGATTTTGTTAGCTTTTATATTGTCTCTGTGTGTTGCTTTGAATTTTTTGCTTTGCCATATATTTGCAGTCGACCCCTTTGCTCTTTGTTTGTCCTTTTCTCCCCGGTTTACTTGGCTCTTTTCCTTTTCCTTTTGGCTTTTGTTTCCTGCTCGGTTGGCTTTGCTTTCTACTGCTGATGTTTCCTTTTGGTTGGTTCTTTTTCTTTCCAGACCATGCCTTTGCATTATTTTCATCTGTTCTCAGAGTTTGTCTCCTCTATTTCTTTGGCTTTCATTACTTTCCTCCTTCTTCCACTTACCTTGCCTTTCCTTAGCTGACGTTAGCCCTCTGGTTCTTCATTCCTACATCCTGGCTGTCCTAGCCTGTGTCCTTGTCGTGGACTGGAGGCTTTTCCTCGGATGCCTGGCAGCATCCGTGCCCGGTAGCTACCCTGACCTCCTCCTCGGCATGACCACGAGCGCTTTCCCTTCCTGCAGAGAGATGTTTTGTCCGGCTTGCAGCCGCGGACTCCTGCACGGGCGCCAGCTGAGGAAGTGCATCTCTGCTGGAGGTCGCAGCCTGCCCAGTAGCTACCCTTTCCTCCTCCCGGGCACGGATGGTGAGCTTTTGGCTGCACCGCAGGCTCTTGTCACCTTTGCTTTGCCGTCTCATTGAATCCCATTTCTTTGCTGTTCTGTTGGTTGTTTCTGTTTCTTTCTGTGTATTGTCTCTTTTTCCACTGGGTCCCATTGGTTTGCGTTCTTTTGTTCACTTGGTTTGGCTTTCTCTACTGCTCCTTTGGCTTTGCTCTCCATTGTTAATTTGATGTTTGTTTGGTTTTTTTGGTTTGCTTTCCTTTTTGTTGTTCATTCTGTTCCTTGGCGCTTGGTTTTCTGGCATTGTTTTGCTTTGTCCTACTTTCTGTTTTGCTTCTTGTCTTTCATTCTGGTTTGCTTTGTTTCTTCATTTTTTTTTTCATGTTCTCTTCTTAGATTTTGTTAGCTTTTATATTGTCTCTGTGTGTTGCTTTGAATTTTTTGCTTTGCCATATATTTGCAGTCGACCCCTTTGCTCTTTGTTTGTCCTTTTCTCCCCGGTTTACTTGGCTCTTTTCGTTTTCCTTTTGGCTTTTGTTTCCTGCTCGGTTGGCTTTGCTTTCTACTGCTGATTTTTCTTTTTGGTTGGTTCTTTTTCTTTCCAGACCATGCCTTTGCATTATTTTCATCTGTTCTCAGAGTTTGTCTCCTCTATTTCTTTGGCTTTCATTACTTTCCTCCTTCTTCCACTTACCTTGCCTTTCCTTAGCTGACGTTAGCCCTCTGGTTCTTCATTCCTACATCCTGGCTGTCCTAGCCTGTGTCCTTGTCGTGGACTGGAGGCTTTTCCTCGGATGCCTGGCAGCATCCGTGCCCGGTAGCTACCCTGACCTCCTCCTCGGCATGACCACGATCGCTTTCCCTTCCTCCAGAGAGATGTTTTGTCCTGCTTGCAGCCGCGGACTCCTGCACGGGCGCCAGCTGAGGAAGTGCATCTCTGCTGGAGGTCGCAGCCTGCCCAGTAGCTACCCTTTCCTCCTCCCGGGCACGGATGGTGAGCTTTTGGCTGCACCGCAGGCTCTTGTCACCTTTGCTTTGCCGTCTCATTGAATCCCATTTCTTTGCTGTTCTGTTGGTTGTTTCTGTTTCTTTCTGTGTATTGTCCCTTTTTCCACTGGGTCCCATTGGTTTGCTTTCCTTTGTTCACTTGGTTTGGCTTTCTCTACTGCTCCTTTGGCTTTGCTCTCCATTGTTAATTTCGTGTTTGTTTGTTTTTTTTGGTTTGCTTCCCTTTTTGTTGTTCATTCTGTTCCTTGGCTCTTGGTTTTCTGGCATTGTTTTGCTTTGTCCTACTTTCTGTTTTGCTTCTTGTCTTTCATTCTGGTTTGCTTTGTTTGTTCATTTTTTTTTCCATATTCTCCCCTTCGATTTTGTTAGCTTTTATATTGTCTCTGTGTGTTGCTTTGAATTTTTTGCTTTGCCATATATTTGCAGTCGATCCCTTTGCTCTTTGTTTGTCCTTTTCTCCCCGGTTTACTTGGCTCTTTTCGTTTTCCTTTTGGCTTTTGTTTCCTGCTCGGTTGGCTTTGCTTTCTACTGCTGATTTTTCTTTTTGGTTGGTTCTTTTTCTTTCCAGACCATGCCTTTGCATTATTTTCATCTGTTCTCAGAGTTTGTCTCCTCTATTCCTTTGGCTTTCATTACTTTCCTCCTTCTTCCACTTACCTTGCCTTTCCTTAGCTGACGTTAGCCCTCTGGTTCTTCATTCCTACTTCCTGGCTGTCCTAGCCTGTGTCCTTGTCGTGGACTGGAGGCTTTTCCTCGGATGCCTGGCAGCATCCGTGCCCGGTAGCTACCCTGACCTCCTCCTCGGCATGACCACGAGCGCTTTCCCTTCCTCCAGAGAGATGTTTTGTCCTGCTTGCAGCCGCGGACTCCTGCACGGGCGCCAGCTGAGGAAGTGCATCTCTGCTGGAGGTCGCAGCCTGCCCAGTAGCTACCCTTTCCTCCTCCCGGGCACGGATGGTGAGCTTTTGGCTGCACCGCAGGCTCTTGTCACCTTTGCTTTGCCGTCTCATTGAATCCCATTTCTTTGCTGTTCTGTTGGTTGTTTCTGTTTCTTTCTGTGTATTGTCCCTTTTTCCACTGGGTCCCATTGGTTTGCTTTCCTTTGTTCACTTGGTTTGGCTTTCTCTACTGCTCCTTTGGCTTTGCTCTCCATTGTTAATTTGATGTTTGTTTGGTTTTTTTGGTTTGCTTTCCTTTTTGTTGTTCATTCTGTTCCTTGGCTCTTGGTTTTCTGGCATTGTTTTGCTTTGTCCTACTTTCTGTTTTGCTTCTTGTCTTTCATTCTGGTTTGCTTTGTTTGTTCATTTTTTTTTCCATATTCTCCCCTTCGATTTTGTTAGCTTTTATATTGTCTCTGTGTGTTGCTTTGAATTTTTTGCTTTGCCATATATTTGGAGTCGAGCCCTTTGCTCTTTGTCCTTTTCTCCCCGGTTTACTTGGCTCTTTTCCTTTTCCTTTTGGCTTTTGTTTCCTGCTCGGTTGGCTTTGCTTTCTACAGCTGATTTTTCCTTTTGGTTGGTTCTTTTTCTTTCCAGACCATGCCTTTGCATTATTTTCATCTGTTCTCAGAGTTTGTCTCCTCTATTTCTTTGGCTTTCATTACTTTCCTCCTTCTTCCACTTACCTTGCCTTTCCTTAGCTGACGTTAGCCCTCTGGTTCTTCATTCCTACATCCTGGCTGTCCTAGCCTGTGTCCTTGTCGTGGACTGGAGGCTTTTCCTCGGATGCCTGGCAGCATCCGTGCCCGGTAGCTACCGTGACCTCCTCCTCGGCATGACCACGAGCGCTTTCCCTTCCTCCAGAGAGATGTTTTGTCCTGCTTGCAGCCGCGGACTCCTGCACGGGCGCCAGCTGAGGAAGTGCATCTCTGCTGGAGGTCGCAGCCTGCCCAGTAGCTACCCTTTCCTCCTCCCGGGCACGGATGGTGAGCTTTTGTCTGCACCGCAGGCTCTTGTCACCTTTGCTTTGCCGTCTCATTGAATCCCATTTCTTTGCTGTTCTGTTGGTTGTTTCTGTTTCTTTCTGTGTATTGTCTCTTTTTCCACTGGGTCCCATTGGTTTGCTTTCCTTTGTTCACTTGGTTTTGCTTTCTCTACTGCTCCTTTGGCTTTGCTCTCCATTGTTAATTTCATGTTTGTTTGGTTTTTTTGGTTTGCTTTCCTTTTTGTTGTTCATTCTGTTCCTTGGCTCTTGGTTTTCTGGCATTGTTTTGCTTTGTCCTACTTTCTGTTTTGCTTCTTGTCTTTCATTCTGGTTTGCTTTGTTTGTTCATTTTTTTTTTCATGTTCTCTTCTTAGATTTTGTTAGCTTTTATATTGTCTCTGTGTGTTGCTTTGAATTTTTTGCTTTGCCATATATTTGGAGTCGACCCCTTTGCTCTTTGTTTGTCCTTTTCTCCCCGGTTTACTTGGCTCTTTTCGTTTTCCTTTTGGCTTTTGTTTCCTGCTCGGTTGGCTTTGCTTTCTACTGCTGATTTTTCCTTTTGGTTGGTTCTTTTTCTTTCCAGACCATGCCTTTGCATTATTTTCATCTGTTCTCAGAGTTTGTCTCCTCTATTTCTTTGGCTTTCATTACTTTCCTCCTTCTTCCACTTACCTTGCCTTTCCTTAGCTGACGTTAGCCCTCTGGTTCTTCATTCCTACATCCTGGCTGTCCTAGCCTGTGTCCTTGTCGTGGACTGGAGGCTTTTCCTCGGATGCCTGGCAGCATCCGTGCCCGGTAGCTACCCTGACCTCCTCCTCGGCATGACCACGAGCGCTTTCCCTTCCTGCAGAGAGATGTTTTGTCCTGCTTGCAGCCGCGGACTCCTGCACGGGCGCCAGCTGAGGAAGTGCATCTCTGCTGGAGGTCGCAGCCTGCCCAGTAGCTACCCTTTCCTCCTCCCGGGCACGGATGGTGAGCATTTGGCTGCACCGCAGGCTCTTGTCACCTTTGCTTTGCCGTCTCATTGAATCCCATTTCTTTGCTGTTCTGTTGGTTGTTTCTGTTTCTCTCTGTGTATTGTCCCTTTTTCCACTGGGTCCCATTGGTTTGCTTTCCTTTGTTCACTTGGTTTGGCTTTCTCTACTGCTCCTTTGGCTTTGCTCTCCATTGTTAATTTCGTGTTTGTTTGTTTTTTTTGGTTTGCTTTCCTTTTTGTTGTTCATTCTGTTCCTTGGCTCTTGGTTTTCTGGCATTGTTTTGCTTTGTCCTACTTTCTGTTTTGCTTCTTGTCTTTCATTCTGGTTTGCTTTGTTTGTTCATTTTTTTTTTCATGTTCTCTTCTTAGATTTTGTTAGCTTTTATATTGTCTCTGTGTGTTGCTTTGAATTTTTTGCTTTGCCATATATTTGGAGTCGACCCCTTTGCTCTTTGTTTGTCCTTTTCTCCCCGGTTTACTTGGCTCTTTTCCTTTTCCTTTTGGCTTTTGTTTCCTGCTCGGTTGGCTTTGCTTTCTACTGCTGATTTTTCTTTTTGGTTGGTTCTTTTTCTTTCCAGACCATGCCTTTGCATTATTTTCATCTGTTCTCAGAGTTTGTCTCCTCTATTTCTTTGGCTTTCATTACTTTCCTCCTTCTTCCACTTACCTTGCCTTTCCTTAGCTGACGTTAGCCCTCTGGTTCTTCATTCCTACATCCTGGCTGTCCTAGCCTGTGTCCTTGTCGTGGACTGGAGGCTTTTCCTCGGATGCCTGGCAGCATCCGTGCCCGGTAGCTACCCTGACCTCCTCCTCGGCATGACCACGATCGCTTTCCCTTCCTCCAGAGAGATGTTTTGTCCTGCTTGCAGCCGCGGGCTCCTGCACGGGCGCCAGCTGAGGAAGTGCATCTCTGCTGGAGGTCGCAGCCTGCCCAGTAGCTACCCTTTCCTCCTCCCGGGCACGGATGGTGAGCATTTGGCTGCACCGCAGGCTCTTGTCACCTTTGCTTTGCCGTCTCATTGAATCCCATTTCTTTGCTGTTCTGTTGGTTGTTTCTGTTTCTCTCTGTGTATTGTCCCTTTTTCCACTGGGTCCCATTGGTTTGCTTTCCTTTGTTCACTTGGTTTGGCTTTCTCTACTGCTCCTTTGGCTTTGCTCTCCATTGTTAATTTCGTGTTTGTTTGTTTTTTTTGGTTTGCTTTCCTTTTTGTTGTTCATTCTGTTCCTTGGCTCTTGGTTTTCTGGCATTGTTTTGCTTTGTCCTACTTTCTGTTTTGCTTCTTGTCTTTCATTCTGGTTTGCTTTGTTTGTTCATTTTTTTTTCCATATTCTCCCCTTCGATTTTGTTAGCTTTTATATTGTCTCTGTGTGTTGCTTTGAATTTTTTGCTTTGCCATATATTTGCAGTCGACCCCTTTGCTCTTTGTTTGTCCTTTTCTCCCCGGTTTACTTGGCTCTTTTCCTTTTCCTTTTGGCTTTTGTTTCCTGCTCGGTTGGCTTTGCTTTCTACTGCTGATTTTTCTTTTTGGTTGGTTCTTTTTCTTTCCAGACCATGCCTTTGCATTATTTTCATCTGTTCTCAGAGTTTGTCTCCTCTATTTCTTTGGCTTTCATTACTTTCCTCCTTCTTCCACTTACCTTGCCTTTCCTTAGCTGACGTTAGCCCTCTGGTTCTTCATTCCTACATCCTGGCTGTCCTAGCCTGTGTCCTTGTCGTGGACTGGAGGCTTTTCCTCGGATGCCTGGCAGCATCCGTGCCCGGTAGCTACCCTGACCTCCTCCTCGGCATGACCACGATCGCTTTCCCTTCCTCCAGAGAGATGTTTTGTCCTGCTTGCAGCCGCGGGCTCCTGCACGGGCGCCAGCTGAGGAAGTGCATCTCTGCTGGAGGTCGCAGCCTGCCCAGTAGCTACCCTTTCCTCCTCCCGGGCACGGATGGTGAGCATTTGGCTGCACCGCAGGCTCTTGTCACCTTTGCTTTGCCGTCTCATTGAATCCCATTTCTTTGCTGTTCTGTTGGTTGTTTCTGTTTCTCTCTGTGTATTGTCCCTTTTTCCACTGGGTCCCATTGGTTTGCTTTCCTTTGTTCACTTGGTTTGGCTTTCTCTACTGCTCCTTTGGCTTTGCTCTCCATTGTTAATTTCGTGTTTGTTTGTTTTTTTTGGTTTGCTTTCCTTTTTGTTGTTCATTCTGTTCCTTGGCTCTTGGTTTTCTGGCATTGTTTTGCTTTGTCCTACTTTCTGTTTTGCTTCTTGTCTTTCATTCTGGTTTGCTTTGTTTGTTCATTTTTTTTTCCATATTCTCCCCTTCGATTTTGTTAGCTTTTATATTGTCTCTGTGTGTTGCTTTGAATTTTTTGCTTTGCCATATATTTGCAGTCGACCCCTTTGCTCTTTGTTTGTCCTTTTCTCCCCGGTTTACTTGGCTCTTTTCGTTTTCCTTTTGGCTTTTGTTTCCTGCTCGGTTGGCTTTGCTTTCTACTGCTGATTTTTCCTTTTGGTTGGTTCTTTTTCTTTCCAGACCATGCCTTTGCATTATTTTCATCTGTTCTCAGAGTTTGTCTCCTCTATTTCTTTGGCTTTCATTACTTTCCTCCTTCTTCCACTTACCTTGCCTTTCCTTAGCTGACGTTAGCCCTCTGGTTCTTCATTCCTACATCCTGGCTGTCCTAGCCTGTGTCCTTGTCGTGGACTGGAGGCTTTTCCTCGGATGCCTGGCAGCATCCGTGCCCGGTAGCTACCCTGACCTCCTCCTCGGCATGACCACGAGCGCTTTCCCTTCCTGCAGAGAGATGTTTTGTCCTGCTTGCAGCCGCGGACTCCTGCACGGGCGCCAGCTGAGGAAGTGCATCTCTGCTGGAGGTCGCAGCCTGCCCAGTAGCTACCCTTTCCTCCTCCCGGGCACGGATGGTGAGCATTTGGCTGCACCGCAGGCTCTTGTCACCTTTGCTTTGCCGTCTCATTGAATCCCATTTCTTTGCTGTTCTGTTGGTTGTTTCTGTTTCTCTCTGTGTATTGTCCCTTTTTCCACTGGGTCCCATTGGTTTGCTTTCCTTTGTTCACTTGGTTTGGCTTTCTCTACTGCTCCTTTGGCTTTGCTCTCCATTGTTAATTTCGTGTTTGTTTGTTTTTTTTGGTTTGCTTTCCTTTTTGTTGTTCATTCTGTTCCTTGGCTCTTGGTTTTCTGGCATTGTTTTGCTTTGTCCTACTTTCTGTTTTGCTTCTTGTCTTTCATTCTGGTTTGCTTTGTTTGTTCATTTTTTTTTCCATATTCTCCCCTTCGATTTTGTTAGCTTTTATATTGTCTCTGTGTGTTGCTTTGAATTTTTTGCTTTGCCATATATTTGCAGTCGACCCCTTTGCTCTTTGTTTGTCCTTTTCTCCCCGGTTTACTTGGCTCTTTTCGTTTTCCTTTTGGCTTTTGTTTCCTGCTCGGTTGGCTTTGCTTTCTACTGCTGATTTTTCCTTTTGGTTGGTTCTTTTTCTTTCCAGACCATGCCTTTGCATTATTTTCATCTGTTCTCAGAGTTTGTCTCCTCTATTTCTTTGGCTTTCATTACTTTCCTCCTTCTTCCACTTACCTTGCCTTTCCTTAGCTGACGTTAGCCCTCTGGTTCTTCATTCCTACATCCTGGCTGTCCTAGCCTGTGTCCTTGTCGTGGACTGGAGGCTTTTCCTCGGATGCCTGGCAGCATCCGTGCCCGGTAGCTACCGTGACCTCCTCCTCGGCATGACCACGAGCGCTTTCCCTTCCTCCAGAGAGATGTTTTGTCCTGCTTGCAGCCGCGGACTCCTGCACGGGCGCCAGCTGAGGAAGTGCATCTCTGCTGGAGGTCGCAGCCTGCCCAGTAGCTACCCTTTCCTCCTCCCAGGCACGGATGGTGAGCTTTTGGCTGCACCGCAGGCTCTTGTCACCTTTGCTTTGCCGTCTCATTGAATCCCATTTCTTTGCTGTTCTGTTGGTTGTTTCTGTTTCTTTCTGTGTATTGTCTCTTTTTCCACTGGGTCCCATTGGTTTGCGTTCTTTTGTTCACTTGGTTTTGCTTTCTCTACTGCTCCTTTGGCTTTGCTCTCCATTGTTAATTTCGTGTTTGTTTGTTTTTTTTGGTTTGCTTTCCTTTTTGTTGTTCATTCTGTTCCTTGGCTCTTGGTTTTCTGGCATTGTTTTGCTTTGTCCTACTTTCTGTTTTGCTTCTTGTCTTTCATTCTGGTTTGCTTTGTTTGTTCATTTTTTTTTTCATGTTCTCTTCTTAGATTTTGTTAGCTTTTATATTGTCTCTGTGTGTTGCTTTGAATTTTTTGCTTTGCCATATATTTGCAGTCGACCCCTTTGCTCTTTGTTTGTCCTTTTCTCCCCGGTTTACTTGGCTCTTTTCGTTTTCCTTTTGGCTTTTGTTTCCTGCTCGGTTGGCTTTGCTTTCTACTGCTGATTTTTCTTTTTGGTTGGTTCTTTTTCTTTCCAGACCATGCCTTTGCATTATTTTCATCTGTTCTCAGAGTTTGTCTCCTCTATTTCTTTGGCTTTCATTACTTTCCTCCTTCTTCCACTTACCTTGCCTTTCCTTAGCTGACGTTAGCCCTCTGGTTCTTCATTCCTACATCCTGGCTGTCCTAGCCTGTGTCCTTGTCGTGGACTGGAGGCTTTTCCTCGGATGCCTGGCAGCATCCGTGCCCGGTAGCTACCCCGACCTCCTCCTCGGCATGACCACGATCGCTTTCCCTTCCTCCAGAGAGATGTTTTGTCCTGCTTGCAGCCGCGGGCTCCTGCACGGGCGCCAGCTGAGGAAGTGCATCTCTGCTGGAGGTCGCAGCCTGCCCAGTAGCTACCCTTTCCTCCTCCCGGGCACGGATGGTGAGCATTTGGCTGCACCGCAGGCTCTTGTCACCTTTGCTTTGCCGTCTCATTGAATCCCATTTCTTTGCTGTTCTGTTGGTTGTTTCTGTTTCTCTCTGTGTATTGTCCCTTTTTCCACTGGGTCCCATTGGTTTGCTTTCCTTTGTTCACTTGGTTTGGCTTTCTCTACTGCTCCTTTGGCTTTGCTCTCCATTGTTAATTTCGTGTTTGTTTGTTTTTTTTGGTTTGCTTTCCTTTTTGTTGTTCATTCTGTTCCTTGGCTCTTGGTTTTCTGGCATTGTTTTGCTTTGTCCTACTTTCTGTTTTGCTTCTTGTCTTTCATTCTGGTTTGCTTTGTTTGTTCATTTTTTTTTCCATATTCTCCCCTTCGATTTTGTTAGCTTTTATATTGTCTCTGTGTGTTGCTTTGAATTTTTTGCTTTGCCATATATTTGCAGTCGACCCCTTTGCTCTTTGTTTGTCCTTTTCTCCCCGGTTTACTTGGCTCTTTTCCTTTTCCTTTTGGCTTTTGTTTCCTGCTCGGTTGGCTTTGCTTTCTACTGCTGATGTTTCCTTTTGGTTGGTTCTTTTTCTTTCCAGACCATGCCTTTGCATTATTTTCATCTGTTCTCAGAGTTTGTCTCCTCTATTTCTTTGGCTTTCATTACTTTCCTCCTTCTTCCACTTACCTTGCCTTTCCTTAGCTGACGTTAGCCCTCTGGTTCTTCATTCCTACATCCTGGCTGTCCTAGCCTGTGTCCTTGTCGTGGACTGGAGGCTTTTCCTCGGATGCCTGGCAGCATCCGTGCCCGGTAGCTACCCTGACCTCCTCCTCGGCATGACCACGAGCGCTTTCCCTTCCTGCAGAGAGATGTTTTGTCCGGCTTGCAGCCGCGGACTCCTGCACGGGCGCCAGCTGAGGAAGTGCATCTCTGCTGGAGGTCGCAGCCTGCCCAGTAGCTACCCTTTCCTCCTCCCGGGCACGGATGGTGAGCTTTTGGCTGCACCGCAGGCTCTTGTCACCTTTGCTTTGCCGTCTCATTGAATCCCATTTCTTTGCTGTTCTGTTGGTTGTTTCTGTTTCTTTCTGTGTATTGTCTCTTTTTCCACTGGGTCCCATTGGTTTGCGTTCTTTTGTTCACTTGGTTTGGCTTTCTCTACTGCTCCTTTGGCTTTGCTCTCCATTGTTAATTTGATGTTTGTTTGGTTTTTTTGGTTTGCTTTCCTTTTTGTTGTTCATTCTGTTCCTTGGCGCTTGGTTTTCTGGCATTGTTTTGCTTTGTCCTACTTTCTGTTTTGCTTCTTGTCTTTCATTCTGGTTTGCTTTGTTTCTTCATTTTTTTTTTCATGTTCTCTTCTTAGATTTTGTTAACTTTTATATTGTCTCTGTGTGTTGCTTTGAATTTTTTGCTTTGCCATATATTTGCAGTCGACCCCTTTGCTCTTTGTTTGTCCTTTTCTCCCCGGTTTACTTGGCTCTTTTCGTTTTCCTTTTGGCTTTTGTTTCCTGCTCGGTTGGCTTTGCTTTCTACTGCTGATTTTTCTTTTTGGTTGGTTCTTTTTCTTTCCAGACCATGCCTTTGCATTATTTTCATCTGTTCTCAGAGTTTGTCTCCTCTATTTCTTTGGCTTTCATTACTTTCCTCCTTCTTCCACTTACCTTGCCTTTCCTTAGCTGACGTTAGCCCTCTGGTTCTTCATTCCTACATCCTGGCTGTCCTAGCCTGTGTCCTTGTCGTGGACTGGAGGCTTTTCCTCGGATGCCTGGCAGCATCCGTGCCCGGTAGCTACCCTGACCTCCTCCTCGGCATGACCACGATCGCTTTCCCTTCCTCCAGAGAGATGTTTTGTCCTGCTTGCAGCCGCGGACTCCTGCACGGGCGCCAGCTGAGGAAGTGCATCTCTGCTGGAGGTCGCAGCCTGCCCAGTAGCTACCCTTTCCTCCTCCCGGGCACGGATGGTGAGCTTTTGGCTGCACCGCAGGCTCTTGTCACCTTTGCTTTGCCGTCTCATTGAATCCCATTTCTTTGCTGTTCTGTTGGTTGTTTCTGTTTCTTTCTGTGTATTGTCCCTTTTTCCACTGGGTCCCATTGGTTTGCTTTCCTTTGTTCACTTGGTTTGGCTTTCTCTACTGCTCCTTTGGCTTTGCTCTCCATTGTTAATTTCGTGTTTGTTTGTTTTTTTTGGTTTGCTTCCCTTTTTGTTGTTCATTCTGTTCCTTGGCTCTTGGTTTTCTGGCATTGTTTTGCTTTGTCCTACTTTCTGTTTTGCTTCTTGTCTTTCATTCTGGTTTGCTTTGTTTGTTCATTTTTTTTTCCATATTCTCCCCTTCGATTTTGTTAGCTTTTATATTGTCTCTGTGTGTTGCTTTGAATTTTTTGCTTTGCCATATATTTGCAGTCGATCCCTTTGCTCTTTGTTTGTCCTTTTCTCCCCGGTTTACTTGGCTCTTTTCGTTTTCCTTTTGGCTTTTGTTTCCTGCTCGGTTGGCTTTGCTTTCTACTGCTGATTTTTCTTTTTGGTTGGTTCTTTTTCTTTCCAGACCATGCCTTTGCATTATTTTCATCTGTTCTCAGAGTTTGTCTCCTCTATTCCTTTGGCTTTCATTACTTTCCTCCTTCTTCCACTTACCTTGCCTTTCCTTAGCTGACGTTAGCCCTCTGGTTCTTCATTCCTACTTCCTGGCTGTCCTAGCCTGTGTCCTTGTCGTGGACTGGAGGCTTTTCCTCGGATGCCTGGCAGCATCCGTGCCCGGTAGCTACCCTGACCTCCTCCTCGGCATGACCACGAGCGCTTTCCCTTCCTCCAGAGAGATGTTTTGTCCTGCTTGCAGCCGCGGACTCCTGCACGGGCGCCAGCTGAGGAAGTGCATCTCTGCTGGAGGTCGCAGCCTGCCCAGTAGCTACCCTTTCCTCCTCCCGGGCACGGATGGTGAGCTTTTGGCTGCACCGCAGGCTCTTGTCACCTTTGCTTTGCCGTCTCATTGAATCCCATTTCTTTGCTGTTCTGTTGGTTGTTTCTGTTTCTTTCTGTGTATTGTCCCTTTTTCCACTGGGTCCCATTGGTTTGCTTTCCTTTGTTCACTTGGTTTGGCTTTCTCTACTGCTCCTTTGGCTTTGCTCTCCATTGTTAATTTCGTGTTTGTTTGGTTTTTTTGGTTTGCTTTCCTTTTTGTTGTTCATTCTGTTCCTTGGCTCTTGGTTTTCTGGCATTGTTTTGCTTTGTCCTACTTTCTGTTTTGCTTCTTGTCTTTCATTCTGGTTTGCTTTGTTTGTTCATTTTTTTTTCCATATTCTCCCCTTCGATTTTGTTAGCTTTTATATTGTCTCTGTGTGTTGCTTTGAATTTTTTGCTTTGCCATATATTTGCAGTCGACCCCTTTGCTCTTTGGTTGTCCTTTTCTCCCCGGTTTACTTGGCTCTTTTCCTTTTCCTTTTGGCTTTTGTTTCCTGCTCGGTTGGCTTTGCTTTCTACTGCTGATTTTTCTTTTTGGTTGGTTCTTTTTCTTTCCAGACCATGCCTTTGCATTATTTTCATCTGTTCTCAGAGTTTGTCTCCTCTATTTCTTTGGCTTTCATTACTTTCCTCCTTCTTCCACTTACCTTGCCTTTCCTTAGCTGACGTTAGCCCTCTGGTTCTTCATTCCTACATCCTGGCTGTCCTAGCCTGTGTCCTTGTCGTGGACTGGAGGCTTTTCCTCGGATGCCTGGCAGCATCCGTGCCCGGTAGCTACCCTGACCTCCTCCTCGGCATGACCACGATCGCTTTCCCTTCCTCCAGAGAGATGTTTTGTCCTGCTTGCAGCCGCGGACTCCTGCACGGGCGCCAGCTGAGGAAGTGCATCTCTGCTGGAGGTCGCAGCCTGCCCAGTAGCTACCCTTTCCTCCTCCCGGGCACGGATGGTGAGCTTTTGGCTGCACCGCAGGCTCTTGTCACCTTTGCTTTGCCGTCTCATTGAATCCCATTTCTTTGCTGTTCTGTTGGTTGTTTCTGTTTCTTTCTGTGTATTGTCCCTTTTTCCACTGGGTCCCATTGGTTTGCTTTCCTTTGTTCACTTGGTTTGGCTTTCTCTACTGCTCCTTTGGCTTTGCTCTCCATTGTTAATTTCGTGTTTGTTTGTTTTTTTTGGTTTGCTTCCCTTTTTGTTGTTCATTCTGTTCCTTGGCTCTTGGTTTTCTGGCATTGTTTTGCTTTGTCCTACTTTCTGTTTTGCTTCTTGTCTTTCATTCTGGTTTGCTTTGTTTGTTCATTTTTTTTTCCATATTCTCCCCTTCGATTTTGTTAGCTTTTATATTGTCTCTGTGTGTTGCTTTGAATTTTTTGCTTTGCCATATATTTGGAGTCGACCCCTTTGCTCTTTGTCCTTTTCTCCCCGGTTTACTTGGCTCTTTTCCTTTTCCTTTTGGCTTTTGTTTCCTGCTCGGTTGGCTTTGCTTTCTACTGCTGATTTTTCTTTTTGGTTGGTTCTTTTTCTTTCCAGACCATGCCTTTGCATTATTTTCATCTGTTCTCAGAGTTTGTCTCCTCTATTCCTTTGGCTTTCATTACTTTCCTCCTTCTTCCACTTACCTTGCCTTTCCTTAGCTGACGTTAGCCCTCTGGTTCTTCATTCCTACTTCCTGGCTGTCCTAGCCTGTGTCCTTGTCGTGGACTGGAGGCTTTTCCTCGGATGCCTGGCAGCATCCGTGCCCGGTAGCTACCCTGACCTCCTCCTCGGCATGACCACGAGCGCTTTCCCTTCCTCCAGAGAGATGTTTTGTCCTGCTTGCAGCCGCGGACTCCTGCACGGGCGCCAGCTGAGGAAGTGCATCTCTGCTGGAGGTCGCAGCCTGCCCAGTAGCTACCCTTTCCTCCTCCCGGGCACGGATGGTGAGCTTTTGGCTGCACCGCAGGCTCTTGTCACCTTTGCTTTGCCGTCTCATTGAATCCCATTTCTTTGCTGCTCTGTTGGTTGTTTCTGTTTCTTTCTGTGTATTGTCCCTTTTTCCACTGGGTCCCATTGGTTTGCTTTCCTTTGTTCACTTGGTTTGGCTTTCTCTACTGCTCCTTTGGCTTTGCTCTCCATTGTTAATTTGATGTTTGTTTGGTTTTTTTGGTTTGCTTTCCTTTTTGTTGTTCATTCTGTTCCTTGGCTCTTGGTTTTCTGGCATTGTTTTGCTTTGTCCTACTTTCTGTTTTGCTTCTTGTCTTTCATTCTGGTTTGCTTTGTTTGTTCATTTTTTTTTCCATGTTCTCCCCTTCGATTTTGTTAGCTTTTATATTGTCTCTGTGTGTTGCTTTGAATTTTTTGCTTTGCCATATATTTGCAGTCGACCCCTTTGCTCTTTGGTTGTCCTTTTCTCCCCGGTTTACTTGGCTCTTTTCCTTTTCCTTTTGGCTTTTGTTTCCTGCTCGGTTGGCTTTGCTTTCTACTGCTGATTTTTCTTTTTGGTTGGTTCTTTTTCTTTCCAGACCATGCCTTTGCATTATTTTCATCTGTTCTCAGAGTTTGTCTCCTCTATTTCTTTGGCTTTCATTACTTTCCTCCTTCTTCCACTTACCTTGCCTTTCCTTAGCTGACGTTAGCCCTCTGGTTCTTCATTCCTACATCCTGGCTGTCCTAGCCTGTGTCCTTGTCGTGGACTGGAGGCTTTTCCTCGGATGCCTGGCAGCATCCGTGCCCGGTAGCTACCCTGACCTCCTCCTCGGCATGACCACGAGCGCTTTCCCTTCCTCCAGAGAGATGTTTTGTCCTGCTTGCAGCCGCGGACTCCTGCACGGGCGCCAGCTGAGGAAGTGCATCTCTGCTGGAGGTCGCAGCCTGCCCAGTAGCTACCCTTTCCTCCTCCCAGGCACGGATGGTGAGCTTTTGGCTGCACCGCAGGCTCTTGTCACCTTTGCTTTGCCGTCTCATTGAATCCCATTTCTTTGCTGTTCTGTTGGTTGTTTCTGTTTCTTTCTGTGTATTGTCCCTTTTTCCACTGGGTCCCATTGGTTTGCTTTCCTTTGTTCACTTGGTTTGGCTTTCTCTACTGCTCCTTTGGCTTTGCTCTCCATTGTTAATTTGATGTTTGTTTGGTTTTTTTGGTTTGCTTTCCTTTTTGTTGTTCATTCTGTTCCTTGGCTCTTGGTTTTCTGGCATTGTTTTGCTTTGTCCTACTTTCTGTTTTGCTTCTTGTCTTTCATTCTGGTTTGCTTTGTTTGTTCATTTTTTTTTCCATGTTCTCCCCTTCGATTTTGTTAGCTTTTATATTGTCTCTGTGTGTTGCTTTGAATTTTTTGCTTTGCCATATATTTGCAGTCGACCCCTTTGCTCTTTGTTTGTCCTTTTCTCCCCGGTTTACTTGGCTCTTTTCGTTTTCCTTTTGGCTTTTGTTTCCTGCTCGGTTGGCTTTGCTTTCTACTGCTGATTTTTCTTTTTGGTTGGTTCTTTTTCTTTCCAGACCATGCCTTTGCGTTATTTTCATCTGTTCTCAGAGTTTGTCTCCTCTATTTCTTTGGCTTTCATTACTTTCCTCCTTCTTCCACTTACCTTGCCTTTCCTTAGCTGACGTTAGCCCTCTGGTTCTTCATTCCTACATCCTGGCTGTCCTAGCCTGTGTCCTTGTCGTGGACTGGAGGCTTTTCCTCGGATGCCTGGCAGCATCCGTGCCCGGTAGCTACCCTGACCTCCTCCTCGGCATGACCACGAGCGCTTTCCCTTCCTCCAGAGAGATGTTTTGTCCTGCTTGCAGCCGCGGACTCCTGCACGGGCGCCAGCTGAGGAAGTGCATCTCTGCTGGAGGTCGCAGCCTGCCCAGTAGCTACCCTTTCCTCCTCCCGGGCACGGATGGTGAGCTTTTGGCTGCACCGCAGGCTCTTGTCACCTTTGCTTTGCCGTCTCATTGAATCCCATTTCTTTGCTGTTCTGTTGGTTGTTTCTGTTTCTCTCTGTGTATTGTCCCTTTTTCCACTGGGTCCCATTGGTTTGCTTTCCTTTGTTCACTTGGTTTGGCTTTCTCTACTGCTCCTTTGGCTTTGCTCTCCTTTGTTAATTTCATGTTTGTTTGTTTCTTTTGGTTTGCTTTCCTTTTTGTTGTTCATTCTGTTCCTTGGCTCTTGGTTTTCTGGCATTGTTTTGCTTTGTCCTACTTTCTGTTTTGCTTCTTGTCTTTCATTCTGGTTTGCTTTGTTTGTTCATTTTTTTTTCCATGTTCTCTTCTTAGATTTTGTTAGCTTTTATATTGTCTCTGTGTGTTGCTTTGAATTTTTTGCTTTGCCATATATTTGCAGTCGACCCCTTTGCTCTTTGTTTGTCCTTTTCTCCCCGGTTTACTTGGCTCTTTTCGTTTTCCTTTTGGCTTTTGTTTCCTGCTCGGTTGGCTTTGCTTTCTACTGCTGATTTTTCTTTTTGGTTGGTTCTTTTTCTTTCCAGACCATGCCTTTGCATTATTTTCATCTGTTCTCAGAGTTTGTCTCCTCTATTTCTTTGGCTTTCATTACTTTCCTCCTTCTTCCACTTACCTTGCCTTTCCTTAGCTGACGTTAGCCCTCTGGTTCTTCATTCCTACATCCTGGCTGTCCTAGCCTGTGTCCTTGTCGTGGACTGGAGGCTTTTCCTCGGATGCCTGGCAGCATCCGTGCCCGGTAGCTACCCCGACCTCCTCCTCGGCATGACCACGAGCGCTTTCCCTTCCTCCAGAGAGATGTTTTGTCCTGCTTGCAGCCGCGGACTCCTGCACGGGCGCCAGCTGAGGAAGTGCATCTCTGCTGGAGGTCGCAGCCTGCCCAGTAGCTACCCTTTCCTCCTCCCAGGCACGGATGGTGAGCTTTTGGCTGCACCGCAGGCTCTTGTCACCTTTGCTTTGCCGTCTCATTGAATCCCATTTCTTTGCTGTTCTGTTGGTTGTTTCTGTTTCTTTCTGTGTATTGTCCCTTTTTCCACTGGGTTCCATTGGTTTGCTTTCCTTTGTTCACTTGGTTTGGCTTTCTCTACTGCTCCTTTGGCTTTGCTCTCCATTGTTAATTTGATGTTTGTTTGGTTTTTTTGGTTTGCTTTCCTTTTTGTTGTTCATTCTGTTCCTTGGCTCTTGGTTTTCTGGCATTGTTTTGCTTTGTCCTACTTTCTGTTTTGCTTCTTGTCTTTCATTCTGGTTTGCTTTGTTTGTTCATTTTTTTTTCCATATTCTCCCCTTCGATTTTGTTAGCTTTTATATTGTCTCTGTGTGTTGCTTTGAATTTTTTGCTTTGCCATATATTTGCAGTCGACCCCTTTGCTCTTTGTTTGTCCTTTTCTCCCCGGTTTACTTGGCTCTTTTCGTTTTCCTTTTGGCTTTTGTTTCCTGCTCGGTTGGCTTTGCTTTCTACTGCTGATTTTTCTTTTTGGTTGGTTCTTTTTCTTTCCAGACCATGCCTTTGCATTATTTTCATCTGTTCTCAGAGTTTGTCTCCTCTATTTCTTTGGCTTTCATTACTTTCCTCCTTCTTCCACTTACCTTGCCTTTCCTTAGCTGACGTTAGCCCTCTGGTTCTTCATTCCTACATCCTGGCTGTCCTAGCCTGTGTCCTTGTCGTGGACTGGAGGCTTTTCCTCGGATGCCTGGCAGCATCCGTGCCCGGTAGCTACCCCGACCTCCTCCTCGGCATGACCACGAGCGCTTTCCCTTCCTCCAGAGAGATGTTTTGTCCTGCTTGCAGCCGCGGACTCCTGCACGGGCGCCAGCTGAGGAAGTGCATCTCTGCTGGAGGTCGCAGCCTGCCCAGTAGCTACCCTTTCCTCCTCCCGGGCACGGATGGTGAGCTTTTGGCTGCACCGCAGGCTCTTGTCACCTTTGCTTTGCCGTCTCATTGAATCCCATTTCTTTGCTGTTCTGTTGGTTGTTTCTGTTTCTCTCTGTGTATTGTCCCTTTTTCCACTGGGTCCCATTGGTTTGCTTTCCTTTGTTCACTTGGTTTTGCTTTCTCTACTGCTCCTTTGGCTTTGCTCTCCTTTGTTAATTTCATGTTTGTTTGTTTCTTTTGGTTTGCTTTCCTTTTTGTTGTTCATTCTGTTCCTTGGCTCTTGGTTTTCTGGCATTGTTTTGCTTTGTCCTACTTTCTGTTTTGCTTCTTGTCTTTCATTCTGGTTTGCTTTGTTTGTTCATTTTTTTTTCCATATTCTCCCCTTCGATTTTGTTAGCTTTTATATTGTCTCTGTGTGTTGCTTTGAATTTTTTGCTTTGCCATATATTTGCAGTCGACCCCTTTGCTCTTTGTTTGTCCTTTTCTCCCCGGTTTACTTGGCTCTTTTCGTTTTCCTTTTGGCTTTTGTTTCCTGCTTGGTTGGCTTTGCTTTCTACTGCTGATTTTTCTTTTTGGTTGGTTCTTTTTCTTTCCAGACCATGCCTTTGCATTATTTTCATCTGTTCTCAGAGTTTGTCTCCTCTATTCCTTTGGCTTTCATTACTTTCCTCCTTCTTCCACTTACCTTGCCTTTCCTTAGCTGACGTTAGCCCTCTGGTTCTTCATTCCTACTTCCTGGCTGTCCTAGCCTGTGTCCTTGTCGTGGACTGGAGGCTTTTCCTCGGATGCCTGGCAGCATCCGTGCCCGGTAGCTACCCTGACCTCCTCCTCGGCATGACCACGAGCGCTTTCCCTTCCTCCAGAGAGATGTTTTGTCCTGCTTGCAGCCGCGGACTCCTGCACGGGCGCCAGCTGAGGAAGTGCATCTCTGCTGGAGGTCGCAGCCTGCCCAGTAGCTACCCTTTCCTCCTCCCGGGCACGGATGGTGAGCTTTTGGCTGCACCGCAGGCTCTTGTCACCTTTGCTTTGCCGTCTCATTGAATCCCATTTCTTTGCTGTTCTGTTGGTTGTTTCTGTTTCTTTCTGTGTATTGTCCCTTTTTCCACTGGGTCCCATTGGTTTGCTTTCCTTTGTTCACTTGGTTTGGCTTTCTCTACTGCTCCTTTGGCTTTGCTCTCCATTGTTAATTTGATGTTTGTTTGGTTTTTTTGGTTTGCTTTCCTTTTTGTTGTTCATTCTGTTCCTTGGCTCTTGGTTTTCTGGCATTGTTTTGCTTTGTCCTACTTTCTGTTTTGCTTCTTGTCTTTCATTCTGGTTTGCTTTGTTTGTTCATTTTTTTTTCCATATTCTCCCCTTCGATTTTGTTAGCTTTTATATTGTCTCTGTGTGTTGCTTTGAATTTTTTGCTTTGCCATATATTTGCAGTCGACCCCTTTGCTCTTTGTTTGTCCTTTTCTCCCCGGTTTACTTGGCTCTTTTCGTTTTCCTTTTGGCTTTTGTTTCCTGCTCGGTTGGCTTTGCTTTCTACTGCTGATTTTTCTTTTTGGTTGGTTCTTTTTCTTTCCAGACCATGCCTTTGCATTATTTTCATCTGTTCTCAGAGTTTGTCTCCTCTATTCCTTTGGCTTTCATTACTTTCCTCCTTCTTCCACTTACCTTGCCTTTCCTTAGCTGACGTTAGCCCTCTGGTTCTTCATTCCTACATCCTGGCTGTCCTAGCCTGTGTCCTTGT
Organism: Tetrao urogallus; assembly: GCF_951394365.1. Taxonomy (NCBI): domain Eukaryota; kingdom Metazoa; phylum Chordata; class Aves; order Galliformes; family Phasianidae; genus Tetrao; species Tetrao urogallus. The sequence continues at coordinate 109,315 of NC_136835.1, read as the reverse complement.
CGTGGACTGGAGGCTTTTCCTCGGATGCCTGGCAGCATCCGTGCCCGGTAGCTACCCTGACCTCCTCCTCGGCATGACCACGAGCGCTTTCCCTTCCTCCAGAGAGATGTTTTGTCCTGCTTGCAGCTGCGGACTCCTGCACGGGCGCCAGCTGAGGAAGTGCATCTCTGCTGGAGGTCGCAGCCTGCCCAGTAGCTACCCTTTCCTCCTCCCAGGCACGGATGGTGAGCTTTTGGCTGCACCGCAGGCTCTTGTCACCTTTGCTTTGCCGTCTCATTGAATCCCATTTCTTTGCTGTTCTGTTGGTTGTTTCTGTTTCTTTCTGTGTATTGTCCCTTTTTCCACTGGGTCCCATTGGTTTGCTTTCCTTTGTTCACTTGGTTTTGCTTTCTCTACTGCTCCTTTGGCTTTGCTCTCCATTGTTAATTTCGTGTTTGTTTGGTTTTTTTGGTTTGCTTTCCTTTTTGTTGTTCATTCTGTTCCTTGGCTCTTGGTTTTCTGGCATTGTTTTGCTTTGTCCTACTTTCTGTTTTGCTTCTTGTCTTTCATTCTGGTTTGCTTTGTTTGTTCATTTTTTTTTCCATGTTCTCTTCTTAGATTTTGTTAGCTTTTATATTGTCTCTGTGTGTTGCTTTGAATTTTTTGCTTTGCCATATATTTGCAGTCGACCCCTTTGCTCTTTGTTTGTCCTTTTCTCCCCGGTTTACTTGGCTCTTTTCGTTTTCCTTTTGGCTTTTGTTTCCTGCTCGGTTGGCTTTGCTTTCTACTGCTGATTTTTCTTTTTGGTTGGTTCTTTTTCTTTCCAGACCATGCCTTTGCGTTATTTTCATCTGTTCTCAGAGTTTGTCTCCTCTATTTCTTTGGCTTTCATTACTTTCCTCCTTCTTCCACTTACCTTGCCTTTCCTTAGCTGACGTTAGCCCTCTGGTTCTTCATTCCTACATCCTGGCTGTCCTAGCCTGTGTCCTTGTCGTGGACTGGAGGCTTTTCCTCGGATGCCTGGCAGCATCCGTGCCCGGTAGCTACCCTGACCTCCTCCTCGGCATGACCACGAGCGCTTTCCCTTCCTCCAGAGAGATGTTTTGTCCTGCTTGCAGCCGCGGACTCCTGCACGGGCGCCAGCTGAGGAAGTGCATCTCTGCTGGAGGTCGCAGCCTGCCCAGTAGCTACCCTTTCCTCCTCCCAGGCACGGATGGTGAGCTTTTGGCTGCACCGCAGGCTCTTGTCACCTTTGCTTTGCCGTCTCATTGAATCCCATTTCTTTGCTGTTCTGTTGGTTGTTTCTGTTTCTTTCTGTGTATTGTCCCTTTTTCCACTGGGTCCCATTGGTTTGCTTTCCTTTGTTCACTTGGTTTGGCTTTCTCTACTGCTCCTTTGGCTTTGCTCTCCATTGTTAATTTGATGTTTGTTTGGTTTTTTTGGTTTGCTTTCCTTTTTGTTGTTCATTCTGTTCCTTGGCTCTTGGTTTTCTGGCATTGTTTTGCTTTGTCCTACTTTCTGTTTTGCTTCTTGTCTTTCATTCTGGTTTGCTTTGTTTGTTCATTTTTTTTTCCATGTTCTCCCCTTCGATTTTGTTAGCTTTTATATTGTCTCTGTGTGTTGCTTTGAATTTTTTGCTTTGCCATATATTTGCAGTCGACCCCTTTGCTCTTTGTTTGTCCTTTTCTCCCCGGTTTACTTGGCTCTTTTCGTTTTCCTTTTGGCTTTTGTTTCCTGCTCGGTTGGCTTTGCTTTCTACTGCTGATTTTTCTTTTTGGTTGGTTCTTTTTCTTTCCAGACCATGCCTTTGCGTTATTTTCATCTGTTCTCAGAGTTTGTCTCCTCTATTTCTTTGGCTTTCATTACTTTCCTCCTTCTTCCACTTACCTTGCCTTTCCTTAGCTGACGTTAGCCCTCTGGTTCTTCATTCCTACATCCTGGCTGTCCTAGCCTGTGTCCTTGTCGTGGACTGGAGGCTTTTCCTCGGATGCCTGGCAGCATCCGTGCCCGGTAGCTACCCTGACCTCCTCCTCGGCATGACCACGAGCGCTTTCCCTTCCTCCAGAGAGATGTTTTGTCCTGCTTGCAGCCGCGGACTCCTGCACGGGCGCCAGCTGAGGAAGTGCATCTCTGCTGGAGGTCGCAGCCTGCCCAGTAGCTACCCTTTCCTCCTCCCAGGCACGGATGGTGAGCTTTTGGCTGCACCGCAGGCTCTTGTCACCTTTGCTTTGCCGTCTCATTGAATCCCATTTCTTTGCTGTTCTGTTGGTTGTTTCTGTTTCTTTCTGTGTATTGTCCCTTTTTCCACTGGGTCCCATTGGTTTGCTTTCCTTTGTTCACTTGGTTTGGCTTTCTCTACTGCTCCTTTGGCTTTGCTCTCCATTGTTAATTTGATGTTTGTTTGGTTTTTTTGGTTTGCTTTCCTTTTTGTTGTTCATTCTGTTCCTTGGCTCTTGGTTTTCTGGCATTGTTTTGCTTTGTCCTACTTTCTGTTTTGCTTCTTGTCTTTCATTCTGGTTTGCTTTGTTTGTTCATTTTTTTTTCCATGTTCTCCCCTTCGATTTTGTTAGCTTTTATATTGTCTCTGTGTGTTGCTTTGAATTTTTTGCTTTGCCATATATTTGCAGTCGACCCCTTTGCTCTTTGTTTGTCCTTTTCTCCCCGGTTTACTTGGCTCTTTTCCTTTTCCTTTTGGCTTTTGTTTCCTGCTCGGTTGGCTTTGCTTTCTACTGCTGATTTTTCTTTTTGGTTGGTTCTTTTTCTTTCCAGACCATGCCTTTGCGTTATTTTCATCTGTTCTCAGAGTTTGTCTCCTCTATTTCTTTGGCTTTCATTACTTTCCTCCTTCTTCCACTTACCTTGCCTTTCCTTAGCTGACGTTAGCCCTCTGGTTCTTCATTCCTACATCCTGGCTGTCCTAGCCTGTGTCCTTGTCGTGGACTGGAGGCTTTTCCTCGGATGCCTGGCAGCATCCGTGCCCGGTAGCTACCCTGACCTCCTCCTCGGCATGACCACGAGCGCTTTCCCTTCCTCCAGAGAGATGTTTTGTCCTGCTTGCAGCCGCGGACTCCTGCACGGGCGCCAGCTGAGGAAGTGCATCTCTGCTGGAGGTCGCAGCCTGCCCAGTAGCTACCCTTTCCTCCTCCCGGGCACGGATGGTGAGCTTTTGGCTGCACCGCAGGCTCTTGTCACCTTTGCTTTGCCGTCTCATTGAATCCCATTTCTTTGCTGTTCTGTTGGTTGTTTCTGTTTCTCTCTGTGTATTGTCCCTTTTTCCACTGGGTCCCATTGGTTTGCTTTCCTTTGTTCACTTGGTTTGGCTTTCTCTACTGCTCCTTTGGCTTTGCTCTCCTTTGTTAATTTCATGTTTGTTTGTTTCTTTTGGTTTGCTTTCCTTTTTGTTGTTCATTCTGTTCCTTGGCTCTTGGTTTTCTGGCATTGTTTTGCTTTGTCCTACTTTCTGTTTTGCTTCTTGTCTTTCATTCTGGTTTGCTTTGTTTGTTCATTTTTTTTTCCATGTTCTCTTCTTAGATTTTGTTAGCTTTTATATTGTCTCTGTGTGTTGCTTTGAATTTTTTGCTTTGCCATATATTTGCAGTCGACCCCTTTGCTCTTTGTTTGTCCTTTTCTCCCCGGTTTACTTGGCTCTTTTCGTTTTCCTTTTGGCTTTTGTTTCCTGCTCGGTTGGCTTTGCTTTCTACTGCTGATTTTTCTTTTTGGTTGGTTCTTTTTCTTTCCAGACCATGCCTTTGCATTATTTTCATCTGTTCTCAGAGTTTGTCTCCTCTATTTCTTTGGCTTTCATTACTTTCCTCCTTCTTCCACTTACCTTGCCTTTCCTTAGCTGACGTTAGCCCTCTGGTTCTTCATTCCTACATCCTGGCTGTCCTAGCCTGTGTCCTTGTCGTGGACTGGAGGCTTTTCCTCGGATGCCTGGCAGCATCCGTGCCCGGTAGCTACCCTGACCTCCTCCTCGGCATGACCACGAGCGCTTTCCCTTCCTCCAGAGAGATGTTTTGTCCTGCTTGCAGCCGCGGACTCCTGCACGGGCGCCAGCTGAGGAAGTGCATCTCTGCTGGAGGTCGCAGCCTGCCCAGTAGCTACCCTTTCCTCCTCCCAGGCACGGATGGTGAGCTTTTGGCTGCACCGCAGGCTCTTGTCACCTTTGCTTTGCCGTCTCATTGAATCCCATTTCTTTGCTGTTCTGTTGGTTGTTTCTGTTTCTTTCTGTGTATTGTCCCTTTTTCCACTGGGTTCCATTGGTTTGCTTTCCTTTGTTCACTTGGTTTGGCTTTCTCTACTGCTCCTTTGGCTTTGCTCTCCATTGTTAATTTGATGTTTGTTTGGTTTTTTTGGTTTGCTTTCCTTTTTGTTGTTCATTCTGTTCCTTGGCTCTTGGTTTTCTGGCATTGTTTTGCTTTGTCCTACTTTCTGTTTTGCTTCTTGTCTTTCATTCTGGTTTGCTTTGTTTGTTCATTTTTTTTTCCATATTCTCCCCTTCGATTTTGTTAGCTTTTATATTGTCTCTGTGTGTTGCTTTGAATTTTTTGCTTTGCCATATATTTGCAGTCGACCCCTTTGCTCTTTGTTTGTCCTTTTCTCCCCGGTTTACTTGGCTCTTTTCGTTTTCCTTTTGGCTTTTGTTTCCTGCTCGGTTGGCTTTGCTTTCTACTGCTGATTTTTCTTTTTGGTTGGTTCTTTTTCTTTCCAGACCATGCCTTTGCATTATTTTCATCTGTTCTCAGAGTTTGTCTCCTCTATTTCTTTGGCTTTCATTACTTTCCTCCTTCTTCCACTTACCTTGCCTTTCCTTAGCTGACGTTAGCCCTCTGGTTCTTCATTCCTACATCCTGGCTGTCCTAGCCTGTGTCCTTGTCGTGGACTGGAGGCTTTTCCTCGGATGCCTGGCAGCATCCGTGCCCGGTAGCTACCCCGACCTCCTCCTCGGCATGACCACGAGCGCTTTCCCTTCCTCCAGAGAGATGTTTTGTCCGGCTTGCAGCCGCGGACTCCTGCACGGGCGCCAGCTGAGGAAGTGCATCTCTGCTGGAGGTCGCAGCCTGCCCAGTAGCTACCCTTTCCTCCTCCCGGGCACGGATGGTGAGCTTTTGGCTGCACCGCAGGCTCTTGTCACCTTTGCTTTGCCGTCTCATTGAATCCCATTTCTTTGCTGTTCTGTTGGTTGTTTCTGTTTCTCTCTGTGTATTGTCCCTTTTTCCACTGGGTCCCATTGGTTTGCTTTCCTTTGTTCACTTGGTTTTGCTTTCTCTACTGCTCCTTTGGCTTTGCTCTCCTTTGTTAATTTCATGTTTGTTTGTTTCTTTTGGTTTGCTTTCCTTTTTGTTGTTCATTCTGTTCCTTGGCTCTTGGTTTTCTGGCATTGTTTTGCTTTGTCCTACTTTCTGTTTTGCTTCTTGTCTTTCATTCTGGTTTGCTTTGTTTGTTCATTTTTTTTTCCATATTCTCCCCTTCGATTTTGTTAGCTTTTATATTGTCTCTGTGTGTTGCTTTGAATTTTTTGCTTTGCCATATATTTGCAGTCGACCCCTTTGCTCTTTGTTTGTCCTTTTCTCCCCGGTTTACTTGGCTCTTTTCGTTTTCCTTTTGGCTTTTGTTTCCTGCTCGGTTGGCTTTGCTTTCTACTGCTGATTTTTCTTTTTGGTTGGTTCTTTTTCTTTCCAGACCATGCCTTTGCATTATTTTCATCTGTTCTCAGAGTTTGTCTCCTCTATTTCTTTGGCTTTCATTACTTTCCTCCTTCTTCCACTTACCTTGCCTTTCCTTAGCTGACGTTAGCCCTCTGGTTCTTCATTCCTACATCCTGGCTGTCCTAGCCTGTGTCCTTGTCGTGGACTGGAGGCTTTTCCTCGGATGCCTGGCAGCATCCGTGCCCGGTAGCTACCCTGACCTCCTCCTCGGCATGACCACGAGCGCTTTCCCTTCCTGCAGAGAGATGTTTTGTCCTGCTTGCAGCCGCGGACTCCTGCACGGGCGCCAGCTGAGGAAGTGCATCTCTGCTGGAGGTCGCAGCCTGCCCAGTAGCTACCCTTTCCTCCTCCCAGGCACGGATGGTGAGCTTTTGGCTGCACCGCAGGCTCTTGTCACCTTTGCTTTGCCGTCTCATTGAATCCCATTTCTTTGCTGTTCTGTTGGTTGTTTCTGTTTCTTTCTGTGTATTGTCCCTTTTTCCACTGGGTCCCATTGGTTTGCTTTCCTTTGTTCACTTGGTTTTGCTTTCTCTACTGCTCCTTTGGCTTTGCTCTCCATTGTTAATTTCGTGTTTGTTTGGTTTTTTTGGTTTGCTTTCCTTTTTGTTGTTCATTCTGTTCCTTGGCTCTTGGTTTTCTGGCATTGTTTTGCTTTGTCCTACTTTCTGTTTTGCTTCTTGTCTTTCATTCTGGTTTGCTTTGTTTGTTCATTTTTTTTTCCATGTTCTCTTCTTAGATTTTGTTAGCTTTTATATTGTCTCTGTGTGTTGCTTTGAATTTTTTGCTTTGCCATATATTTGCAGTCGACCCCTTTGCTCTTTGTTTGTCCTTTTCTCCCCGGTTTACTTGGCTCTTTTCGTTTTCCTTTTGGCTTTTGTTTCCTGCTCGGTTGGCTTTGCTTTCTACTGCTGATTTTTCTTTTTGGTTGGTTCTTTTTCTTTCCAGACCATGCCTTTGCGTTATTTTCATCTGTTCTCAGAGTTTGTCTCCTCTATTTCTTTGGCTTTCATTACTTTCCTCCTTCTTCCACTTACCTTGCCTTTCCTTAGCTGACGTTAGCCCTCTGGTTCTTCATTCCTACATCCTGGCTGTCCTAGCCTGTGTCCTTGTCGTGGACTGGAGGCTTTTCCTCGGATGCCTGGCAGCATCCGTGCCCGGTAGCTACCCTGACCTCCTCCTCGGCATGACCACGAGCGCTTTCCCTTCCTCCAGAGAGATGTTTTGTCCTGCTTGCAGCCGCGGACTCCTGCACGGGCGCCAGCTGAGGAAGTGCATCTCTGCTGGAGGTCGCAGCCTGCCCAGTAGCTACCCTTTCCTCCTCCCGGGCACGGATGGTGAGCTTTTGGCTGCACCGCAGGCTCTTGTCACCTTTGCTTTGCCGTCTCATTGAATCCCATTTCTTTGCTGTTCTGTTGGTTGTTTCTGTTTCTCTCTGTGTATTGTCCCTTTTTCCACTGGGTCCCATTGGTTTGCTTTCCTTTGTTCACTTGGTTTGGCTTTCTCTACTGCTCCTTTGGCTTTGCTCTCCTTTGTTAATTTCATGTTTGTTTGTTTCTTTTGGTTTGCTTTCCTTTTTGTTGTTCATTCTGTTCCTTGGCTCTTGGTTTTCTGGCATTGTTTTGCTTTGTCCTACTTTCTGTTTTGCTTCTTGTCTTTCATTCTGGTTTGCTTTGTTTGTTCATTTTTTTTTCCATATTCTCCCCTTCGATTTTGTTAGCTTTTATATTGTCTCTGTGTGTTGCTTTGAATTTTTTGCTTTGCCATATATTTGCAGTCGACCCCTTTGCTCTTTGTTTGTCCTTTTCTCCCCGGTTTACTTGGCTCTTTTCGTTTTCCTTTTGGCTTTTGTTTCCTGCTCGGTTGGCTTTGCTTTCTACTGCTGATTTTTCTTTTTGGTTGGTTCTTTTTCTTTCCAGACCATGCCTTTGCATTATTTTCATCTGTTCTCAGAGTTTGTCTCCTCTATTTCTTTGGCTTTCATTACTTTCCTCCTTCTTCCACTTACCTTGCCTTTCCTTAGCTGACGTTAGCCCTCTGGTTCTTCATTCCTACATCCTGGCTGTCCTAGCCTGTGTCCTTGTCGTGGACTGGAGGCTTTTCCTCGGATGCCTGGCAGCATCCGTGCCCGGTAGCTACCCTGACCTCCTCCTCGGCATGACCACGAGCGCTTTCCCTTCCTCCAGAGAGATGTTTTGTCCTGCTTGCAGCCGCGGACTCCTGCACGGGCGCCAGCTGAGGAAGTGCATCTCTGCTGGAGGTCGCAGCCTGCCCAGTAGCTACCCTTTCCTCCTCCCGGGCACGGATGGTGAGCTTTTGGCTGCACCGCAGGCTCTTGTCACCTTTGCTTTGCCGTCTCATTGAATCCCATTTCTTTGCTGTTCTGTTGGTTGTTTCTGTTTCTCTCTGTGTATTGTCCCTTTTTCCACTGGGTCCCATTGGTTTGCTTTCCTTTGTTCACTTGGTTTGGCTTTCTCTACTGCTCCTTTGGCTTTGCTCTCCTTTGTTAATTTCATGTTTGTTTGTTTCTTTTGGTTTGCTTTCCTTTTTGTTGTTCATTCTGTTCCTTGGCTCTTGGTTTTCTGGCATTGTTTTGCTTTGTCCTACTTTCTGTTTTGCTTCTTGTCTTTCATTCTGGTTTGCTTTGTTTGTTCATTTTTTTTTCCATATTCTCCCCTTCGATTTTGTTAGCTTTTATATTGTCTCTGTGTGTTGCTTTGAATTTTTTGCTTTGCCATATATTTGCAGTCGACCCCTTTGCTCTTTGTTTGTCCTTTTCTCCCCGGTTTACTTGGCTCTTTTCGTTTTCCTTTTGGCTTTTGTTTCCTGCTCGGTTGGCTTTGCTTTCTACTGCTGATTTTTCTTTTTGGTTGGTTCTTTTTCTTTCCAGACCATGCCTTTGCATTATTTTCATCTGTTCTCAGAGTTTGTCTCCTCTATTTCTTTGGCTTTCATTACTTTCCTCCTTCTTCCACTTACCTTGCCTTTCCTTAGCTGACGTTAGCCCTCTGGTTCTTCATTCCTACATCCTGGCTGTCCTAGCCTGTGTCCTTGTCGTGGACTGCAGGCTTTTCCTCGGATGCCTGGCAGCATCCGTGCCCGGTAGCTACCCTGACCTCCTCCTCGGCATGACCACGAGCGCTTTCCCTTCCTCCAGAGAGATGTTTTGTCCTGCTTGCAGCCGCGGACTCCTGCACGGGCGCCAGCTGAGGAAGTGCATCTCTGCTGGAGGTCGCAGCCTGCCCAGTAGCTACCCTTTCCTCCTCCCAGGCACGGATGGTGAGCTTTTGGCTGCACCGCAGGCTCTTGTCACCTTTGCTTTGCCGTCTCATTGAATCCCATTTCTTTGCTGTTCTGTTGGTTGTTTCTGTTTCTTTCTGTGTATTGTCCCTTTTTCCACTGGGTTCCATTGGTTTGCTTTCCTTTGTTCACTTGGTTTTGCTTTCTCTACTGCTCCTTTGGCTTTGCTCTCCATTGTTAATTTGATGTTTGTTTGGTTTTTTTGGTTTGCTTTCCTTTTTGTTGTTCATTCTGTTCCTTGGCGCTTGGTTTTCTGGCATTGTTTTGCTTTGTCCTACTTTCTGTTTTGCTTCTTGTCTTTCATTCTGGTTTGCTTTGTTTGTTCATTTTTTTTTCCATATTCTCCCCTTCGATTTTGTTAGCTTTTATATTGTCTCTGTGTGTTGCTTTGAATTTTTTGCTTTGCCATATATTTGCAGTCGACCCCTTTGCTCTTTGTTTGTCCTTTTCTCCCCGGTTTACTTGGCTCTTTTCGTTTTCCTTTTGGCTTTTGTTTCCTGCTCGGTTGGCTTTGCTTTCTACTGCTGATTTTTCTTTTTGGTTGGTTCTTTTTCTTTCCAGACCATGCCTTTGCATTATTTTCATCTGTTCTCAGAGTTTGTCTCCTCTATTCCTTTGGCTTTCATTACTTTCCTCCTTCTTCCACTTACCTTGCCTTTCCTTAGCTGACGTTAGCCCTCTGGTTCTTCATTCCTACATCCTGGCTGTCCTAGCCTGTGTCCTTGTCGTGGACTGGAGGCTTTTCCTCGGATGCCTGGCAGCATCCGTGCCCGGTAGCTACCCTGACCTCCTCCTCGGCATGACCACGAGCGCTTTCCCTTCCTCCAGAGAGATGTTTTGTCCTGCTTGCAGCCGCGGACTCCTGCACGGGCGCCAGCTGAGGAAGTGCATCTCTGCTGGAGGTCGCAGCCTGCCCAGTAGCTACCCTTTCCTCCTCCCGGGCACGGATGGTGAGCTTTTGGCTGCACCGCAGGCTCTTGTCACCTTTGCTTTGCCGTCTCATTGAATCCCATTTCTTTGCTGTTCTGTTGGTTGTTTCTGTTTCTTTCTGTGTATTGTCCCTTTTTCCACTGGGTCCCATTGGTTTGCTTTCCTTTGTTCACTTGGTTTTGCTTTCTCTACTGCTCCTTTGGCTTTTCTCTCCATTGTTAATTTCGTGTTTGTTTGGTTTTTTTGGTTTGCTTTCCTTTTTGTTGTTCATTCTGTTCCTTGGCTCTTGGTTTTCTGGCATTGTTTTGCTTTGTCCTACTTTCTGTTTTGCTTCTTGTCTTTCATTCTGGTTTGCTTTGTTTGTTCATTTTTTTTTCCATATTCTCCCCTTCGATTTTGTTAGCTTTTATATTGTCTCTGTGTGTTGCTTTGAATTTTTTGCTTTGCCATATATTTGCAGTCGACCCCTTTGCTCTTTGTTTGTCCTTTTCTCCCCGGTTTACTTGGCTCTTTTCGTTTTCCTTTTGGCTTTTGTTTCCTGCTCGGTTGGCTTTGCTTTCTACTGCTGATTTTTCTTTTTGGTTGGTTCTTTTTCTTTCCAGACCATGCCTTTGCATTATTTTCATCTGTTCTCAGAGTTTGTCTCCTCTATTTCTTTGGCTTTCATTACTTTCCTCCTTCTTCCACTTACCTTGCCTTTCCTTAGCTGACGTTAGCCCTCTGGTTCTTCATTCCTACATCCTGGCTGTCCTAGCCTGTGTCCTTGTCGTGGACTGGAGGCTTTTCCTCGGATGCCTGGCAGCATCCGTGCCCGGTAGCTACCCTGACCTCCTCCTCGGCATGACCACGAGCGCTTTCCCTTCCTGCAGAGAGATGTTTTGTCCTGCTTGCAGCCGCGGACTCCTGCACGGGCGCCAGCTGAGGAAGTGCATCTCTGCTGGAGGTCGCAGCCTGCCCAGTAGCTACCCTTTCCTCCTCCCAGGCACGGATGGTGAGCTTTTGGCTGCACCGCAGGCTCTTGTCACCTTTGCTTTGCCGTCTCATTGAATCCCATTTCTTTGCTGTTCTGTTGGTTGTTTCTGTTTCTTTCTGTGTATTGTCCCTTTTTCCACTGGGTTCCATTGGTTTGCTTTCCTTTGTTCACTTGGTTTGGCTTTCTCTACTGCTCCTTTGGCTTTGCTCTCCATTGTTAATTTGATGTTTGTTTGGTTTTTTTGGTTTGCTTTCCTTTTTGTTGTTCATTCTGTTCCTTGGCTCTTGGTTTTCTGGCATTGTTTTGCTTTGTCCTACTTTCTGTTTTGCTTCTTGTCTTTCATTCTGGTTTGCTTTGTTTGTTCATTTTTTTTTCCATATTCTCCCCTTCGATTTTGTTAGCTTTTATATTGTCTCTGTGTGTTGCTTTGAATTTTTTGCTTTGCCATATATTTGCAGTCGACCCCTTTGCTCTTTGTTTGTCCTTTTCTCCCCGGTTTACTTGGCTCTTTTCGTTTTCCTTTTGGCTTTTGTTTCCTGCTCGGTTGGCTTTGCTTTCTACTGCTGATTTTTCTTTTTGGTTGGTTCTTTTTCTTTCCAGACCATGCCTTTGCATTATTTTCATCTGTTCTCAGAGTTTGTCTCCTCTATTCCTTTGGCTTTCATTACTTTCCTCCTTCTTCCACTTACCTTGCCTTTCCTTAGCTGACGTTAGCCCTCTGGTTCTTCATTCCTACATCCTGGCTGTCCTAGCCTGTGTCCTTGTCGTGGACTGGAGGCTTTTCCTCGGATGCCTGGCAGCATCCGTGCCCGGTAGCTACCCTGACCTCCTCCTCGGCATGACCACGAGCGCTTTCCCTTCCTCCAGAGAGATGTTTTGTCCTGCTTGCAGCCGCGGACTCCTGCACGGGCGCCAGCTGAGGAAGTGCATCTCTGCTGGAGGTCGCAGCCTGCCCAGTAGCTACCCTTTCCTCCTCCCAGGCACGGATGGTGAGCTTTTGGCTGCACCGCAGGCTCTTGTCACCTTTGCTTTGCCGTCTCATTGAATCCCATTTCTTTGCTGTTCTGTTGGTTGTTTCTGTTTCTTTCTGTGTATTGTCCCTTTTTCCACTGGGTCCCATTGGTTTGCTTTCCTTTGTTCACTTGGTTTGGCTTTCTCTACTGCTCCTTTGGCTTTGCTCTCCATTGTTAATTTCGTGTTTGTTTGGTTTTTTTGGTTTGCTTTCCTTTTTGTTGTTCATTCTGTTCCTTGGCTCTTGGTTTTCTGGCATTGTTTTGCTTTGTCCTACTTTCTGTTTTGCTTCTTGTCTTTCATTCTGGTTTGCTTTGTTTGTTCATTTTTTTTTCCATATTCTCCCCTTCGATTTTGTTAGCTTTTATATTGTCTCTGTGTGTTGCTTTGAATTTTTTGCTTTGCCATATATTTGCAGTCGACCCCTTTGCTCTTTGTTTGTCCTTTTCTCCCCGGTTTACTTGGCTCTTTTCGTTTTCCTTTTGGCTTTTGTTTCCTGCTCGGTTGGCTTTGCTTTCTACTGCTGATTTTTCTTTTTGGTTGGTTCTTTTTCTTTCCAGACCATGCCTTTGCATTATTTTCATCTGTTCTCAGAGTTTGTCTCCTCTATTTCTTTGGCTTTCATTACTTTCCTCCTTCTTCCACTTACCTTGCCTTTCCTTAGCTGACGTTAGCCCTCTGGTTCTTCATTCCTACATCCTGGCTGTCCTAGCCTGTGTCCTTGTCATGGACTGGAGGCTTTTCCTCGGATGCCTGGCAGCATCCGTGCCCGGTAGCTACCCTGACCTCCTCCTCGGCATGACCACGAGCGCTTTCCCTTGCTCCAGAGAGATGTTTTGTCCTGCTTGCAGCCGCGGACTCCTGCACGGGCGCCAGCTGAGGAAGTGCATCTCTGCTGGAGGTCGCAGCCTGCCCAGTAGCTACCCTTTCCTCCTCCCGGGCACGGATGGTGAGCTTTTGGCTGCACCGCAGGCTCTTGTCACCTTTGCTTTGCCGTCTCATTGAATCCCATTTCTTTGCTGTTCTGTTGGTTGTTTCTGTTTCTTTCTGTGTATTGTCCCTTTTTCCACTGGGTTCCATTGGTTTGCTTTCCTTTGTTCACTTGGTTTTGCTTTCTCTACTGCTCCTTTGGCTTTGCTCTCCATTGTTAATTTGATGTTTGTTTGGTTTTTTTGGTTTGCTTTCCTTTTTGTTGTTCATTCTGTTCCTTGGCTCTTGGTTTTCTGGCATTGTTTTGCTTTGTCCTACTTTCTGTTTTGCTTCTTGTCTTTCATTCTGGTTTGCTTTGTTTGTTCATTTTTTTTTCCATATTCTCCCCTTCGATTTTGTTAGCTTTTATATTGTCTCTGTGTGTTGCTTTGAATTTTTTGCTTTGCCATATATTTGCAGTCGACCCCTTTGCTCTTTGTTTGTCCTTTTCTCCCCGGTTTACTTGGCTCTTTTCGTTTTCCTTTTGGCTTTTGTTTCCTGCTCGGTTGGCTTTGCTTTCTACTGCTGATGTTTCCTTTTGGTTGGTTCTTTTTCTTTCCAGACCATGCCTTTGCATTATTTTCATCTGTTCTCAGAGTTTGTCTCCTCTATTTCTTTGGCTTTCATTACTTTCCTCCTTCTTCCACTTACCTTGCCTTTCCTTAGCTGACGTTAGCCCTCTGGTTCTTCATTCCTACATCCTGGCTGTCCTAGCCTGTGTCCTTGTCGTGGACTGGAGGCTTTTCCTCGGATGCCTGGCAGCATCCGTGCCCGGTAGCTACCCTGACCTCCTCCTCGGCATGACCACGAGCGCTTTCCCTTCCTCCAGAGAGATGTTTTGTCCTGCTTGCAGCCGCGGACTCCTGCACGGGCGCCAGCTGAGGAAGTGCATCTCTGCTGGAGGTCGCAGCCTGCCCAGTAGCTACCCTTTCCTCCTCCCAGGCACGGATGGTGAGCTTTTGGCTGCACCGCAGGCTCTTGTCACCTTTGCTTTGCCGTCTCATTGAATCCCATTTCTTTGCTGTTCTGTTGGTTGTTTCTGTTTCTTTCTGTGTATTGTCCCTTTTTCCACTGGGTCCCATTGGTTTGCTTTCCTTTGTTCACTTGGTTTGGCTTTCTCTACTGCTCCTTTGGCTTTGCTCTCCATTGTTAATTTCATGTTTGTTTGGTTTTTTTGGTTTGCTTTCCTTTTTGTTGTTCATTCTGTTCCTTGGCTCTTGGTTTTCTGGCATTGTTTTGCTTTGTCCTACTTTCTGTTTTGCTTCTTGTCTTTCATTCTGGTTTGCTTTGTTTGTTCATTTTTTTTTCCATATTCTCCCCTTCGATTTTGTTAGCTTTTATATTGTCTCTGTGTGTTGCTTTGAATTTTTTGCTTTGCCATATATTTGCAGTCGACCCCTTTGCTCTTTGTTTGTCCTTTTCTCCCCGGTTTACTTGGCTCTTTTCGTTTTCCTTTTGGCTTTTGTTTCCTGCTCGGTTGGCTTTGCTTTCTACTGCTGATTTTTCTTTTTGGTTGGTTCTTTTTCTTTCCAGACCATGCCTTTGCATTATTTTCATCTGTTCTCAGAGTTTGTCTCCTCTATTTCTTTGGCTTTCATTACTTTCCTCCTTCTTCCACTTACCTTGCCTTTCCTTAGCTGACGTTAGCCCTCTGGTTCTTCATTCCTACATCCTGGCTGTCCTAGCCTGTGTCCTTGTCGTGGACTGGAGGCTTTTCCTCGGATGCCTGGCAGCATCCGTGCCCGGTAGCTACCCTGACCTCCTCCTCGGCATGACCACGAGCGCTTTCCCTTCCTCCAGAGAGATGTTTTGTCCTGCTTGCAGCCGCGGACTCCTGCACGGGCGCCAGCTGAGGAAGTGCATCTCTGCTGGAGGTCGCAGCCTGCCCAGTAGCTACCCTTTCCTCCTCCCAGGCACGGATGGTGAGCTTTTGGCTGCACCGCAGGCTCTTGTCACCTTTGCTTTGCCGTCTCATTGAATCCCATTTCTTTGCTGTTCTGTTGGTTGTTTCTGTTTCTTTCTGTGTATTGTCCCTTTTTCCACTGGGTCCCATTGGTTTGCTTTCCTTTGTTCACTTGGTTTTGCTTTCTCTACTGCTCCTTTGGCTTTGCTCTCCATTGTTAATTTCGTGTTTGTTTGGTTTTTTTGGTTTGCTTTCCTTTTTGTTGTTCATTCTGTTCCTTGGCTCTTGGTTTTCTGGCATTGTTTTGCTTTGTCCTACTTTCTGTTTTGCTTCTTGTCTTTCATTCTGGTTTGCTTTGTTTGTTCATTTTTTTTTCCATATTCTCCCCTTCGATTTTGTTAGCTTTTATATTGTCTCTGTGTGTTGCTTTGAATTTTTTGCTTTGCCATATATTTGCAGTCGACCCCTTTGCTCTTTGTTTGTCCTTTTCTCCCCGGTTTACTTGGCTCTTTTCCTTTTCCTTTTGGCTTTTGTTTCCTGCTCGGTTGGCTTTGCTTTCTACTGCTGATTTTTCTTTTTGGTTGGTTCTTTTTCTTTCCAGACCATGCCTTTGCATTATTTTCATCTGTTCTCAGAGTTTGTCTCCTCTATTTCTTTGGCTTTCATTACTTTCCTCCTTCTTCCACTTACCTTGCCTTTCCTTAGCTGACGTTAGCCCTCTGGTTCTTCATTCCTACATCCTGGCTGTCCTAGCCTGTGTCCTTGTCGTGGACTGGAGGCTTTTCCTCGGATGCCTGGCAGCATCCGTGCCCGGTAGCTACCCTGACCTCCTCCTCGGCATGACCACGAGCGCTTTCCCTTCCTCCAGAGAGATGTTTTGTCCTGCTTGCAGCCGCGGACTCCTGCACGGGCGCCAGCTGAGGAAGTGCATCTCTGCTGGAGGTCGCAGCCTGCCCAGTAGCTACCCTTTCCTCCTCCCGCGCACGGATGGTGAGCTTTTGGCTGCACCGCAGGCTCTTGTCACCTTTGCTTTGCCGTCTCATTGAATCCCATTTCTTTGCTGTTCTGTTGGTTGTTTCTGTTTCTTTCTGTGTATTGTCCCTTTTTCCACTGGGTCCCATTGGTTTGCTTTCCTTTGTTCACTTGGTTTTGCTTTCTCTACTGCTCCTTTGGCTTTGCTCTCCATTGTTAATTTGATGTTTGTTTGGTTTTTTTGGTTTGCTTTCCTTTTTGTTGTTCATTCTGTTCCTTGGCTCTTGGTTTTCTGGCATTGTTTTGCTTTGTCCTACTTTCTTCTTTGCTTCTTGTCTTTCATTCTGGTTTGCTTTGTTTGTTCATTTTTTTTTCCATATTCTCCCCTTCGATTTTGTTAGCTTTTATATTGTCTCTGTGTGTTGCTTTGAATTTTTTGCTTTGCCATATATTTGCAGTCGACCCCTTTGCTCTTTGTTTGTCCTTTTCTCCCCGGTTTACTTGGCTCTTTTCGTTTTCCTTTTGGCTTTTGTTTCCTGCTCGGTTGGCTTTGCTTTCTACTGCTGATGTTGCTTTTTGGTTGGTTCTTTTTCTTTCCAGACCATGCCTTTGCATTATTTTCATCTGTTCTCAGAGTTTGTCTCCTCTATTCCTTTGGCTTTCATTACTTTCCTCCTTCTTCCACTTACCTTGCCTTTCCTTAGCTGACGTTAGCCCTCTGGTTCTTCATTCCTACATCCTGGCTGTCCTAGCCTGTGTCCTTGTCGTGGACTGGAGGCTTTTCCTCGGATGCCTGGCAGCATCCGTGCCCGGTAGCTACCGTGACCTCCTCCTCGGCATGACCACGAGCGCTTTCCCTTCCTCCAGAGAGATGTTTTGTCCTGCTTGCAGCCGCGGACTCCTGCACGGGCGCCAGCTGAGGAAGTGCATCTCTGCTGGAGGTCGCAGCCTGCCCAGTAGCTACCCTTTCCTCCTCCCAGGCACGGATGGTGAGCTTTTGGCTGCACCGCAGGCTCTTGTCACCTTTGCTTTGCCGTCTCATTGAATCCCATTTCTTTGCTGTTCTGTTGGTTGTTTCTGTTTCTTTCTGTGTATTGTCCCTTTTTCCACTGGGTCCCATTGGTTTGCTTTCCTTTGTTCACTTGGTTTTGCTTTCTCTACTGCTCCTTTGGCTTTGCTCTCCATTGTTAATTTCGTGTTTGTTTGGTTTTTTTGGTTTGCTTTCCTTTTTGTTGTTCATTCTGTTCCTTGGCTCTTGGTTTTCTGGCATTGTTTTGCTTTGTCCTACTTTCTGTTTTGCTTCTTGTCTTTCATTCTGGTTTGCTTTGTTTGTTCATTTTTTTTTCCATATTCTCCCCTTCGATTTTGTTAGCTTTTATATTGTCTCTGTGTGTTGCTTTGAATTTTTTGCTTTGCCATATATTTGCAGTCGACCCCTTTGCTCTTTGTTTGTCCTTTTCTCCCCGGTTTACTTGGCTCTTTTCGTTTTCCTTTTGGCTTTTGTTTCCTGCTCGGTTGGCTTTGCTTTCTACTGCTGATGTTTCCTTTTGGTTGGTTCTTTTTCTTTCCAGACCATGCCTTTGCATTATTTTCATCTGTTCTCAGAGTTTGTCTCCTCTATTTCTTTGGCTTTCATTACTTTCCTCCTTCTTCCACTTACCTTGCCTTTCCTTAGCTGACGTTAGCCCTCTGGTTCTTCATTCCTACATCCTGGCTGTCCTAGCCTGTGTCCTTGTCGTGGACTGGAGGCTTTTCCTCGGATGCCTGGCAGCATCCGTGCCCGGTAGCTACCCTGACCTCCTCCTCGGCATGACCACGAGCGCTTTCCCTTCCTCCAGAGAGATGTTTTGTCCTGCTTGCAGCCGCGGACTCCTGCACGGGCGCCAGCTGAGGAAGTGCATCTCTGCTGGAGGTCGCAGCCTGCCCAGTAGCTACCCTTTCCTCCTCCCAGGCACGGATGGTGAGCTTTTGGCTGCACCGCAGGCTCTTGTCACCTTTGCTTTGCCGTCTCATTGAATCCCATTTCTTTGCTGTTCTGTTGGTTGTTTCTGTTTCTTTCTGTGTATTGTCCCTTTTTCCACTGGGTCCCATTGGTTTGCTTTCCTTTGTTCACTTGGTTTTGCTTTCTCTACTGCTCCTTTGGCTTTGCTCTCCATTGTTAATTTCGTGTTTGTTTGGTTTTTTTGGTTTGCTTTCCTTTTTGTTGTTCATTCTGTTCCTTGGCTCTTGGTTTTCTGGCATTGTTTTGCTTTGTCCTACTTTCTGTTTTGCTTCTTGTCTTTCATTCTGGTTTGCTTTGTTTGTTCATTTTTTTTTCCATATTCTCCCCTTCGATTTTGTTAGCTTTTATATTGTCTCTGTGTGTTGCTTTGAATTTTTTGCTTTGCCATATATTTGGAGTCGAGCCCTTTGCTCTTTGTTTGTCCTTTTCTCCCCGGTTTACTTGGCTCTTTTCGTTTTCCTTTTGGCTTTTGTTTCCTGCTCGGTTGGCTTTGCTTTCTACTGCTGATTTTTCTTTTTGGTTGGTTCTTTTTCTTTCCAGACCATGCCTTTGCGTTATTTTCATCTGTTCTCAGAGTTTGTCTCCTCTATTTCTTTGGCTTTCATTACTTTCCTCCTTCTTCCACTTACCTTGCCTTTCCTTAGCTGACGTTAGCCCTCTGGTTCTTCATTCCTACATCCTGGCTGTCCTAGCCTGTGTCCTTGTCGTGGACTGGAGGCTTTTCCTCGGATGCCTGGCAGCATCCGTGCCCGGTAGCTACCCTGACCTCCTCCTCGGCATGACCACGAGCGCTTTCCCTTCCTCCAGAGAGATGTTTTGTCCTGCTTGCAGCCGCGGACTCCTGCACGGGCGCCAGCTGAGGAAGTGCATCTCTGCTGGAGGTCGCAGCCTGCCCAGTAGCTACCCTTTCCTCCTCCCGGGCACGGATGGTGAGCTTTTGGCTGCACCGCAGGCTCTTGTCACCTTTGCTTTGCCGTCTCATTGAATCCCATTTCTTTGCTGTTCTGTTGGTTGTTTCTGTTTCTCTCTGTGTATTGTCCCTTTTTCCACTGGGTCCCATTGGTTTGCTTTCCTTTGTTCACTTGGTTTGGCTTTCTCTACTGCTCCTTTGGCTTTGCTCTCCATTGTTAATTTCATGTTTGTTTGTTTGTTTTTTGGTTTGCTTTCCTTTTTGTTGTTCATTCTGTTCCTTGGCGCTTGGTTTTCTGGCATTGTTTTGCTTTGTCCTACTTTCTGTTTTGCTTCTTGTCTTTCATTCTGGTTTGCTTTGTTTGTTCATTTTTTTTTCCATGTTCTCCCCTTCGATTTTGTTAGCTTTTATATTGTCTCTGTGTGTTGCTTTGAATTTTTTGCTTTGCCATATATTTGCAGTCGACCCCTTTGCTCTTTGTCTGTCCTTTTCTCCCCGGTTTACTTGGCTCTTTTCGTTTTCCTTTTGGCTTTTGTTTCCTGCTCGGTTGGCTTTGCTTTCTACTGCTGATGTTTCCTTTTGGTTGGTTCTTTTTCTTTCCAGACCATGCCTTTGCATTATTTTCATCTGTTCTCAGAGTTTGTCTCCTCTATTTCTTTGGCTTTCATTACTTTCCTCCTTCTTCCACTTACCTTGCCTTTCCTTAGCTGACGTTAGCCCTCTGGTTCTTCATTCCTACATCCTGGCTGTCCTAGCCTGTGTCCTTGTCGTGGACTGGAGGCTTTTCCTCGGATGCCTGGCAGCATCCGTGCCCGGTAGCTACCCTGACCTCCTCCTCGGCATGACCACGAGCGCTTTCCCTTCCTCCAGAGAGATGTTTTGTCCTGCTTGCAGCCGCGGACTCCTGCACGGGCGCCAGCTGAGGAAGTGCATCTCTGCTGGAGGTCGCAGCCTGCCCAGTAGCTACCCTTTCCTCCTCCCAGGCACGGATGGTGAGCTTTTGGCTGCACCGCAGGCTCTTGTCACCTTTGCTTTGCCGTCTCATTGAATCCCATTTCTTTGCTGTTCTGTTGGTTGTTTCTGTTTCTTTCTGTGTATTGTCCCTTTTTCCACTGGGTCCCATTGGTTTGCTTTCCTTTGTTCACTTGGTTTGGCTTTCTCTACTGCTCCTTTGGCTTTGCTCTCCGTTGTTAATTTGATGTTTGTTTGGTTTTTTTGGTTTGCTTTCCTTTTTGTTGTTCATTCTGTTCCTTGGCTCTTGGTTTTCTGGCATTGTTTTGCTTTGTCCTACTTTCTGTTTTGCTTCTTGTCTTTCATTCTGGTTTGCTTTGTTTGTTCATTTTTTTTTCCATATTCTCCCCTTCGATTTTGTTAGCTTTTATATTGTCTCTGTGTGTTGCTTTGAATTTTTTGCTTTGCCATATATTTGCAGTCGACCCCTTTGCTCTTTGTTTGTCCTTTTCTCCCCGGTTTACTTGGCTCTTTTCGTTTTCCTTTTGGCTTTTGTTTCCTGCTCGGTTGGCTTTGCTTTCTACTGCTGATTTTTCTTTTTGGTTGGTTCTTTTTCTTTCCAGACCATGCCTTTGCGTTATTTTCATCTGTTCTCAGAGTTTGTCTCCTCTATTTCTTTGGCTTTCATTACTTTCCTCCTTCTTCCACTTACCTTGCCTTTCCTTAGCTGACGTTAGCCCTCTGGTTCTTCATTCCTACATCCTGGCTGTCCTAGCCTGTGTCCTTGTCGTGGACTGGAGGCTTTTCCTCGGATGCCTGGCAGCATCCGTGCCCGGTAGCTACCGTGACCTCCTCCTCGGCATGACCACGAGCGCTTTCCCTTCCTCCAGAGAGATGTTTTGTCCTGCTTGCAGCCGCGGACTCCTGCACGGGCGCCAGCTGAGGAAGTGCATCTCTGCTGGAGGTCGCAGCCTGCCCAGTAGCTACCCTTTCCTCCTCCCAGGCACGGATGGTGAGCTTTTGGCTGCACCGCAGGCTCTTGTCACCTTTGCTTTGCCGTCTCATTGAATCCCATTTCTTTGCTGTTCTGTTGGTTGTTTCTGTTTCTTTCTGTGTATTGTCTCTTTTTCCACTGGGTCCCATTGGTTTGCTTTCTTTTGTTCACTTGGTTTTGCTTTCTCTACTGCTCCTTTGGCTTTGCTCTCCATTGTTAATTTCATGTTTGTTTGGTTTTTTTGGTTTGCTTTCCTTTTTGTTGTTCATTCTGTTCCTTGGCGCTTGGTTTTCTGGCATTGTTTTGCTTTGTCCTACTTTCTGTTTTGCTTCTTGTCTTTCATTCTGGTTTGCTTTGTTTGTTCATTTTTTTTTCCATGTTCTCCCCTTCGATTTTGTTAGCTTTTATATTGTCTCTGTGTGTTGCTTTGAATTTTTTGCTTTGCCATATATTTGCAGTCGACCCCTTTGCTCTTTGTCTGTCCTTTTCTCCCCGGTTTACTTGGCTCTTTTCGTTTTCCTTTTGGCTTTTGTTTCCTGCTCGGTTGGCTTTGCTTTCTACTGCTGATGTTTCCTTTTGGTTGGTTCTTTTTCTTTCCAGACCATGCCTTTGCATTATTTTCATCTGTTCTCAGAGTTTGTCTCCTCTATTTCTTTGGCTTTCATTACTTTCCTCCTTCTTCCACTTACCTTGCCTTTCCTTAGCTGACGTTAGCCCTCTGGTTCTTCATTCCTACATCCTGGCTGTCCTAGCCTGTGTCCTTGTCGTGGACTGGAGGCTTTTCCTCGGATGCCTGGCAGCATCCGTGCCCGGTAGCTACCCTGACCTCCTCCTCGGCATGACCACGAGCGCTTTCCCTTCCTCCAGAGAGATGTTTTGTCCTGCTTGCAGCCGCGGACTCCTGCACGGGCGCCAGCTGAGGAAGTGCATCTCTGCTGGAGGTCGCAGCCTGCCCAGTAGCTACCCTTTCCTCCTCCCAGGCACGGATGGTGAGCTTTTGGCTGCACCGCAGGCTCTTGTCACCTTTGCTTTGCCGTCTCATTGAATCCCATTTCTTTGCTGTTCTGTTGGTTGTTTCTGTTTCTTTCTGTGTATTGTCCCTTTTTCCACTGGGTCCCATTGGTTTGCTTTCCTTTGTTCACTTGGTTTGGCTTTCTCTACTGCTCCTTTGGCTTTGCTCTCCATTGTTAATTTCATGTTTGTTTGGTTTTTTTGGTTTGCTTTCCTTTTTGTTGTTCATTCTGTTCCTTGGCTCTTGGTTTTCTGGCATTGTTTTGCTTTGTCCTACTTTCTGTTTTGCTTCTTGTCTTTCATTCTGGTTTGCTTTGTTTGTTCATTTTTTTTTCCATATTCTCCCCTTCGATTTTGTTAGCTTTTATATTGTCTCTGTGTGTTGCTTTGAATTTTTTGCTTTGCCATATATTTGCAGTCGACCCCTTTGCTCTTTGTTTGTCCTTTTCTCCCCGGTTTACTTGGCTCTTTTCGTTTTCCTTTTGGCTTTTGTTTCCTGCTCGGTTGGCTTTGCTTTCTACTGCTGATTTTTCTTTTTGGTTGGTTCTTTTTCTTTCCAGACCATGCCTTTGCGTTATTTTCATCTGTTCTCAGAGTTTGTCTCCTCTATTTCTTTGGCTTTCATTACTTTCCTCCTTCTTCCACTTACCTTGCCTTTCCTTAGCTGACGTTAGCCCTCTGGTTCTTCATTCCTACATCCTGGCTGTCCTAGCCTGTGTCCTTGTCGTGGACTGGAGGCTTTTCCTCGGATGCCTGGCAGCATCCGTGCCCGGTAGCTACCCTGACCTCCTCCTCGGCATGACCACGAGCGCTTTCCCTTCCTCCAGAGAGATGTTTTGTCCTGCTTGCAGCCGCGGACTCCTGCACGGGCGCCAGCTGAGGAAGTGCATCTCTGCTGGAGGTCGCAGCCTGCCCAGTAGCTACCCTTTCCTCCTCCCGGGCACGGATGGTGAGCTTTTGGCTGCACCGCAGGCTCTTGTCACCTTTGCTTTGCCGTCTCATTGAATCCCATTTCTTTGCTGTTCTGTTGCTTGTTTCTGTTTCTTTCTGTGTATTGTCTCTTTTTCCACTGGGTCCCATTGGTTTGCTTTCTTTTGTTCACTTGGTTTTGCTTTCTCTACTGCTCCTTTGGCTTTGCTCTCCATTGTTAATTTGATGTTTGTTTGGTTTTTTTGGTTTGCTTTCCTTTTTGTTGTTCATTCTGTTCCTTGGCGCTTGGTTTTCTGGCATTGTTTTGCTTTGTCCTACTTTCTGTTTTGCTTCTTGTCTTTCATTCTGGTTTGCTTTGTTTGTTCATTTTTTTTTCCATGTTCTCCCCTTCGATTTTGTTAGCTTTTATATTGTCTCTGTGTGTTGCTTTGAATTTTTTGCTTTGCCATATATTTGCAGTCGACCCCTTTGCTCTTTGTCTGTCCTTTTCTCCCCGGTTTACTTGGCTCTTTTCGTTTTCCTTTTGGCTTTTGTTTCCTGCTCGGTTGGCTTTGCTTTCTACTGCTGATGTTTCCTTTTGGTTGGTTCTTTTTCTTTCCAGACCATGCCTTTGCATTATTTTCATCTGTTCTCAGAGTTTGTCTCCTCTATTTCTTTGGCTTTCATTACTTTCCTCCTTCTTCCACTTACCTTGCCTTTCCTTAGCTGACGTTAGCCCTCTGGTTCTTCATTCCTACATCCTGGCTGTCCTAGCCTGTGTCCTTGTCGTGGACTGGAGGCTTTTCCTCGGATGCCTGGCAGCATCCGTGCCCGGTAGCTACCGTGACCTCCTCCTCGGCATGACCACGAGCGCTTTCCCTTCCTCCAGAGAGATGTTTTGTCCTGCTTGCAGCCGCGGACTCCTGCACGGGCGCCAGCTGAGGAAGTGCATCTCTGCTGGAGGTCGCAGCCTGCCCAGTAGCTACCCTTTCCTCCTCCCAGGCACGGATGGTGAGCTTTTGGCTGCACCGCAGGCTCTTGTCACCTTTGCTTTGCCGTCTCATTGAATCCCATTTCTTTGCTGTTCTGTTGGTTGTTTCTGTTTCTCTCTGTGTATTGTCCCTTTTTCCACTGGGTCCCATTGGTTTGCTTTCCTTTGTTCACTTGGTTTGGCTTTCTCTACTGCTCCTTTGGCTTTGCTCTCCATTGTTAATTTCATGTTTGTTTGGTTTTTTTGGTTTGCTTTCCTTTTTGTTGTTCATTCTGTTCCTTGGCTCTTGGTTTTCTGGCATTGTTTTGCTTTGTCCTACTTTCTGTTTTGCTTCTTGTCTTTCATTCTGGTTTGCTTTGTTTGTTCATTTTTTTTTCCATATTCTCCCCTTCGATTTTGTTAGCTTTTATATTGTCTCTGTGTGTTGCTTTGAGTTTTTTGCTTTGCCATATATTTGCAGTCGACCCCTTTGCTCTTTGTTTGTCCTTTTCTCCCCGGTTTACTTGGCTCTTTTCGTTTTCCTTTTGGCTTTTGTTTCCTGCTCGGTTGGCTTTGCTTTCTACTGCTGATTTTTCTTTTTGGTTGGTTCTTTTTCTTTCCAGACCATGCCTTTGCGTTATTTTCATCTGTTCTCAGAGTTTGTCTCCTCTATTTCTTTGGCTTTCATTACTTTCCTCCTTCTTCCAGTTACCTTGCCTTTCCTTAGCTGACGTTAGCCCTCTGGTTCTTCATTCCTACATCCTGGCTGTCCTAGCCTGTGTCCTTGTCGTGGACTGGAGGCTTTTCCTCGGATGCCTGGCAGCATCCGTGCCCGGTAGCTACCCTGACCTCCTCCTCGGCATGACCACGAGCGCTTTCCCTTCCTCCAGAGAGATGTTTTGTCCTGCTTGCAGCCGCGGACTCCTGCACGGGCGCCAGCTGAGGAAGTGCATCTCTGCTGGAGGTCGCAGCCTGCCCAGTAGCTACCCTTTCCTCCTCCCAGGCACGGATGGTGAGCTTTTGGCTGCACCGCAGGCTCTTGTCACCTTTGCTTTGCCGTCTCATTGAATCCCATTTCTTTGCTGTTCTGTTGGTTGTTTCTGTTTCTTTCTGTGTATTGTCCCTTTTTCCACTGGGTCCCATTGGTTTGCTTTCCTTTGTTCACTTGGTTTGGCTTTCTCTACTGCTCCTTTGGCTTTGCTCTCCATTGTTAATTTGATGTTTGTTTGGTTTTTTTGGTTTGCTTTCCTTTTTGTTGTTCATTCTGTTCCTTGGCTCTTGGTTTTCTGGCATTGTTTTGCTTTGTCCTACTTTCTGTTTTGCTTCTTGTCTTTCATTCTGGTTTGCTTTGTTTGTTCATTTTTTTTTCCATATTCTCCCCTTCGATTTTGTTAGCTTTTATATTGTCTCTGTGTGTTGCTTTGAATTTTTTGCTTTGCCATATATTTGCAGTCGACCCCTTTGCTCTTTGTTTGTCCTTTTCTCCCCGGTTTACTTGGCTCTTTTCGTTTTCCTTTTGGCTTTTGTTTCCTGCTCGGTTGGCTTTGCTTTCTACTGCTGATTTTTCTTTTTGGTTGGTTCTTTTTCTTTCCAGACCATGCCTTTGCGTTATTTTCATCTGTTCTCAGAGTTTGTCTCCTCTATTCCTTTGGCTTTCATTACTTTCCTCCTTCTTCCACTTACCTTGCCTTTCCTTAGCTGACGTTAGCCCTCTGGTTCTTCATTCCTACATCCTGGCTGTCCTAGCCTGTGTCCTTGTCGTGGACTGGAGGCTTTTCCTCGGATGCCTGGCAGCATCCGTGCCCGGTAGCTACCCTGACCTCCTCCTCGGCATGACCACGAGCGCTTTCCCTTCCTCCAGAGAGATGTTTTGTCCTGCTTGCAGCCGCGGACTCCTGCACGGGCGCCAGCTGAGGAAGTGCATCTCTGCTGGAGGTCGCAGCCTGCCCAGTAGCTACCCTTTCCTCCTCCCGGGCACGGATGGTGAGCTTTTGGCTGCACCGCAGGCTCTTGTCACCTTTGCTTTGCCGTCTCATTGAATCCCATTTCTTTGCTGTTCTGTTGGTTGTTTCTGTTTCTCTCTGTGTATTGTCCCTTTTTCCACTGGGTCCCATTGGTTTGCTTTCCTTTGTTCACTTGGTTTGGCTTTCTCTACTGCTCCTTTGGCTTTGCTCTCCATTGTTAATTTCATGTTTGTTTGTTTGTTTTTTGGTTTGCTTTCCTTTTTGTTGTTCATTCTGTTCCTTGGCTCTTGGTTTTCTGGCATTGTTTTGCTTTGTCCTACTTTCTGTTTTGCTTCTTGTCTTTCATTCTGGTTTGCTTTGTTTGTTCATTTTTTTTTCCATGTTCTCCCCTTCGATTTTGTTAGCTTTTATATTGTCTCTGTGTGTTGCTTTGAATTTTTTGCTTTGCCATATATTTGCAGTCGACCCCTTTGCTCTTTGTTTGTCCTTTTCTCCCCGGTTTACTTGGCTCTTTTCGTTTTCCTTTTGGCTTTTGTTTCCTGCTCGGTTGGCTTTGCTTTCTACTGCTGATTTTTCTTTTTGGTTGGTTCTTTTTCTTTCCAGACCATGCCTTTGCGTTATTTTCATCTGTTCTCAGAGTTTGTCTCCTCTATTCCTTTGGCTTTCATTACTTTCCTCCTTCTTCCACTTACCTTGCCTTTCCTTAGCTGACGTTAGCCCTCTGGTTCTTCATTCCTACATCCTGGCTGTCCTAGCCTGTGTCCTTGTCGTGGACTGGAGGCTTTTCCTCGGATGCCTGGCAGCATCCGTGCCCGGTAGCTACCCTGACCTCCTCCTCGGCATGACCACGAGCGCTTTCCCTTCCTCCAGAGAGATGTTTTGTCCTGCTTGCAGCCGCGGACTCCTGCACGGGCGCCAGCTGAGGAAGTGCATCTCTGCTGGAGGTCGCAGCCTGCCCAGTAGCTACCCTTTCCTCCTCCCAGGCACGGATGGTGAGCTTTTGGCTGCACCGCAGGCTCTTGTCACCTTTGCTTTGCCGTCTCATTGAATCCCATTTCTTTGCTGTTCTGTTGGTTGTTTCTGTTTCTTTCTGTGTATTGTCTCTTTTTCCACTGGGTCCCATTGGTTTGCTTTCTTTTGTTCACTTGGTTTTGCTTTCTCTACTGCTCCTTTGGCTTTGCTCTCCATTGTTAATTTGATGTTTGTTTGGTTTTTTTGGTTTGCTTTCCTTTTTGTTGTTCATTCTGTTCCTTGGCGCTTGGTTTTCTGGCATTGTTTTGCTTTGTCCTACTTTCTGTTTTGCTTCTTGTCTTTCATTCTGGTTTGCTTTGTTTGTTCATTTTTTTTTCCATGTTCTCCCCTTCGATTTTGTTAGCTTTTATATTGTCTCTGTGTGTTGCTTTGAATTTTTTGCTTTGCCATATATTTGCAGTCGACCCCTTTGCTCTTTGTCTGTCCTTTTCTCCCCGGTTTACTTGGCTCTTTTCGTTTTCCTTTTGGCTTTTGTTTCCTGCTCGGTTGGCTTTGCTTTCTACTGCTGATTTTTCTTTTTGGTTGGTTCTTTTTCTTTCCAGACCATGCCTTTGCGTTATTTTCATCTGTTCTCAGAGTTTGTCTCCTCTATTTCTTTGGCTTTCATTACTTTCCTCCTTCTTCCTCTTACCTTGCCTTTCCTTAGCTGACGTTAGCCCTCTGGTTCTTCATTCCTACATCCTGGCTGTCCTAGCCTGTGTCCTTGTCGTGGACTGGAGGCTTTTCCTCGGATGCCTGGCAGCATCCGTGCCCGGTAGCTACCCCGACCTCCTCCTCGGCATGACCACGAGCGCTTTCCCTTCCTCCAGAGAGATGTTTTGTCCTGCTTGCAGCCGCGGACTCCTGCACGGGCGCCAGCTGAGGAAGTGCATCTCTGCTGGAGGTCGCAGCCTGCCCAGTAGCTACCCTTTCCTCCTCCCGGGCACGGATGGTGAGCTTTTGGCTGCACCGCAGGCTCTTGTCACCTTTGCTTTGCCGTCTCATTGAATCCCATTTCTTTGCTGTTCTGTTGGTTGTTTCTGTTTCTCTCTGTGTATTGTCCCTTTTTCCACTGGGTCCCATTGGTTTGCTTTCCTTTGTTCACTTGGTTTTGCTTTCTCTACTGCTCCTTTGGCTTTGCTCTCCATTGTTAATTTCATGTTTGTTTGTTTGTTTTTTGGTTTGCTTTCCTTTTTGTTGTTCATTCTGTTCCTTGGCTCTTGGTTTTCTGGCATTGTTTTGCTTTGTCCTACTTTCTGTTTTGCTTCTTGTCTTTCATTCTGGTTTGCTTTGTTTGTTCATTTTTTTTTCCATGTTCTCCCCTTCGATTTTGTTAGCTTTTATATTGTCTCTGTGTGTTGCTTTGAATTTTTTGCTTTGCCATATATTTGCAGTCGACCCCTTTGCTCTTTGTCCTTTTCTCCCCGGTTTACTTGGCTCTTTTCGTTTTCCTTTTGGCTTTTGTTTCCTGCTCGGTTGGCTTTGCTTTCTACTGCTGATTTTTCTTTTTGGTTGGTTCTTTTTCTTTCCAGACCATGCCTTTGCATTATTTTCATCTGTTCTCAGAGTTTGTCTCCTCTATTTCTTTGGCTTTCATTACTTTCCTCCTTCTTCCACTTACCTTGCCTTTCCTTAGCTGACGTTAGCCCTCTGGTTCTTCATTCCTACATCCTGGCTGTCCTAGCCTGTGTCCTTGTCGTGGACTGGAGGCTTTTCCTCGGATGCCTGGCAGCATCCGTGCCCGGTAGCTACCCCGACCTCCTCCTCGGCATGACCACGAGCGCTTTCCCTACCTCCAGAGAGATGTTTTGTCCTGCTTGCAGCTGCGGACTCCTGCACGGGCGCCAGCTGAGGAAGTGCATCTCTGCTGGAGGTCGCAGCCTGCCCAGTAGCTACCCTTTCCTCCTCCCGGGCACGGATGGTGAGCTTTTGGCTGCACCGCAGGCTCTTGTCACCTTTGCTTTGCCGTCTCATTGAATCCCATTTCTTTGCTGTTCTGTTGGTTGTTTCTGTTTCTTTCTGTGTATTGTCCCTTTTTCCACTGGGTCCCATTGGTTTGCTTTCCTTTGTTCACTTGGTTTTGTTTTCTCTACTGCTCCTTTGGCTTTGCTCTCCATTGTTAATTTCATGTTTGTTTGTTTCTTTTGGTTTGCTTTCCTTTTTGTTGTTCATTCTGTTCCTTGGCTCTTGGTTTTCTGGCATTGTTTTGCTTTGTCCTACTTTCTGTTTTGCTTCTTGTCTTTCATTCTGGTTTGCTTTGTTTGTTCATTTTTTTTTCCATATTCTCCCCTTCGATTTTGTAAGCTTTTATATTGTCTCTGTGTGTTGCTTTGAATTTTTTGCTTTGCCATATATTTGCAGTCGACCCCTTTGCTCTTTGTCCTTTTCTCCCCGGTTTACTTGGCTCTTTTCGTTTTCCTTTTGGCTTTTGTTTCCTGCTCGGTTGGCTTTGCTTTCTACAGCTGATTTTTCCTTTTGGTTGGTTCTTTTTCTTTCCAGACCATGCCTTTGCATTATTTTCATCTGTTCTCAGAGTTTGTCTCCTCTATTTCTTTGGCTTTCATTACTTTCCTCCTTCTTCCACTTACCTTGCCTTTCCTTAGCTGACGTTAGCCCTCTGGTTCTTCATTCCTACATCCTGGCTGTCCTAGCCTGTGTCCTTGTCGTGGACTGGAGGCTTTTCCTCGGATGCCTGGCAGCATCCGTGCCCGGTAGCTACCCCGACCTCCTCCTCGGCATGACCACGAGCGCTTTCCCTACCTCCAGAGAGATGTTTTGTCCTGCTTGCAGCCGCGGACTCCTGCACGGGCGCCAGCTGAGGAAGTGCATCTCTGCTGGAGGTCGCAGCCTGCCCAGTAGCTACCCTTTCCTCCTCCCGGGCACGGATGGTGAGCTTTTGGCTGCACCGCAGGCTCTTGTCACCTTTGCTTTGCCGTCTCATTGAATCCCATTTCTTTGCTGTTCTGTTGGTTGTTTCTGTTTCTTTCTGTGTATTGTCCCTTTTTCCACTGGGTCCCATTGGTTTGCTTTCCTTTGTTCACTTGGTTTTGCTTTCTCTACTGCTCCTTTGGCTTTGCTCTCCATTGTTAATTTGATGTTTGTTTGTTTCTTTTGGTTTGCTTTCCTTTTTGTTGTTCATTCTGTTCCTTGGCTCTTGGTTTTCTGGCATTGTTTTGCTTTGTCCTACTTTCTGTTTTGCTTCTTGTCTTTCATTCTGGTTTGCTTTGTTTGTTCATTTTTTTTTCCATATTCTCCCCTTCGATTTTGTTAGCTTTTATATTGTCTCTGTGTGTTGCTTTGAATTTTTTGCTTTGCCATATATTTGCAGTCGACCCCTTTGCTCTTTGTTTGTCCTTTTCTCCCCGGTTTACTTGGCTCTTTTCGTTTTCCTTTTGGCTTTTGTTTCCTGCTCGGTTGGCTTTGCTTTCTACTGCTGATTTTTCCTTTTGGTTGGTTCTTTTTCTTTCCAGACCATGCCTTTGCATTATTTTCATCTGTTCTCAGAGTTTGTCTCCTCTATTTCTTTGGCTTTCATTACTTTCCTCCTTCTTCCACTTACCTTGCCTTTCCTTAGCTGACGTTAGCCCTCTGGTTCTTCATTCCTACATCCTGGCTGTCCTAGCCTGTGTCCTTGTCGTGGACTGGAGGCTTTTCCTTGGATGCCTGGCAGCATCCGTGCCCGGTAGCTACCCTGACCTCCTCCTCGGCATGACCACGAGCGCTTTCCCTTCCTCCAGAGAGATGTTTTGTCCTGCTTGCAGCCGCGGACTCCTGCACGGACGCCAGCTGAGGAAGTGTATCTCTGCTGGAGGTCGCAGCCTGCCCAGTAGCTACCCTTTCCTCCTCCCGGGCACGGATGGTGAGCTTTTGGCTGCACCGCAGGCTCTTGTCACCTTTGCTTTGCCGTCTCATTGAATCCCATTTCTTTGCTGTTCTGTTGGTTGTTTCTGTTTCTTTCTGTGTATTGTCCCTTTTTCCACTGGGTCCCATTGGTTTGCTTTCCTTTGTTCACTTGGTTTGGCTTTCTCTACTGCTCCTTTGGCTTTGCTCTCCTTTGTTAATTTCATGTTTGTTTGGTTTTTTAGGTTTGCTTTCCTTTTTGTTGTTCATTCTGTTCCTTGGCTCTTGGTTTTCTGGCATTGTTTTGCTTTGTCCTACTTTCTGTTTTGCTTCTTGTCTTTCATTCTGGTTTGCTTTGTTTGTTCATTTTTTTTTCCATATTCTCCCCTTCGATTTTGTTAGCTTTCATATTTTCTCTGTGTGTTGCTTTGAATTTTTTGCTTTGCCATATATTTGCAGTTGACCCCTTTGCTCTTTGTTTGTTCTTTTCTCCCCGGTTTACTTGGCTCTTTTCATTTTCCTTTTGGCTTTTGTTTCCTGCTCGGTTGGCTTTGCTTTCTACTGCTGATGTTTCCTTTTGGTTGGTTCTTTTTCTTTCCAGACCATGCCTTTGCATTATTTTCATCTGTTCTCAGAGTTTGTCTCCTCTATTTCTTTGGCTTTCATTACTTTCCTCCTTCTTCCACTTACCTTGCCTTTCCTTAGCTGACGTTAGCCCTCTGGTTCTTCATTCCTACATCCTGGCTGTCCTAGCCTGTGTCCTTGTCGTGGACTGGAGGCTTTTCCTCGGATGCCTGGCAGCATCCATGCCCGGTAGCTACCCCGACCTCCTCCTCGGCATGACCACGAGCGCTTTCCCTTCCTCCAGAGAGATGTTTTGTCCTGCTTGCAGCCGCAGACTCCTGCACGGGCGCCAGCTGAGGAAGTGCATCTCTGCTGGAGGTCGCAGCCTGCCCAGTAGCTACCCTTTCCTCCTCCCAGGCACGGATGGTGAGCTTTTGGCTGCACCGCAGGCTCTTGTCACCTTTGCTTTGCCGTCTCATTGAATCCCATTTCTTTGCTGTTCTGTTGGTTGTTTCTGTTTCTTTCTGTGTATTGTCCCTTTTTCCACTGGGTCCCATTGGTTTGCTTTCCTTTGTTCACTTGGTTTTGCTTTCTCTACTGCTCCTTTGGCTTTGCTCTCCATTGTTAATTTCATGTTTGTTTGTTTGTTTTTTGGTTTGCTTTCCTTTTTGTTGTTCATTCTGTTCCTTGGCTCTTGGTTTTCTGGCATTGTTTTGCTTTGTCCTACTTTCTGTTTTGCTTCTTGTCTTTCATTCTGGTTTGCTTTGTTTGTTCATTTTTTTTTCCATGTTCTCCCCTTCGATTTTGTTAGCTTTTATATTGTCTCTGTGTGTTGCTTTGAATTTTTTGCTTTGCCATATATTTGCAGTCGACCCCTTTGCTCTTTGTCCTTTTCTCCCCGGTTTACTTGGCTCTTTTCGTTTTCCTTTTGGCTTTTGTTTCCTGCTCGGTTGGCTTTGCTTTCTACTGCTGATTTTTCTTTTTGGTTGGTTCTTTTTCTTTCCAGACCATGCCTTTGCATTATTTTCATCTGTTCTCAGAGTTTGTCTCCTCTATTTCTTTGGCTTTCATTACTTTCCTCCTTCTTCCACTTACCTTGCCTTTCCTTAGCTGACGTTAGCCCTCTGGTTCTTCATTCCTACATCCTGGCTGTCCTAGCCTGTGTCCTTGTCGTGGACTGGAGGCTTTTCCTCGGATGCCTGGCAGCATCCGTGCCCGGTAGCTACCCCGACCTCCTCCTCGGCATGACCACGAGCGCTTTCCCTACCTCCAGAGAGATGTTTTGTCCTGCTTGCAGCTGCGGACTCCTGCACGGGCGCCAGCTGAGGAAGTGCATCTCTGCTGGAGGTCGCAGCCTGCCCAGTAGCTACCCTTTCCTCCTCCCGGGCACGGATGGTGAGCTTTTGGCTGCACCGCAGGCTCTTGTCACCTTTGCTTTGCCGTCTCATTGAATCCCATTTCTTTGCTGTTCTGTTGGTTGTTTCTGTTTCTTTCTGTGTATTGTCCCTTTTTCCACTGGGTCCCATTGGTTTGCTTTCCTTTGTTCACTTGGTTTTGTTTTCTCTACTGCTCCTTTGGCTTTGCTCTCCATTGTTAATTTCATGTTTGTTTGTTTCTTTTGGTTTGCTTTCCTTTTTGTTGTTCATTCTGTTCCTTGGCTCTTGGTTTTCTGGCATTGTTTTGCTTTGTCCTACTTTCTGTTTTGCTTCTTGTCTTTCATTCTGGTTTGCTTTGTTTGTTCATTTTTTTTTCCATATTCTCCCCTTCGATTTTGTAAGCTTTTATATTGTCTCTGTGTGTTGCTTTGAATTTTTTGCTTTGCCATATATTTGCAGTCGACCCCTTTGCTCTTTGTCCTTTTCTCCCCGGTTTACTTGGCTCTTTTCGTTTTCCTTTTGGCTTTTGTTTCCTGCTCGGTTGGCTTTGCTTTCTACAGCTGATTTTTCCTTTTGGTTGGTTCTTTTTCTTTCCAGACCATGCCTTTGCATTATTTTCATCTGTTCTCAGAGTTTGTCTCCTCTATTTCTTTGGCTTTCATTACTTTCCTCCTTCTTCCACTTACCTTGCCTTTCCTTAGCTGACGTTAGCCCTCTGGTTCTTCATTCCTACATCCTGGCTGTCCTAGCCTGTGTCCTTGTCGTGGACTGGAGGCTTTTCCTCGGATGCCTGGCAGCATCCGTGCCCGGTAGCTACCCCGACCTCCTCCTCGGCATGACCACGAGCGCTTTCCCTACCTCCAGAGAGATGTTTTGTCCTGCTTGCAGCCGCGGACTCCTGCACGGGCGCCAGCTGAGGAAGTGCATCTCTGCTGGAGGTCGCAGCCTGCCCAGTAGCTACCCTTTCCTCCTCCCGGGCACGGATGGTGAGCTTTTGGCTGCACCGCAGGCTCTTGTCACCTTTGCTTTGCCGTCTCATTGAATCCCATTTCTTTGCTGTTCTGTTGGTTGTTTCTGTTTCTTTCTGTGTATTGTCCCTTTTTCCACTGGGTCCCATTGGTTTGCTTTCCTTTGTTCACTTGGTTTTGCTTTCTCTACTGCTCCTTTGGCTTTGCTCTCCATTGTTAATTTGATGTTTGTTTGTTTCTTTTGGTTTGCTTTCCTTTTTGTTGTTCATTCTGTTCCTTGGCTCTTGGTTTTCTGGCATTGTTTTGCTTTGTCCTACTTTCTGTTTTGCTTCTTGTCTTTCATTCTGGTTTGCTTTGTTTGTTCATTTTTTTTTCCATATTCTCCCCTTCGATTTTGTTAGCTTTTATATTGTCTCTGTGTGTTGCTTTGAATTTTTTGCTTTGCCATATATTTGCAGTCGACCCCTTTGCTCTTTGTTTGTCCTTTTCTCCCCGGTTTACTTGGCTCTTTTCGTTTTCCTTTTGGCTTTTGTTTCCTGCTCGGTTGGCTTTGCTTTCTACTGCTGATTTTTCCTTTTGGTTGGTTCTTTTTCTTTCCAGACCATGCCTTTGCATTATTTTCATCTGTTCTCAGAGTTTGTCTCCTCTATTTCTTTGGCTTTCATTACTTTCCTCCTTCTTCCACTTACCTTGCCTTTCCTTAGCTGACGTTAGCCCTCTGGTTCTTCATTCCTACATCCTGGCTGTCCTAGCCTGTGTCCTTGTCGTGGACTGGAGGCTTTTCCTTGGATGCCTGGCAGCATCCGTGCCCGGTAGCTACCCTGACCTCCTCCTCGGCATGACCACGAGCGCTTTCCCTTCCTCCAGAGAGATGTTTTGTCCTGCTTGCAGCCGCGGACTCCTGCACGGACGCCAGCTGAGGAAGTGTATCTCTGCTGGAGGTCGCAGCCTGCCCAGTAGCTACCCTTTCCTCCTCCCGGGCACGGATGGTGAGCTTTTGGCTGCACCGCAGGCTCTTGTCACCTTTGCTTTGCCGTCTCATTGAATCCCATTTCTTTGCTGTTCTGTTGGTTGTTTCTGTTTCTTTCTGTGTATTGTCCCTTTTTCCACTGGGTCCCATTGGTTTGCTTTCCTTTGTTCACTTGGTTTGGCTTTCTCTACTGCTCCTTTGGCTTTGCTCTCCTTTGTTAATTTCATGTTTGTTTGGTTTTTTAGGTTTGCTTTCCTTTTTGTTGTTCATTCTGTTCCTTGGCTCTTGGTTTTCTGGCATTGTTTTGCTTTGTCCTACTTTCTGTTTTGCTTCTTGTCTTTCATTCTGGTTTGCTTTGTTTGTTCATTTTTTTTTCCATATTCTCCCCTTCGATTTTGTTAGCTTTCATATTTTCTCTGTGTGTTGCTTTGAATTTTTTGCTTTGCCATATATTTGCAGTTGACCCCTTTGCTCTTTGTTTGTTCTTTTCTCCCCGGTTTACTTGGCTCTTTTCATTTTCCTTTTGGCTTTTGTTTCCTGCTCGGTTGGCTTTGCTTTCTACTGCTGATGTTTCCTTTTGGTTGGTTCTTTTTCTTTCCAGACCATGCCTTTGCATTATTTTCATCTGTTCTCAGAGTTTGTCTCCTCTATTTCTTTGGCTTTCATTACTTTCCTCCTTCTTCCACTTACCTTGCCTTTCCTTAGCTGACGTTAGCCCTCTGGTTCTTCATTCCTACATCCTGGCTGTCCTAGCCTGTGTCCTTGTCGTGGACTGGAGGCTTTTCCTCGGATGCCTGGCAGCATCCATGCCCGGTAGCTACCCCGACCTCCTCCTCGGCATGACCACGAGCGCTTTCCCTTCCTCCAGAGAGATGTTTTGTCCTGCTTGCAGCCGCAGACTCCTGCACGGGCGCCAGCTGAGGAAGTGCATCTCTGCTGGAGGTCGCAGCCTGCCCAGTAGCTACCCTTTCCTCCTCCCAGGCACGGATGGTGAGCTTTTGGCTGCACCGCAGGCTCTTGTCACCTTTGCTTTGCCGTCTCATTGAATCCCATTTCTTTGCTGTTCTGTTGGTTGTTTCTGTTTCTTTCTGTGTATTGTCCCTTTTTCCACTGGGTCCCATTGGTTTGCTTTCCTTTGTTCACTTGGTTTTGCTTTCTCTACTGCTCCTTTGGCTTTGCTCTCCATTGTTAATTTCGTGTTTGTTTGTTTCTTTTGGTTTGCTTTCCTTTTTGTTGTTCATTCTGTTCCTTGGCTCTTGGTTTTCTGGCATTGTTTTGCTTTGTCCTACTTTCTGTTTTGCTTCTTGTCTTACATTCTGGTTTGCTTTGTTTGTTCATTTTTTTTTCCATATTCTCCCCTTCGATTTTGTTAGCTTTTATATTGTCTCTGTGTGTTGCTTTGAATTTTTTGCTTTGCCATATATTTGCAGTCGACCCCTTTGCTCTTTGTTTGTCCTTTTCTCCCCGGTTTACTTGTCTCTTTTCCTTTTCCTTTTGGCTTTTGTTTCCTGCTCGGTTGGCTTTGCTTTCTACTGCTGATTTTTCTTTTTGGTTGGTTCTTTTTCTTTCCAGACCATGCCTTTGCGTTATTTTCATCTGTTCTCAGAGTTTGTCTCCTCTATTTCTTTGGCTTTCATTACTTTCCTCCTTCTTCCACTTACCTTGCCTTTCCTTAGCTGACGTTAGCCCTCTGGTTCTTCATTCCTACATCCTGGCTGTCCTAGCCTGTGTCCTTGTCGTGGACTGGAGGCTTTTCCTCGGATGCCTGGCAGCATCCGTGCCCGGTAGCTACCCTGACCTCCTCCTCGGCATGACCACGAGCGCTTTCCCTTCCTCCAGAGAGATGTTTTGTCCTGCTTGCAGCCGCGGACTCCTGCACGGGCGCCAGCTGAGGAAGTGCATCTCTGCTGGAGGTCGCAGCCTGCCCAGTAGCTACCCTTTCCTCCTCCCGGGCACGGATGGTGAGCTTTTGGCTGCACCGCAGGCTCTTGTCACCTTTGCTTTGCCGTCTCATTGAATCCCATTTCTTTGCTGTTCTGTTGGTTGTTTCTGTTTCTTTCTTTGTATTGTCCCTTTTTCCACTGGGTCCCATTGGTTTGCTTTCCTTTGTTCACTTGGTTTGGCTTTCTCTACTGCTCCTTTGGCTTTGCTCTCCGTTGTTAATTTCATGTTTGTTTGGTTTTTTTGGTTTGCTTTCCTTTTTGTTCATTCTGTTCCTTGGCTCTTGGTTTTCTGGCATTGTTTTGCTTTGTCCTACTTTCTGTTTTGCTTCTTGTCTTTCATTCTGGTTTGCTTTGTTTGTTCATTTTTTTTTCCATATTCTCCCCTTCGATTTTGTTAGCTTTCATATTTTCTCTGTGTGTTGCTTTGAATTTTTTGCTTTGCCATATATTTGCAGTCGACCCCTTTGCTCTTTGTTTGTCCTTTTCTCCCCGGTTTACTTGGCTCTTTTCCTTTTCCTTTTGGCTTTTGTTTCCTGCTCGGTTGGCTTTGCTTTCTACTGCTGATTTTTCTTTTTGGTTGGTTCTTTTTCTTTCCAGACCATGCCTTTGCATTATTTTCATCTGTTCTCAGAGTTTGTCTCCTCTATTTCTTTGGCTTTCATTACTTTCCTCCTTCTTCCACTTACCTTGCCTTTCCTTAGCTGACGTTAGCCCTCTGGTTCTTCATTCCTACATCCTGGCTGTCCTAGCCTGTGTCCTTGTCGTGGACTGGAGGCTTTTCCTCGGATGCCTGGCAGCATCCGTGCCCGGTAGCTACCCTGACCTCCTCCTCGGCATGACCACGAGCGCTTTCCCTTCCTGCAGAGAGGTGTTTTGTCCGGCTTGCAGCCGCGGACTCCTGCACGGGCGCCAGCTGAGGAAGTGCATCTCTGCTGGAGGTCGCAGCCTGCCCAGTAGCTACCCTTTCCTCCTCCCGGGCACGGATGGTGAGCTTTTGGCTGCACCGCAGGCTCTTGTCACCTTTGCTTTGCCGTCTCATTGAATCCCATTTCTTTGCTGTTCTGTTGGTTGTTTCTGTTTCTTTCTGTGTATTGTCTCTTTTTCCACTGGGTCCCATTGGTTTGCTTTCCTTTGTTCACTTGGTTTTGCTTTCTCTACTGCTCCTTTGGCTTTGCTCTCCATTGTTAATTACGTGTTTGTTTGTTTCTTTTGGTTTGCTTTCCTTTTTGTTGTTCATTCTGTTCCTTGGCTCTTGGTTTTCTGGCATTGTTTTGCTTTGTCCTACTTTCTGTTTTGCTTCTTGTCTTACATTCTGGTTTGCTTTGTTTGTTCATTTTTTTTTCCATATTCTCCCCTTCGATTTTGTTAGCTTTTATATTGTCTCTGTGTGTTGCTTTGAATTTTTTGCTTTGCCATATATTTGCAGTCGACCCCTTTGCTCTTTGTTTGTCCTTTTCTCCCCGGTTTACTTGTCTCTTTTCGTTTTCCTTTTGGCTTTTGTTTCCTGCTCGGTTGGCTTTGCTTTCTACTGCTGATTTTTCTTTTTGGTTGGTTCTTTTTCTTTCCAGACCATGCCTTTGCATTATTTTCATCTGTTCTCAGAGTTTGTCTCCTCTATTTCTTTGGCTTTCATTACTTTCCTCCTTCTTCCACTTACCTTGCCTTTCCTTAGCTGACGTTAGCCCTCTGGTTCTTCATTCCTACATCCTGGCTGTCCTAGCCTGTGTCCTTGTCGTGGACTGGAGGCTTTTCCTCGGATGCCTGGCAGCATCCATGCCCGGTAGCTACCCTGACCTCCTCCTCGGCATGACCACGAGAGCTTTCCCTTCCTGCAGAGAGATGTTTTGTCCTGCTTGCAGCCGCGGACTCCTGCACGGGCGCCAGCTGAGGAAGTGCATCTCTGCTGGAGGTCGCAGCCTGCCCAGTAGCTACCCTTTCCTCCTCCCAGGCACGGATGGTGAGCTTTTGGCTGCACCGCAGGCTCTTGTCACCTTTGCTTTGCCGTCTCATTGAATCCCATTTCTTTGCTGTTCTGTTGGTTGTTTCTGTTTCTTTCTGTGTATTGTCCCTTTTTCCACTGGGTCCCATTGGTTTGCTTTCCTTTGTTCACTTGGTTTTGCTTTCTCTACTGCTCCTTTGGCTTTGCTCTCCATTGTTAATTTGATGTTTGTTTGGTTTTTTTGGTTTGCTTTCCTTTTTGTTGTTCATTCTGTTCCTTGGCTCTTGGTTTTCTGGCATTGTTTTGCTTTGTCCTACTTTCTACTTTGCTTCTTGTCTTTCATTCTGGTTTGCATTGTTTGTTCAGTTTTTTTTTCCATGTTCTCCCCTTCGATTTTGTTAGCTTTTATATTGTCTCTATGTGTTGCTTTGAATTTTTTGCTTTGCCATATATTTGCAGTCGACCCCTTTGCTCTTTGTTTGTCTTTTTCTCCCCGGTTTACTTGGCTCTTTTCCTTTTCCTTTTGGCTTTTGTTTCCTGCTCGGTTGGCTTTGCTTTCTACTGCTGATTTTTCTTTTTGGTTGGTTCTTTTTCTTTCCAGACCATGCCTTTGCGTTCTGCAGGTATGACTTCTCTTTTCTCCTCTTTTTTTTTTTTTTTTTGCTTTCATTAGATTCTTCCTCGTTCCTCGTCCCCATGGCTGTTTCCTTCCTCTTACCTTGCCTTTACTTACCTGATGTTAGCCTTCTGGATTGTTCACTCATGTATCCTCTGTGTCCTTGCCTTTTTCCTCCATGTGGACTGGCGACTTTTCCTCGGATGCCTGGCAGCATCCATGCCCGGTAGCTACCCTGACCTCCTCCTCGGCATGACCACGAGCGCTTTCCCTTCCTCCAGAGAGATGTTTTGTCCTGCTTGCAGCCGCGGACTCCTGCACGGGCGCCAGCTGAGGAAGTGCATCTCTGCTGGAGGTCGCAGCCTGCCCAGTAGCTACCCTTTCCTCCTCCCAGGCACGGATGGTGAGCTTTTGGCTGCACCGCAGGCTCTTGTCACCTTTGCTTTGCCGTCTCATTGAATCCCATTTCTTTGCTGTTCTGTTGGTTGTTTCTGTTTCTTTCTGTGTATTGTCCCTTTTTCCACTGGGTCCCATTGGTTTGCTTTCCTTTGTTCACTTGGTTTTGCTTTCTCTACTACTCCTTTGGCTTTGCTCTCCATTGTTAATTTCGTGTTTGTTTGTTTCTTTTGGTTTGCTTTCCTTTTTGTTGTTCATTCTGTTCCTTGGCTCTTGGTTTTCTGGCATTGTTTTGCTTTGTCCTGCTTTCTACTTTGCTTCTTGTCTTTCATTCTGGTTTGCTTTGTTTGTTTGTTTTTTTTTCCATGTTCTCCCCTTCGATTTTGTTAGCTTTCATATTGTCTCTGTGTGTTGCTTTGAATTTTTTGCTTTGCCATATATTTGCAGTCGACCCCTTTGCTCTTTGTTTGTCCTTTTCTCCCCGGTTTACTTGGCTCTTTTCGTTTTCCTTTTGGCTTTTGTTTCCTGCTCGGTTGGCTTTGCTTTCTACTGCTGATGTTGCTTTTTGGTTGGTTCTTTTTCTTTCCAGACCATGCCTTTGCATTATTTTCATCTGTTCTCAAAGTTTGTCTCCTCTATTTCTTTGGCTTTCATTACTTTCCTCCTTCTTCCACTTACCTTGCCTTTCCTTAGCTGACGTTAGCCCTCTGGTTCTTCATTCCTACATCCTGGCTGTCCTAGCCTGTGTCCTTGTCGTGGACTGGAGGCTTTTCCTCGGATGCCTGGCAGCATCCATGCCCGGTAGCTACCCTGTCCTCCTCCTCGGCATGACCACGAGCGCTTTCCCTTCCTCCAGAGAGATGTTTTGTCCTGCTTGCAGCCGCGGACTCCTGCACGGGCGCCAGCTGAGGAAGTGCATCTCTGCTGGAGGTCACAGCCTGCCCAGTAGCTACCCTTTCCTCCTCCCGGGCACGGATGGTGAGCATTTGGCTGCACCGCAGGCTCTTGTCACCTTTGCTTTGCCGTCTCATTGAATCCCATTTCTTTGCTGTTCTGTTGGTTGTTTCTGTTTCTCTCTGTGTATTGTCTCTTTTTCCACTGGGTCCCATTGGTTTGCTTTCCTTTGTTCACTTGGTTTGGCTTTCTCTACTGCTCCTTTGGCTTTGCTCTCCATTGTTAATTTGATGTTTGTTTGGGTTTTTTTGGTTTGCTTTCCGTTTTGTTGTTCATTCTGTTCCTTGGCGCTTGGTTTTCTGGCATTGTTTTGCTTTGTCCTACTTTCTATTTTGCCTCTTGTCTTTC
Source organism: Tetrao urogallus (assembly GCF_951394365.1). NCBI lineage: Eukaryota > Metazoa > Chordata > Aves > Galliformes > Phasianidae > Tetrao > Tetrao urogallus. Next base: position 68,937 of record NC_136835.1, on the reverse strand, counting down.
ATTCTGGTTTGTTTTGTTTTTTTTTTTCCATGTTCTTCCCTTCGATTTTGTTAGCTTTTATATTGCCTCACTGCTCTGCCTGTCTACTAGTTCTCAATCCAGCTCATTGTCCACTCGTGTATCCCACATTTTTTCAGCTTTGTTATGATAATATCATGAAATACGGTGTCAAACGCTTTGCTGAAATCAAGGTAGACTACATCCACTGCTCTCCCTTCATCCTCCCAGCCAGTGGCAACATTTTGGGTTTGTGTTATCGGTTTCTCTCTGGGTTAGGCTTAAGTGTTAAGAGTTTGGGTTAAGGGTTACGCCATTCTGGAGGGGTAAATGGTTACCGTGTTGGATATGGGGTAAGAGTTATTGGTTCCCATTTTTGGTTTGGCCTTTTTGGATTTGGATTATGAATTAGGGGTTCCCATTTGGGTTAAGGTTTGCCTAACCTTAGGGAGAGGCCATTGACACAAACCCACAACCATTTGCCTTAACACTTCGCCCTCACCCAGAAGGGTAACCTTTAAACCTGACCCAGATGTATAACGCTTGGCACAGAAGCCTTAAGCCTTAACCGATCTAGGAAGCCTAAAGCCTAACCCAGAAGGGTATTTCAGTACTCACCAATCACAGCGAACAGTAACACTTCACCAAAACCCTGAGCAGGATGAAGCTGGGCTCGTCTGCTGCCAGGGCTGCTCTGAGGCACAGGGCATGGCGAGCAGCTGCGGGCAGCGCAGCTCACCCAGGAGGTGCCTGGACCCAACTGCCAGCTGTCCTGGGGCAGGGCCCTCTGTCCTCATGGAGACGCATTGTGACAGCATAAAGGTTCCAGGAGCCCTGCTGATGTCATCTGTTCCATGATGTGCCCTGTGCTCTGCCTGGCCTAGAGCCGATGCCTCCAGGCTGTTGTTTAATGATGTCTGAGTGTTTTTTGTGTGTTGTTTTGTGTTTGCTTTTTGTTTTTTCTTTTTTTTCTTTTTGTTTTGTTTTTTGTTTGTCCGTTGTCATCTCTGCTTTGCCATGACGTTAAATCCTATTTCTTTGGTGTTCTGTTGGTAGTGTTTCTTTGTATTTTGGGATATGGATATGGGATTGATTTGAGATAGGATACAGGGGTATGGATTTGGGATGGGATGTGAACATGGGATGAATATGGTCTGGGATATGGATAGAGGATGAGATGTGGGATGGGAAAAGGAGATACGGATAGGGGATGGGCTGTGGGTATGGGATGGATTTGGGATATGGAATGGATATGAGGGTCTGGATATGTGTTATACATATATATATATATATATATATATATATGACACATACATATATATATATGTATATTGCCCCCACCCCATGGGAACAGTGTGGTCTGTGGTGGGGGACACACAGAAGGGGCCCCCAGAGCAGGGGCCCCAGTTTTGGGATGTGAAACCTTGGGGGATGTGGGGGCATCCCCAGCTGTGGGACTGTCCCCAACTCTGGGGTGTGACTCTGTCAAGGTGACATGAAAATGTCCCTAACTTTGGGGTTCGATACTGTGGGAGTGTCCCCAAATCTGGGCTGTGACACCATTGGAGTGACAGGGAGGTGTCCCCAAATATATCTGTGACACTGTGGGGTGTCCTAACTTTGGGGTGTGACACCATTGGGGTGACACAGATTTGTTCGCGGCTTTGGGGTGTGACACTGTGGGGATGACATAGGGGTGTCCCCAACTTCAGGGTGTCACACTCTTGGGGCATCCCCAACTTTGGGGATGTGACACCGTGATGCGGTGTCCCCGCTTCCCCTGGGAAGTCCTCGAGCTGCTTGTGGTGTCCCCAACTTGGACAGAATGTCCCCAGGGGGGTCCTTTTGTCCCCTCTGTGTGAGGGTGACACCCAATGACAAATACCCCGTCAGGGCTGTTCTGCACTGATGTCACCCCTGGTCCCCTCTGGTGCTGGCACAGAGTTCACAGAGTGTGCGTCCCCATCCTCATGACAGACGATGGTGACAGCGCCAGAGAGCTCCAGTGTCACCGGGTCCGGCTGTCGGCAGGCCTGGAGGGGTGACAGAGGACAGTGAGAGGCTCGGTGACAGCATGGGGCCACCTGTGCCTGTCCCCACGTGGTGGTCAGAGCACAGGGAATGGTGTCACCCAAGAGATGGTGACAGAGACAACTGTGAGAGAATTGGGGGCTGTGGGAGGGCTTCAATGGGACATAAAGGGGGTCCAGTTGGGGTCAAAATAGGGAAATGGATTCCAGAGGGCAGGGAGGAGGGCATGGGGGTACAGGGGACTCTAGGGGTCAGAAAATGGGGTCAGGAGTGAGGGGAGTAAGGGAAGACAGGGGACCTCAGGGGGCAAATTGAGGGGACTGGGGGATGGTAGGAGATTCTATGGGTCAGAATGGGGGAAGTGGAGCAGGGGTACTTGAGGGAACAGGGAATTCTGGGGGTAAGACAGAAGGAGGGGTGGGATGAATCTAGGGGAGAAAATGGGAAGACTTGGGAGGGGTGGCAAAAGGGGACACAAGGGATCAGAGTGGGGGACAGATGGACAAGGAACCCTGGGGGTCAGAATGGGGAACAGGGACAGACAGTGACAGAGGAACTGAGGGGGAAGGGTGGAAGAGGACTCCAGCAATGAGAATGGGGGAAGTGGAGGCAGGGGGCAGAGGGTAAGCCCAGGGTGGGAGCCGAGAGTGGGCACTGCCCTCCTGCCAGCTGCACCTGGTTATGGTTTGCCAGGCCCCTGCTGCCCTGGATTTCACCTGAGAGGTTTGTTCTAGCTGCCTGCAGTAGTAAAAGATAGGGAAGAAATGGAAGTCAAGAGCTAAGGCTCTACACGGTAACTTTGCATGGATTGAACTGTGGCACCTGAAGACACAGGTCCATTCCTGAGTAATGCTGGCATTTTGCAGGTGTGTTGGTTTAACCCCCTGAACTGATGTCTGTGAGCACCTGTCTTCTCCACCTGAACAGTAAGAAAGCTGGATGTGCCCAGGAATTGCAGCAGTTGCTGTGAATACTCTCCCAAATGTTTGTTTCTTTTAGTGATAACTAATGGCTCAGCACTGTGATCTCCTGTCTCTGGCACGATCTGGAATGCTGCATCTCTTTGCCGATGTTGGGTGCCCGTTTCCATGGACCTTCTTTTCTTTCTCTCCTCAGAAGCAGTGCAGTGTGGTTCCCTGCGCTAGGGAGCAGAAGCCAGCATGCTGCCAGAATGCCAGCTGGGCCTTGCAGTGCACAAAGGCAGTGTTGGTGATGGACCATCATTAGCACCACGCAAAAGTGAGCCTCTTCAGTCCTCTGTAATGACGTATGGAAGAATGCATTTTAAGTATTACTTCTGAGCAGGTGCAGTGCTGTAGGATGTCAAGTAACCATGGTGAAAGCATTGAGGAGGCTGACAGTGGTAGCTGATGGCAGCAGTGTGGCAGAAGTCCGTGTATAAGTGGTGGTGCTCAGAGCTGAGTGCATTCCTGAGAAAGGCACTCTTGACTTTATGGCATTTTCTTTCACCTGGTGATATGTAGAAAATCAGTGGAGAAAGGAACCAGAACAAAAATACCCTACTTAAAGGGCAGCTGCATTTAGATATCTACAGCATGCCAGATTGTTATGTGAGAACCGAGCACTCCATGACCTGTAGGATGCAATGTCTTCTGAGATATTACTGGAGGACTATTATTGGAAGACTTTGTGGACAGAGACATGTTTAGCTCACACTGCATCATCTACACTGCCTAAGGAAGTTATGCTGCATTAAGAAAACCATGTTCTCTGAGAGCACAGTTTCCCATCAAAAAGAATTATTTGGCAGACCGCCTTGGTGTCAAACTATAAAGCAGATTACAGGACAAGTACAAGGGGCAAGACAAAAACGCTTAAGGCATGGTTTATTACTTCTCAAAATAGAAATTTAAGAAAGGGTTAGGTAAATTTCTCACTAGAAATGCCTGTTAGTTTTGCTGGAATCCTTAGTGACTAATTCAAAGCTGGATGTGCCCAGGAATTGCAGCAGTTGCTGTGAATACTCTCCCAAATGTTTGTTGTCTTAGTGACTAATTCAGACATAGACATCTGTGCTGCAAGTGTCTATAACTGTATGGATAAAGTTCATGATCAGCATGTCCTGTAAAGCTATAGGTTTGCAAACAGCAAAGTAACGATCATGGGCCATGGCCAAGAGCAGGAAAGCTTCTGCTGCTCCCAGGAAGTCAAGAAACAAAAGCTGGGTCATGCAGGCATTGTAGGAGATGGTCTTGGGATTTGAGAAAAAGTCAGCCAGCATTTTGGATGGGGTCACAGAACAGTAGCAGATGTCCCTGAATGCCAGATTAGCCAGGAAAAAATGCATGGGTGATCCAGCTGGGAATCCTGAATTGTGAGAATGATAAGGATGTTGTCTGGGAGAATTATCATGTAGAACAGCAGGAAGAAGAAGAAGAGGTTTGACTGGACTTTGTGGGATTGAGACAATCCTAGCAGAATAAACTGTCTAACTACCATATACTTTTCATGCTCCGTTTTGACTCTTGCAAGCCCTGAGAAGCAGACAGCAATAAACACACTAATGCCAATATGTTGCAGTATTTAAGCAACTTGGGCTATGCTTAGGCTACTGAAAATGCACATCCTGTGACCGTTACCTGGTTTTATGGATCTCTTCACAGTGAATTTCTTGAAAACTAGTCATTTAGATTCCCACTGACTTGAGAATTATACTGGAATTTTGAACAGAAAGTAAACGTGTCGTCAGACGTTCTCCCTAACAACTGGCACCTGGATTAAATTTAAGTTGTGAAGAATCAGTCCAGTCTCCTGTAATAGGCTAATCTTTGTGGTTTACAGTGTAACTATCTTGTTCTGAAATAGTGAAACGTACAGCCTCTCCAAATGAGCAAAGTAGACCCTTCCAAGGTACAGTGCATTTCCTTCTAATGCAGACAGCCAAACAAAGCTAGATGAATTGCAGTCTAAAGTTGCTAAAAACCTAAAATCACATCCACTGATTATAAAAGGAAACTAATTACAGACCAGTCATGTCTGAAGGAAGATTGCAATTGAACGATTTAAAATCCTTGTAGTTAATGATGTCAGTATAGACATCCCAAGGAATGGCTAATTTCATCCCAGATTTTCTCTGGAGTGCATCAGTTGAAGTATATTCAGAAATAACCTGCTTTCTCCAGTTGTCTTCTGAGGAACATAAACATGCCTAGATCATATGCAGACTTTGATTTTTCCCCAAAGAAATCCCATAGCAGTGTCTAATTTTCCAATGAAGTCATCAGAACACTGGAAACAGGAAAAAAAAAATCAATTATTTAAATATCTCAACAAAATTAACCAAGAATCAACAATATGACAGCCATAGAAAACAAATTAGTATTTCTCACGGAGCACATCAACTAATTTCATTTTCATACATTTTGAATTAAACTGGATTTTGATTAATCACTCATTAAGAAAACCATTTTTAGAAAGTAAAATTTATTTTAAAAGTCTTTCTATTGATCTAAATCCTTTCATTCATCCCAATTCTTTTGCTTCTTTTGAGGCAGGAGAAAGTAACATGAGTTTTTACTTTTTTTACTTCAACATCTTTCTTCCATTTTGCTGCAAATATGTTAACTTTGTATGAATGTCTGCTTGTTACTGCATTAGGAGCCTGGCCAGCAATGTTGAACTAGAGAATAGAATATAGAGAATATGGTTCTATGATTCTAGCTGGTGTAATATTCTTTCTAATCACTCTCAGTGGTTGCCCCTTGGAGTTGGGCAGCCATTGGGATGGAGGTGTGTTTTGGCATTTATCCTGATTATAATGAGAAAGATTTTCCCACAGAAATGTCAGTAAGTCACTTCCTGTACTTACTGCACACCAGGTGCAATGTAGAGGTCCCCTGCAACCGATAATTTATGCCTCTGATATGCAAATGAGCTCCCAAACTCTGACTTTGAGGGGATTCAATTACACACCTTTCTCTTCAGGAGGTTCCATGGTTGTTGTCCTCACAGTGATGCTTCTGAATCGGTATGTGGCTCTCCATATATCTTTGCAGTACCCAAACATCTTCAATCACAGCAATTACAGCTCCAGCTGGTTGCAGCAGTGTGGGTAGGGGCACTGCTCATTCTAATGTGCAGGTAGAACTGTCATTCATTTGTCATCCCGTGGATCAAATTTCCCAGACAGTTTTTACTGTGATGTCACACGGGTGATCAAAGTGGCCAGTATGGATATTCATGCAGCTGAATTGCTTGTGGAGTCCAAGAATGGTCTGCTAACAGTCCTCAACTCATTGCCCTGATTGTGTTGTAAGCTGTCACCTTGACCAAAATCAAGGCACGTATTATAGAGAGGATGCACAAAGCCTTTCTCACATATGGAGCCCAGGTCACAGAGGTGAGCATCCATTTTGCACCTGGCATCTTTCTCTGCACTGCTGTTCAAAAAACTTGTGGTCAAAAAGCCATGTTGTCTCTGAACAGCCACCCTCGGTGCCACATCCCATCATCTACACACTGAGGAACACAGAGATGAAGAATTCCAAAAGAGATTTCTCATTAACATCTTTTTCAAAACGAGCAATTGAAAGCTCTCACTCCTCTGTTACATAGCTGTTCTCTGTTACAGAGAAATATAAAAACAAAATACTGTCAACTTAATAATTGCCTGTTGGGGACAAATAGAATGAAATTTGAAACAACATAGAGGTCAGATAACAATGCTGCCTCTCAAAGTAATAACAGCTTTGGAAACAAAACAGCTGCTGACTAAACAATGAACCTGCATTTAAAAGAAAATTGACAATAACAAAACCAATAAAAGCATCCCTTGCTCATTTTAGTAATTCACTTTACTGTGGGTTCAGTTAATGTCTGAGTTTCTAATTTTCAGTAATTCTACAGAATTTATGTATGGATGTTTCAGTTTTGTTTGTGGGTTTTGTTGTTTTTATTTTAGTTTATGCAAATATATTCCAACAAAGAGGTGATCAAGGTTTGGTGGAGATTTATTGAGATATCAGGATATTGTGTTAAGCATCTGGAGACCTAGGCAGCCTATGTGTCAGGGTTAAGCTGACAGGCAGCTCAGCACCACACTACTACCTGTGCATTCCACAGTAGGATGGGGGAGAGAGTAGGGAAAGAAAAGCAAAACTTGTAGGTAGAGATAAAGAGAGTTTATTAGGAAAATAAAAATGGGGGGAAAAAAAAAGAACACACAAAACAAGTGACACACAAGGCAATCTCAGTACCAGCAGACAGAAGCCCAGCCAATCCCCAAGAGCTGCAGTCTCCCTGGCCAACTTCCCCCTGTTTTGTTGTTCTGCAGGACATCTCCTAGTGCAGAATTTCTTTCAGTTTAGCCCATCTGTCCTGGTTCTGCCCCCTTCCACCTTCTTGAGCACCCTGTCTTCTCTCCATCAGAGCAGTCTGAGAAGCTGAAATGTTGTCTTGGTTCCCTTGTCATATATCAGCCTTAATTTTCACCAGGTGAAGGTTAAGTTTCCTAGTAGTCCAAGTAACCTGGGAAAACCTGTCTTTGGTCTTCTGGGAGCCTTTGTGTTTTTCAGAGGTGTCACTAGAAGGAATGGCTTCAGCAAAATTTTTCTCAAGAAAGGAACTCTCGGGACCCAAGCACAGATGTGCAGAACCTTCTCTTAACTTTAATAGTGGGTTGTGGGTGATGTTTTCCAAAGCGCTGCCTGGCTCCAAAGTGAACAGTGAACAAACCAACCATAAACACCTCTAAGAGGGAAGCAGATGACCACAGCACAGATTGAATAGCAACTGTTAGTAAATGTTAGTAAAACTGTTAAAGAAATGTTCACAAAAGAGAGTAAATGCTTTCTGCATCTACAGGAATTTACTACAAGGTTTCCACTTATTAATCCAAAGAGTCTTTGCTAATTACAGGTATTAAATGCAGTCAGCTTTACTTTTTCTTTGTTTGTTAGCTTTGTTTTGTTGTTATTGTTGAAAATCTTTTTAGCTCTCCTGGTTTTCTGAATTGAAATATAAATAATAATGATTTCCAGAGAGAAGGAAATGACAGAGAAACATTCAGTGGAATTTACATCACGGAGTCATGGTGCTTTAGATCTGAAAGAAAGGATGAGAGATGCAAAATACTAATTATTCTGTCTCAAGTCCCAAGATACCTTCCTGGTGACTGTGCTGCATGAAATGCTTATGTCTTTCTGGAAGCAAGGAATGAGCATCAGTTCCTCGGCCTTGTTAGAGCACCTCTGCTATGAGGAAAGGAGCTGGGCTTGCTCAGCCTGGAGAAAAGAAGTTGGAGAAAAGCCTGGATTCTTTCAGTGCTGTATGGGAACTGCTGAGTCACAGCCTGAACCTCTGATTAATCACCTGAGGCGAGCTGTGAGTCAGCCAGAGGAGCACAGGTGAAGGCAATTCACCTGTGCTGCCGGAAGGGGTGGAGCCAGGCTCCACCCCTCCTAGACCTATTGAAGAGCTGGCTACCAGAGGGGAAGGATCTCTTCTGGAGATCACCTGTCTTGGTGTCTTCTGGTGAGCTCAGCCGAAGGGTAAGCTCTTCCACTTATTCTCTTTTGTGATCATTGTTTACTTTGCCTAATTCTCTTGATTATATTGTGATTATAACATCTTGATATCTATTGATATATCTATTGACTATACAATTATATTGTGATTATAACATCTTGATTATACAAGTGCATACAGAGAGCTTACAAACAAGGTAAGGACCAAGTTTTCACACAGTAAAATAATATTTCTTAAGTGAGAGGGTCAGCTGAATCTCCTGCAATGAAAGCAAGACCTTCAGACCCAAGTGTCCAAATAAGCTGTGGTATGGGGGTGGATTTGACTGGTTTTAGTGAGCTAGCAGCCTTACACAGTGACCTATGCCATAAATAGCATTTTTAAGCTCCACATTCATGTACAAGAAAAGGTTTATTTCTTCCTTGGGTCAGCTATAGTTTTAATTAGTACTCCTTTCACTTCTTTTTTCCTCAGGCTATAAATCAGGGGATTTAGTGCTGGAATTATAGCTGTGTATATGAGAGAAAAAAATTTCTTAACGTCTTGAGAGTAATTGACTTTGGGCCGTAAGTAAATTCCGAGAAAGGGCGACTGTCCCCGGCAGCTTTTCTCCGAGTTGCGGGTTCCCCATTGGCTGAGTACTGCAGGCTCACAAATTTCCCAACATTCCACTAAACATACAGATACTGGCTAAAGATGAACTGTTGCTAGCTAAGCGTATATTGCTCCCACTGCCATAATAAAGAGCGTATATTGCTAATTCTCACATTTGCTCATTCTGCACTAGGCCACAATTCCTGGACACCTGCTGTCCTGGGATAGAGGTAAATTGGAAGGAAAAATGTAGGGGAGCATCACTTGCATTCCTCCTAATCCAAAAGAGGGACAGTTTGACCTCCTGTCAGAGGCCCCTTAAGTTGTTCTTTTGCTGAGGGCCTCTTGGCAAAACAGAATAGCCTATAATACAAAAGTTACAATTTTGGTACTTCTGAAGTATTTCATCTTATCTACTAAGTGTGCATAAACGTGGAATAGTAAGCCACTTTCTTGCAGAGAGGCTGTGCATGCCCCGTCCCTGGAGGTGTTCAAGGCCAGGTTGGATGGGGCCCTGCGCAGCCTGCTCTGGTATTAAAAGTGGTGGTTAGTGGTGCTCTGGTATTAAATGTGGTTAGATTTGCATGTGGCAGGGGGTTTGGAGATTCATGAAGCTTGAGGTCCCTTCCAACCCTGGCCATTCTGTGATTCTGTGACTCCTCCGGCTGCTATTACTGGTGAGGAGAGCAGCTCTGTTTCCTGGGCTGATGGATGTGGTCCTGGCCCCAGAGGCATGCATTATATAGAGCGCAAGGTTCTGTTCTGTTCTATTTTGGGCCCAAACTTTTGTTACTTGCATTCTCTATAAGTGTTGACATGATGACAGTGTCAAGCTCTTTACCAATCTCTTGGCCTTTCTGGTTTGAGCAAGAAATTGCACTTCAAGTTGGTGCACTTGTTTTTGTTTGTGGGATAATTTCTACTCCTACGGTATCATATCCTTTTGATATTTTACAGTTGAACAACTAGAGTAATAAGGACAGAGAGTTTTGGCAAATGCAGAAGCAATCAAAGCACAGAAAGCAAAGCTTTGTAAGAGTTCCATAGTTTGTATCATATCTGATCATAAATTGATAATCATAAATTAAATAAAATATCTCCATGGCTTTACCTTCTCCAATCAGAATGGAAAGGACTCATAGCCCCTTACTGTGAGGATTATCTAGTTAGGTTTGATACACAAAGTGCTCGGGAAAACTGTAGCAATTACTAACAGCACAAAAAGAAATTTGAGATAATTATAGCTGGCTAATACATTGTAGCTATGTAAAGAATGGAGGAGAGGCAGAATTCAGAAAGTTTTCAGAAATAGTTCAAAGACGTTAAAAAAGGTTTCTTGCTAGGCTTCAACCCTTGACAGAGCTACAGACAATTTCTATGTATGTTTTGTGATTCCTGGCAGGTCGTTTTCTCACTTACACTCATCGAATCACTCAGGTTGGAAAAGACCTTAAAAATCATCGAATCCAACCATAACCTAACCACACTACTTTTGCTCTAACAACCCTCTGCTAAATCGTGTTCCTGAGCACTGCATCCAAACGGATTTTAAAACATCCAGGGATGGTGACTCAACCACCTCCCTGGGGAGCCCAGTCCAGTGCTTTTCTAACTTCAGCTCTGAGAAAAGGACAAAAATTCATTTGGGATTCTTACTACCTTGTACTGTAAATCTCTGAATTCTGTATGGATGGGGCCTTATAAACATTTCTATAATTAGTCAAAGCACAGTAAAGCATATAATGTTTTTTCCCTACAGGTTAAATACTGCTGATTAGCTGCTTACTTTTTAGAAAGTTCTCTGTCCTTAGTATTTACACAAGTCTTTTTCTGACCTGCTGTAAGCCCGTTAGTCCAAACCAGATAAGGAGTCTCATTTTAGAGCTACACTAGAGATAGTGTAACACTGTTACTAGTTGATACTTGCTATTTCATTGCATTCCAGGATTACGTAATAGACAAAAGAACTGCCTCCTAGAAGAGAATGACTTATGAATTATAATGCAGTAGTGATCTTGTTTTTGGTGTTATTATTGCATAGGTATATCTGCCTTTGCATGGTCAGTTCTAGAAGATACTGTCTACAGGTATTGCTGACAATTCTCTTCCCCATCACTCTGTATCTCTCATTGTCTTTTTCGTAGTTTCCATTGTGTGTTTTTTTTCTTGTTCTTCATTTCTTTTTTCTTTCTTTTTTTGTTTTTGTTTTTATTTTTGTTTGTCTGTCTATCTGTATGGCTGTTGCTTTAGTTTTTCTTTGTTTGTTTGTTTGTTTTTTTGTGTGTGGGGTGGGGGGAGACGGGGTTTTGGGAGGGCTGTGTTGGTTGTTTTAGCTTGGTTGTTCTGTTTGTCTGTCTGCTTCCAAGTGACTCCAGTATATGTCCATCTCAGAAATCTGTTTGTATTATGATCTTTAATGCAAATATGAAAAACATTGACTACAGACACCCTTTCACTGATATTCTGATACTTCACTCAACTAAGGAAACCTCATTATTCTTCAACAGGTCATCTACAAACTGATTAGTAGAGAAGAAGCCACTAGGAGTAACAAGCAATTAAGAAGCCACGGCCACCTGAGGGAAACCTCATGGTGTTTTGTTTTGGCCAAGGAAAACCAGTTGATTATTTTCAGAACTTGCATAAATTAAAAACATCAATTAATAAAAATGATACAAATAAATAGTAATAATAATTACATAAAAGTAAGAAAAGACCATTCAAGCTGCATGAAAATAAAATCCTGGATTCTCACTACCACTGTTGCTGTATTTGTTTATAAAGCCAAGATCATGGCCTCAATCTACTGTGTCAAACTGCATAACTTGACATGCTGTCTTCCTCTAAAGAGGGATTAAAAACACAAATGAAATCTTAGAATCCATTTGAAAATCAATTTTACTTGATTTCCCTGAACTTCAATAATATAGTGACACCCAACCTTCACTTAAAAGGATGAGTAACGTGAGCAAACGTGGATTAATAACTGGTATAACTAAGTGTTATTATTCTATAGACTTCAAAGGTGTCTGCCTTCTGAATATCACCAGATTTTACAAAAGATCATTCAGATCCACGCTTTAAATGTATGCCATCAAAATAAGCTCAACTAGCTTACAGAAATGACGAGGCAGTTTCACTTTCAATAGATATGATTTAAAATGATACCTTTGAAGTAGTGACCAAGCTCGGTGTGGCTTCCATCATTTCTAGCCTCGCTATATTAACTACATCTCAAGAATAAGGATTGCGCTCTTATGGAAAAATTAGGTAGTGAATGTCAGTCTTACTGAGAAGACTAACGGTCATCACTTGATCTAAAAATAATAAAACACGGATCACACAAATATACGTTTTCTTGTCTGGAAAAAAGCAAGAATTTTCAGAAGGAGCACGAAATCACAAGCAGCATGGATGTTCGGATTTTGTATATTCGAAGGCAAAAAAAAGAATTCTCATAGAAAATATCCATAGAAAATATGTAATCCTTTATCGCCTTTGGAGAAATAGTGCTGATGTGCGGTATGAAACAGAAAAAAAAAAAAAAGAAAAAAGAAAAAAGCAGGTAACTGTCAAAATGTTAGCTAAATACACTAAACACTAATACGCCTGTATATACGTATGTATATATACAGGTATGTAATATACGTGTAGTGGAATACTGTTGAGAAGGTACATCCTCTATTGTCACACCACCAGCGTCGGCCTCTGATCTTGTGGACGAATATAATCACATAGGAGACGTTACTGTTGAAGCAGACCTCATACATACACATGGAATCAGCTGTACAATTTTCACTTCAAAGGCATAATTTGCTTAGGCAATCAACACCATCAATAAGAACATCAATTTTATAATGCATCAAGATCTACCTGACTTCCTAATAATCAAGGTGCTGAGACCGTAACTTGTCAATCAATGTATATTGATTTTATATTGCTTTTGCCACAGTGTATTTGGTGTGTTGATTTTATGGCCACCAGACACTCACTCAGCCTCTCTCTCACTCCACCTCCACAGAAAGCCAGAGAGAGAGGGGAAAGACCATGGGAATATTACCTCAGAAGTAAAACAAATTTAACTCAGGGAAAATAAATTTCATTTATTCATCCCATTCCCTGTTCAGCAGGTCTTCCTCACCCCTCCGTTTCTGACTCCTTCATCTGTTGCAGAGTAGCTCCTCTCCGCTCTCCCTTCCTCCTCGTAGCTCCTCTCCGCTTTCCCTTCCTCCTCACACCTCTCCCTGATCCAGCATACGCTCTTCAGGAGCTGCAGGGTGAGCGTTGCTGGGGACACATAGCACCTTCTCCATGACCTTCTTCCAAGGTGTTCCCACTCTTTTCTGGGATCTTTCTTCTCAGCTCCACTCCCTCTGAGCTTGCCTGCCCATTGGCTAATGGGTCCTGTGGGGCAGTAGGAGGGAGTAGCAGTGGGCTGGAACTAGTTGTGTCTAGCACCCGTTTCATACCACACATCAGCATTATGGCAGGCCTTTCCACAACTGGACACCTGCACTCAGTGCAATACTCTTGTGATCAGAAAAGTCAAAAGAATGTTTCAGAAAGGTGAGTTGGGATTGTGTAAACATACAACACGTGTATTGATTAAAATTACATTTTTTATTAGGAATACAATGTTAGTTCAATTGTTCAGAAAGTGTAGACTCTATAATAATTGATTCTTACGAAATCAGAATCATTGTAAACAGCCTGAATTTTCAAAGCACTCATTGACCTGTACATAAGCTTTATTTGAGAAGCCCCTTATGCAAAAAGCCTCCTTTTCTAGTGGATGAGTACACACACTTTCTCTCAAAACAGTTTAATCATGGGGTGAGGCCAGGGGCCTCCTCCTGTTACCTGTCCCCTGTCAAAGAAGAAGCACTGCTGCACTTGCGTTTTCCGGAAGAGGTGACGGGCCTTGGCAGTGGGACGACTGGGATGCCAGCAAGGAAGTCAGGCTGGCCATAAGTAAAAGTGAGAAACTTCATCTGGATGTAAATATTGCCTTCATAACCTGGGGTTCCCTTGTTGCATCTGTTTGCAGAGGGACTGGGCATTTTCTTGGTGATGGACTGACAAATGAACGAGGAAGATTCAGTCTGGATCAGATAGAATTGGAGCTGAAGGTCTCAGCAGCAGCATGAGAGGCCTACACAGTGCCATCCTATGGACTCAGAAGGCTCAGGGTGCATTGCAGTCATACAGGAATTCATGTTCTGTGAGACACTCACAGTAGGGGTTGCATGGGGAAGGCATTTGGCTTTTGATCTGAAATGTGTTGCATTTAACGCACTGCTCAAAGGGATGGTATGGGGCCAGAGCAATGGGAATCTGTGCCCTGATATGCAATTAAGTCATATTATGGGCCCTGCACACAAACGTAATGCCAACAGAAAGATCAGAATTTCCCTTCTCCCAGTAGAAGCTTTTAGTGGAAAAGAAAATAAGGCTTAAAATCATACTTTTAGAAAAATTATTGTTATCTAGGAGAGAATATCTGGACAGCATGGAAAAGGCAGCTGAATGAAAGGATTTTCATTTGTAATTGGCTTGAAGCTAATTTCTTTTCCATGAGGATCTCCTCTCCCAAGGTTTAATAGTAATCAGAGGGCTGAAGAGGCTTCCCATGCCCTTCAGTTGCAGTAGCGTGTGCAGTTGGGTGAAGTCTGTGTCCTGTATCTCAAATCCCTGGGCACTGCCTGCCTTTCAACTACATTTCTGGCTTTTCATCTGATATTCCTGCCCTTGTTTACAGATGCTTGATTTTACCTTGGTAATCCAATTGGGCCACATCAGTTTTCTGTAATGAGGAACTATAAAAATGAACACGGGATAATGAAGGTAAAGCTTATGAATTATTGGAAGGTCTTCTTAAATGAAAAAGAGATAATGACTGAAAAATAGATTTCAGATTTTTCTAAGGAAGTGCAGAATAGGTGGAACATTATTTAAGCATACTGAAATACAACCATTTGAAATCTCCTTTGAATTTCAGAATCGCATGCCTTGTGTGCATTTTATCCTTCACAGAGATCAGCTATGTGTTGGAGCTGTGTTCGCCTGTCACTGACCTGGTAGGAAGTTCCTATATGTGAAGTCTGAAAAACGCTGAAAAATAGATCGTGGGGAATACCACTATGACTCACTTTTCAAATAGAAATATGTCATTGCTACAACTGGATCATTATCCTCTTCAATAAATTAAAAAAAAAAAAAAAAATTTTTAAAAACTCTTTTCCTCTCTGCCAAATTTGACTGAAAGGGGCCTAGAATTTCAAAGAGAGATGATGCCAAGTGTCAATGACGCCCCCTGTCATTGTAGAAGTTAAGTTCTGCAACCAACTGAGAGCAACAGAGTAATGTAAATCAAATCCAGACTAAACGGTGTTTTTTTTTCCGTCTGCCTTCCTTTTCCAAGACTCACAAACTGCACTTCAGGTATTGATGTCAAGAGTGACAAAAGTTGCGCTTTTAAGAAAAGAGTTATCTGCTCATGGGTAAGGTATTCTGCCATGTATTCATGTAGATTTGTACTGGCAGGGTGTGTCCTTCCATCTGCAATATAAAGGAGTTCATTCTTCTCTCAAACAAATGCCATTGTATGTACTTTGATGAAGCAGGTAAAATAAAATTTGTCTATTTTTTCTGCCAGCTCTCTGAGGTAGTGTATTAAAAGCTGTTGCTTCTCCTCACAGACACTGAATCAATCACATGGATTTCTCCATTTTGCTGCTGAGACGTTACAGATCAGTAGCACTATGCTGTTTACTGATGTCGGAGTATCAAACCCTCATTTCAGAAGACTTCTGACAACACAGCATTAGTATACAGCTCCCAGAAAGCTGAAATAACTCAGTACTCAGTAGAGTATCACACATGCTTGTCTTTCCAAGTCAAAGAAATAATGTGTGTGCATCTTAAAGCCAAGCAGAAGCTTAGTTACATATGTTTTCTTGGGACAAATCTACTTTCAGTTATTTTAACATGCTTAATAGAACGGTTTCATGTATATACATGTTTCATGCATATTGCCATGTTTCCATAGAATAATCAGGCTATAATTGCTGCGCCTGGAGTGTTTGCTGATTTTATTTCTTGCTGGGATGAATCTCAGCTGTATTCACTCCTCTCTCTGCCTTATTCTCAGATTTGGTCATTTCCTCCTCCTTTTTTGTGTTTCTTTTCCCATGCATTTATGAAAGTGCAAACTTTTCCACGCAGTCCTTTCCTTCCTCTGGTGTCCAGACAGTACTACTACCTCGTCTTCACACTGAGCTGATGAGATCTATTGCCACCCTAATTCAATCTGATCACGTAGTCAAGAACTTCCTTGTTGCTTATGTAATTTTTAAAACTTCCCCAACTATGCTTTTGAAGTGTTTCAGTCTCATGAGGTTACTTCTGCAAGATCAAGGTTCTCACAATTCTTTTATGCCTCTTCATTATGAATAAAAAGAGTATTTTCATCTGTAAACTGCATACATGCTCAGATTGCTAAGTAAACATAGTACAGCAAACGGCAAGAAGGCTAAGCCTGTAAAATCCCCTTCATTTGCTGTGATTTGTGACTTTTGTCTTGTATTTTCTGAGTTTTGTAGGACTTGCGTCTAACCCTCTCACCCTGTGTCGTTCATTCAGATGCTGTACAGGTCAGAGCACAAGTCTGCATCTGTACGTTTGAGATTTACTGCCGTTTGAGTCTAGCTTTAATACATTGCTTCATTGTGTGAAGACTGATTCAACCTTAATGTGACTGTTAAACTGCAGTAGATAGAGACCTTGACTACAGCTTGCCCAGCCCTGAGCTTGGCCGTCACGATCACTTAGGCACTACTCCTGGAAAGCTGCTGAGTATAAACTTAGCCTGAGAAGATAGATCGGCTGAATTGTCTAATTTGTAACAGATGGACTTGCTGAAACACAGAAGTCTTCGTTATTCTATGGAAAAGGCCATTCAAAACTGAGGCAGATGTATGAAACGGAAAAATACGTAAGATTCTCTTTGGCTGTGGGCCACTCCAAACAACTTAGCATATGGTAGGTAGGTATGTAAGTAATGTGAAATCAGATGAATTTTTTTTTTTCTGAATCTGAAGTTTCCAAAGCTTCAGAGATGACACAGATGAAATAGAATTAGAAAAAATGCTTTATGTAAGCAAGAATGAATTTGGTATTCCAAGCACTGTCATTCATAGCGGAAAATTCTTGGTGCTCGTGTACCTTAGATATCTACTGGGGTACTTCCAGATACATGCACTTAGGTACAAGGCATAGTATCTGCAAACTAATGAAGATCACTTAGTTCAGGCACTGAAACCTAGCAAAAAGCTATTAAATAAACCTGAATAAAATAGATTAACTCCACAGTGATCAACTGTTAGGATTCTAACAGGCTTTTATAACAAGTCTTTGTCTTGGATGCAGAAAATACCTTTGGAAAACACAGATGGGAGGCTATCTGACTGATGTGTGAGAACAGTCAAAATGTGCTATGAGAAGGGATTTCCTCCCGTGTGACCCGCTGCACTGATGTCCAAGCTGCAGCTCATTTCAGAAGTGTTGCTGAGCTCCTTAGTGGTGCTTTGGGACAGCTTTTCCTTCTCTGAAACCACTCCTTAATGATACCAAGGGTCTAGCTAACTCGCATTGCTTTCAAATACCTGCATACTGAACAAACTCAATTACATGAACTTGATTGCTCTTTATTCTTTAGAGATAATTTGATCGGAAAATCTTGGAGTCAGCTAAAAGGATCCCATTCACCCCTGTGAGCGTAGGTGTTGCTATCCACGTTTCTTAGAGAACGACAGATTTCTGTGAATTGCAGTTATTCAGGATAGGACAGCTATTACACTCCCCAGACTGGCTCCTATTGCATTGTAGACCTCAGTGTTTTAGCAACATTGTGTGTACCGCTGCTGACAGCACTTTGCTATATTCAAGATGAACCTTCATTTGAGTGCAGTGATACCATGGTTTTCATATTGCTTTACCCCAGTCTATGCACATCTGATTGCTGTTGTGGGCCTTTCCATGTACAGGTTTGATTTCACACACCTGTATCTACCTGTATTACATTGTACAAATCCGTTTCCTTGGAGAGTAATAAGTGACTTTACCTGGAAAGAGCAGAAATATTCCTTCCTCCCTCACTTACTGCTTTGGCTTATTATTGAAATGCAGATCTCCTAGAGGTCTTCTTTCAAGTGTTTCAAATATTCTCTACAATACTTGTCATTAATTGATGGTATTGCTTTTTTGCCCACATTCTATTTATTAGATGGAGCTGGCCTCAGTGTGAGCCTTGAGAGATTGCCATCCAGGAGCATAAAAGAGGTTTAAATCCCTTAATGTTCAGTGCTTTAAAAAGTATTTTATGATAAGGCAATTAAAAATGACCTGCTGCAGAAGGTAACAGGATCCCAGAGTGTGTTACAGGTATGGCTCAGCAGAAAATGAGCACTGTGTCCAATTTCTCCCCTTGGCCTCTACTTACAGCAACTGTCACTTTCAAAAAATAAAGGAAGCAACCCAGATCTCTGCTGGGTTGAAGGATGATGTTTTGTTGCAGCGTGGAAAGTTGCAAGTTCTGAGAAAACAATGACCGTTGAAAGGGGTCCGTTCATGGTGCAGGAAATCTGATTTCTGGAGCTGTGTTTGCATGTGTGTGCTCACTTCACAACTGCTTCCAGACAATGGGGCTACCAACTCAGGCAGGAACGGTAGGGCTGTCATCCTTAGTCTAAAGTTCAGATCTTCTTTCTGCCTCATTATAGTTCCTTTGAGGTGTTTGTAGCAATGGTCATGGTGTTCTCTGTTTGGCTGCCACTCTGACTAAACGGAATAGAATGATGAAAAGACAGAAGCTGGTATTCTCTGGGCAAATTTGCGTGCCAAATCCACCTTTAGCAGAAGAAAGATGTGGTTTTTCAGAACTCAGGAGAGCTGTACCCGCAAACACTACAGGCATATTTGATGAGCTTGCATTCCCCTTCTGTTGAATCAAAAACCTGGGCTAAGAAGGAATGTTCCATGTAGGGAGAAGAAGATGATCGAACGTGTTCCTTTCAAGGCTCGCGTGTGAAATGTCAGGTATAGTGCTGAAGGCAGCATTCAGCCACGGGCCTTTTTTGCCAGAAAAGTCACAAGACAGGCAGCGCTGCAGAACTGAGTATTCTCCATGGATTTACTCATCGCCTGAAACAGACTGTGGCAATTGTCTTTATGATCATCAGCATATAGTTACAAGGGAGCAGCTGACAAAGGTTAGGGCATACCAGTGAGTCTTTCCTTTTTGAAAGATTTTCATGTAGTCCTTGCTCATCTCTATGTGCTGAAGATTTATCACAGTCACAGATTCCATCTGTCTTTCATCATCACCGTGGAATATTATTCCAAAAGCTGTTAAGCTATTGCAAATGACCTTATCTGAGCCATGCTCTTTTTTCTGTTTTAACTTGAAATGCTTGTTATGTATTCATGTATCTCTTACTTTTGCCTTGCCTCAAGCTGGAAGTCACTCTAAGAAAGCCATCTAAAAAATTCCCTATTTAGTATGTGTGTACATCTCAGTGTGAATTGTAGTGTATGCTATCCTTGGTTCATGCTGTACTCCGTAATGTGGCAGTATGGCTGTACTCTTTCCAAAGCAGCATGCCTTTTCAGAAAGCACTTCACCTCCAGCTGAAGTTGTTCCTGTGTTATTGAACTGTAAGGGGGATAAGAAATGCCACGTGGAAGAAGCAGCTGTGCTGGCTGCTTCTCCTCTGTTGTCTGGGGGAACATCTGATAAGGTGCCCATCTTGTACCTATCTGTGGCTCCAGTGGAATGTGTGGCAAGGCAGAAGCAAAAGACTTGAACTTGGCAGCTGGGAAAAAAAGCCTACAAAATAAGGCAGTTACACACAGATTGAGATAAAAGTGACAGATGTGAATGATGAAGAAGTCCGTGTAATATCTGACCTTCTTCCTCGGAGCAGAGATTCACTGTCAGACAGGCCGCTTCAGACATTGATCTCATCACACAGCTGAAGCAATGACAGCGTTTGCTTACTGCTTAAAGGGAGACCTCCAGGGTAAATGCACAAACAAGTGTACAAGAAGAGTTAGCAGTTGTCACTCTTCCCAAACGCACTGTGATATGGGATGTGTTCAAGGTAGCAGACTTGCTGGAGGGGCAGATTTACTTGCAGCTTTATAGGAGACCTGAGATATCAGTGCAGAACTTCACGATAAAACACCGATAGTAAAATCTATTGAAGAGGTGAATCCTCCTAGTTTCTGATGTCCTTGAAGTTTGTGACTCCCTAATAATGAAACTAAAATTTGTATTATTGAAAATCATATGTTTGCTTATTTTGATCCAGCTGGACTTTAGTTTTAATATTTGCCTTCCTGCCTATCGGGGAACTTGAGTAATTTTAACCTGCTATGATATTGTGCAGCTCCTCCCTGTGACAGAGTGGTGTAGGCTGTTATCAGCTTGGCTGAGGGAGCCGGGATTGTTCGATCTGCTGAAGAGGAGGCTCAGGGGAGACCTTACAGCTCTCTCTAACTACCTGAAGGGAAGTTGCAGTGAGCTGGACTCGGCCTCTTCTCCCATGTAAGCAGTGAGACGACCAGAGGAAATGGCCTCAAGCTGCACCAGGGGAGATTGACGTTGGACGTTAGGAAATACTGCTGCTCTGAAAGAGTGGTCAGGCACTGGAATGGGCTTCCCAGGAGGTGCTGGAGTCACCGACCCTGGAGGCATCCAAGGAATGCTTCAAGGATTTGGTGTTGAGGGACGTGGTTTAGTGAGAACTGTTGGTGATGATCTTGCAGGTCTTTTCCAACCTCGGTGATTCTCTGAGAGCAGGAGAAACAGTTATTGCCTATACTTTTTTCTATTCTACGTCACTTTGTATTTGGGCTGCTGCTTGGGATCTGCTCAGGAACACCGATTATCTTAGATACTTTTGATCTGTAAAGATGAAAATGAGAATGAAGATGGGGTGGATTTTAATATCAGCTATTGGGTGAATACCAAAGATGTAAAAGGGGATTTGAAATATTTGATGGATTGAGATAAAAAAGACCTAGTGGAGATTGTAGTGATTGAACTGCCTTTCCTTCTTCATGTATCAAATTGGAAAGTGCTCTTCAATATCAGGCGAAGGTGACAAATTTCAATTCAATCGTATCTCTACAGATTTTTTTCTGTTCTCATAAAAACGTTGTACAGAAGACTGCAATATTGAAGAGGAAGAGTGAGATTC
This sequence comes from Tetrao urogallus, assembly GCF_951394365.1. Taxonomy (NCBI): domain Eukaryota; kingdom Metazoa; phylum Chordata; class Aves; order Galliformes; family Phasianidae; genus Tetrao; species Tetrao urogallus. Next base: position 47,569 of record NC_136835.1, on the reverse strand, counting down.
AATTTCCAGCCATCTACTTTCCTGAACATAGGTGTCCTTACGTTGGTGTCCACATGGGAGCTAGGAACTTGACTCAGGTCCCCACATAAAGGCACCTGATGAAAGTTGAGGTGCTGCAGGGTGCTCCTTGCTTCCTGCTGCTGGTACCGACAAGTCGGGGTGTCTCTGGAGCTGCCTGTCCCATTCAGCAGTCCTGTATGTCCTGAACTGCTGCACAGTTCTGTGCCCTTTTAAGGCCGTGCTGTTGGATAAGGTGATGAGAGCACTTGACCAATATAGGACAATACAGGAACACAGGATTCAGCCTAGTCTTGAGACGTTGGAGAGAAGAAATAAAAGTCAGCTTCAAATAGGCCCAGAACTGGGAAAGGGTCTTCCACCCCAGGCAGATCCTGCTGATGAACTGCTCAGCGTAGAGTTGTCTCAAGCTCATAGTGAGGAAACATCAGCAGGAGCAAAGCTGAAAGCCTCATGGTCAGGGGCTTTTCCTGAAAGAGAGTTAAATGTTACTCTGCTTAGTTTTACACAAATTACTTTGCTCCGAGTCCCCCGAGAATGCAAGATCCTGGCCAAAAGGCAGTGCAAGGAACAGCTGTGCACTGCAGGAGAACCTATTTGACGGCAAATCTGGATTTCTCACCTGTAAGATGAAACAGACAAATGCTCATCAAAGAAAGCACTTCAGAAATGTTTAAAATGTGTATATCGTGGATGTGAAGTCAGAGAGCCCCATGACAGCCAATTCTCCAAGTTTAACATTTGCGTAATTAGTCTCTAGACTAATGTTACTAGAATGCCAACGATAATAATTACAGATCTGTACTAGGACCAATGAGGCAACCAGGTGATTCAGTTCATCAGCTGGAAGCTACTCTTCTGTCAGCGGTGGGTTGTATGCTGCCTGTAAGAAAAAGAATGTATACGAATCTGGCTAGTTTACCCAGAATATCAGTGATTAAACAGATGCCCTTCAAGGTTTCTTTGAGTAGATGTGTGAGTGGGAGATACACATGAACACAGAAATCTTTTAAGGATACGAAGAATATATTAAAATTACACATGTACAAAGCTAAGTATGACTGAATTGTTGTATCTAGTGTTATCTGTTCTCACCTCAGGACCAACTGCAAGTAGAGTTCAGTATTTCATTGCTAACTGTAAGGTAAGAACCTTGAGAAACAGATGAGGACTCAACAAATCAATCAAAGAATTATGCTCTCCTTTTAATATAGCTGTCCCTCCTTGATGATAGCAGAGAAGGGACATTTTGCATTAGTGTTTAATCAGTGGGTTCCCTGACTTGGTCTGGAAATGTCAGTTCTTAGTCCCCCTTGCCTTGAAAAATGAAGATACTGGAATTTGGTGTAACTCCTTTGTGTGAGAGGTACAGTCCTCCTCCCGGTATTTGCCTCATGGAAGGGCTTGCTCATAACCCATAGTGTAGTGCTCATAACCTCACGTAGTGCAGTGAGTCTGGACAGAAGACTGACTCAGTGGTAAACTCAGAAGTTTTCTCTGTTTATTTTCTTCAACCTTAAACACATTAATTTTTAGTCGTTTTATTTAAACCTTGGTTTCGAGAAAATGTTACCAGTAAAACCTGGTCAGGAAAAAAAGCAGGATAAAATTATTCACTCTGCTGAAAGTTTTCCAATTACGAAGGTGAATGAATTCCCATCTATTTGAAGTTTCATTAGAAATACCCAAGCATTTTCCTTCCTACCCCGATATACCTTAACCCAGAGGTGGCAATTAAGTATTTGTTATCCTACAAAAGGAGGTTGAGTATGAACTGAGAAATCGGTCAATTTCTAATGGCATTTCTGTACGCCTTGTGGTGAAAGTGGTGAAGACAGATGAAAGGCAAGTAGGTTGGTATATGAAAGGATCATTCTTCACCCTGAATAGCAATTTCATGCACTTGGAATCCAAGAATTAGAGCCTCTTGTTTTGTAACTTGATCGCAGCACAGTAACTCCTAAGCTAATTTCTTCAAGGCTCATCTGTAGTCTTAGCTGATTAGCCTCCAACAGTGAAATGTTTGGGATGGAAGACAGCAGCAAGTAGAGATCGCTGATTTATTTGATTGCAGCCATTATGGCTACCCTAGGAGGACTTGGGAGCAAATTTTGTTTTCCATGTATTCAAGCTAGAGTGAACCTTTGCTCCAGCTGTACTAAATGTAACTATGTGAAATGCTTGTTAATGTCTCAGTAGTAAGGGTGAGCGCTCTATTCAGAGTCACTGCAGTCAAAGACTTGCAGGTAGTTTTCAGAGTTCAAGACAAGTGGCTCTGTGGGCATGCTGCCCAGCCACGGTCCCTCATGCATCCCTACTGGTGGACTGCCAGAGTGCCCTGTGCTTCCCTTTCAGCCTCTGCACCTTTGTTTCCTTCTCAGGGAATTGGGTAAGAGATCAAAGGCAGAGATAACATGCGGAGTGCTTTGCCCATCTGTATTTTCTGGAGAAGTGCCTTCAGATGCCTTGGCACAAGTTTTCCCGAATGATTTCGTAGTGCTTGGCATATGGCTGCAGACTAGCACTGTAGGCCAACTTTGAACACACAACATAAAGTTAATGTAGGTGCCCTGCTCACAAAGAAGCAAAACTGCTTCTGACAGATTCTTGGAGATAGCAGGCCAAGTATTCACAGGTAGACCAGTAATCATAGAAAGAAAAATTGTGCTCACCCCACTAGTGAAGGGCTATGGCTACATGGCTACACAGCGCTCCGTCACAGGAAGCAGCCTCGGTTCAAGAGACACTCTCTTGTCTTGTCTTTACGTTTTTTGGTCAGTATTCCACACCATCACACCTCGCAGTGCACTGGAGTTAAAGGGTTAGTACTGCCATTCTGTGGCTTGTCAACATTTCTGGTTTCGTGGTCTCAGAAGACAAGAGTGAACTACAACTCCCAGAGGACTTCGTTGTTCCATTTCCGTTCGAACAAACAGATAAAATGACGGAGTCTCAAGACTGCCTCTCTTTGCTGTCTGTGCTCCTGGCTGTCTCACCTGTAGCATTAGAGTAAGGAATGCAGTTTTGTCAACTCTCTCCTATTTTATTGATGAGCTTCAAATCCCATCATATTCTATTATCGTACATTCCGCTGCTATATTTTGTAAATTCAGTTTTTCCCTTAGTTCACTGCTGCTGGTTTTCTTGCCTAGGCCTAACTTCCCCCACCCTTTTCTCTTCTCAGTCCGTAGATGCCTTAGCTCCCTATCACCAAACCGGGCCAAACTACAACAGCTTTCTTCATTGACTGGCCCTTACAGGAGCCCAGGCTAACAGAAGCGGTCTTATTTTCTGGAGAACATTTCTGTTCTTTTGTTTTTCTTTTAGGAACTGTGCAAGCTTTGGGTAGCAATGTCATGGTAGCGAAAGGAGAACATGTGAACTTACCAGCAGGCAGGACACAGTGCCACCTGCAGAGCTGGCTTCAGACAGAGCACAGAGGACACCTGAAGAATATGGGATAGGGCATAGTGGATATAGCTCATCTTGCTGGAGGATCATTAGACGAGGTAATTGGAGGTAGAAGGTAAAGGAGTTTACATTGGACAGCAGGGATTTATCTGAGCATCAGCTTAGTAAGGGCTGTGCAGAATATCTCATCGTGCCTACCTAGCTTCTCCCCATCTCACTTTTGAGCATTGCACAGACTTTTTGACGTGCTGTATGTTCTGGCATGGTGGGGCTCAATAGTCAGGAACCAGAGGAGACAGACCATACCCTCTCAACCCACTTGGAGGGTTTGGTTTGGAAATGTCTTGGGCTGATGCAAGTGAGCAACTCTGAACCACTCAGGAAATCATTTTTGCTACTGTATCTTCAGTTAGTGAGCAGGTGTAGCCTGTGAGCTCTCAGGGCCAAATCAGATAGCATTCAGGAAAAGCAGCATTACCTTTAGGTAATTTTAGGTGGAGCCGCTCATGTGATTAAGTTCTGAAGCGTGGTCTAAACTACTTAAAAGTAAACTCCAGGTTGAATGAAGTAAAAGTAAACTCCAGGTTGAATGAATATAGCTTCACATAAAAAATGAAGATGCGTAATTGCTTACAACACAACAGTCTTGAAAAATACAGCTCTCTAGGAGTTAGATTCTTATGTCCTATTGGGGAAAGAAACGGTGTGATTCCTAGTGATTTGATCTGGGGGCATCCAAAGGTACAAAAGGAGTAATTTCAGAGAATTTCAGTTGGAATCACAGAATCACTGATTCTGTGAATACTTCACTGTTCCATTTCCGTTTTCTGTTTAGAAGGGAAGAGAAAACTGGGAGTCATGAGACTTCCATTTCTGCTTTGCTCTGCAGTGTATGCTCCCTAGCTGTCCCACCTTGAACATTAGAGTAAGGCCTTCAGTTTTGGACAATCTCTCTCCTGTTTGTTTGATTTATTAGCTACAATTCCAATTGTATTGTGCTATATTGCATTCTCTCACCTTGTGCTATAATATCTAGTAAATTAATTTTCTCCCTTAGCTCGTTGCCGCTGTTTTGTTTTTAGACCCATCACAGGGCGTGGGTCCATGGGTCCCCCTGTGCCATTTGGTCAAGGATCCAGGTCGAACCAGGCCAGAGCTGTGACCATGCTGTATCTGAATGACCGTGCAAAAGGCACTAAGTGCACTGAGTAGGACTTCTGCTCCTCCGTACGTTTTTGTTGAGTTTGTAATATAGAGTTGGTTGTATGGAAACGGAGCTTATTTGTAACTTTCCTAAAATCAGAATGCTGTAACGTCATAATTGCAAAGATGCTCACTGTATGTTTCCCATTTACAAGTATTTAAAGCTGACCTACTGTTACTGAACCCTCGCTAATTTTATATTTACTTTTATTCTTTAAAAGATACAACTGTTAAGTGAGAAGATGAAAAGTTCATTGTACTCTGCAGAGAAGAAAGACCATTTTCTTTGTATAACGAACAGAACAGCCCCATGGCAGGATTCATTGGGTGAGTTAAAACCTTTTTCTGGACTAACTTCTCACATAGAGAAGACACGAAAGCTGCTTGCAGATCCGAAATGGGGGATGTATAGCAGAATAATTAATATTGACCTTCGAAGGTAAATTCAGGACAAAGAATGTTGTACCAAAGGCCAGAACATGCCCCAGCACAAGTGGAGATGTTTGACTCGAGACCAAAACGCAGCCTGTATCCTACCACTGAGGGCAGACCCACCACTCCTGATACCTTTTAAACATCTGTACTACTCCCCTTGAGACTTTGATGTCCACACGACCACTGGTAGGAGCATCAACACTTCAGCATGCTTCAGTGTCTACAAGGGTATGTCACGACACCAGGTGCTGGAGTGCTGAAATTCTGGGAACCAGTGAACCCAAACCCAAACTGAAGAAGATAAGAAGGAACATCAAGTACTGTTCCAACAGAACCATAAGAAGACCGCCAACAATCACCTTGCAACAATCGCCTGTCAATCACATCACTGACAGGTACTGTACCTGCATCACGATGCACGTTGTACTTCATGTTTCCCAAACAGCAGGAGTTTACCCCTGACCTACTCACTCTTTGGTTCAGGCTGTGACCTGGCAACTCTGCTGCACTCCATCCCTTCACAGCCTGAACTAATGATTGAACGTTAGTTGAGAGGTCAAGGCTATCCCAGGGAGCTCAGGTGCAAGCAATGATTGGAAAAGTTGCTCTTATTTAAGTGTTAGCAGCAGAGGGAGCAGTATCTCTCTGAGTTTGCTCTTCTTTTGAGTTGTTACTAGTTTCTGGAAGGGGTGAGCTAATTTTTCTTCGTTACCTGCTGCTACGGTTCTTGTAGGTTATGTATGGTTACCTGTTAGGTATGGCCGTATGGTCTCGTATGGTTACCTGCTATGGCGCTTATATCCCATTAGAGAGCACTGTCATTACATTCTTTTGCCATGCGAATTTGTTTAAAATATTTTCTTCACGTGGCAGCCTTTTCTCAGTTCTGTTGCTTTATTTGTCAATGCTGCTCTGCCAACCTTGCTGTGACTCTGGGCTGGGCCTTGCCACTCATCAGGGTCGAGCTGCTACCATGATAGATACAGCTGTAGGGGGGTGCAAGTTGAGTTGGGATACACTTAGCATGTGGATTACAGGTTGTGTATGCCTGAGTATCTAATTCACACTAAAATGTCTTGGCTGTATGCATGTGGTGGCTGGAATCCCTTTGCACTGTAGAAGCAAAGTTCAGAGCCAGAAAGAAAGGGAAAGCAACATTATGAGAAAAACAAGAAATGATCTATGGAAAATTAATTGTTATAGATGTTCTTTGATCCTGGAAAATCATAAAAATAGTCTTGGGGAAAAAAAAAAAAAAAAGAGCAGGTAACTGTCAAAATGTTAGCTAAATACACTAAACATACACATACGCATGCATATATACAGGTATGTAATATACGTGTAGTGGAATACTGTTGAGAAGGTACATCCTCTATTGTCACACCACCAGCGTCGGCCTCTGATCTTGTGGACGAATATAATCACATAGGAGACGTTACTGTTGAAGCAGACCTCATACATACACATGGAATCAGCTGTACAATTTTCACTTCAAAGGCATAATTTGCTTAGGCAATCAACACCATCAATAAGAACATCAATTTTATAATGCATCAAGATCTACCTGACTTCCTAATAATCAAGGTGCTGAGACCGTAACTTGTCAATCAATGTATATTGATTTTATATTGCTTTTGCCACAGTGTATTTGGTGTGTTGATTTTATGGCCACCAGACACTCACTCAGCCTCTCTCTCACTCCACCTCCACAGAAAGCCAGAGAGAGAGGGGAAAGACCATGGGAATATTACCTCAGAAGTAAAACAAATTTAACTCAGGGAAAATAAATTTCATTTATTCATCCCATTCCCTGTTCAGCAGGTCTTCCTCACCCCTCCGTTTCTGACTCCTTCATCTGTTGCAGAGTAGCTCCTCTCCGCTCTCCCTTCCTCCTCGTAGCTCCTCTCCGCTTTCCCTTCCTCCTCACACCTCTCCCTGATCCAGCATACGCTCTTCAGGAGCTGCAGGGTGAGCGTTGCTGGGGACACATAGCACCTTCTCCATGACCTTCTTCCAAGGTGTTCCCACTCTTTTCTGGGATCTTTCTTCTCAGCTCCACTCCCTCTGAGCTTGCCTGCCCATTGGCTAATGGGTCCTGTGGGGCAGTAGGAGGGAGTAGCAGTGGGCTGGAACTAGTTGTGTCTAGCACCCCAGTTTCACACCACTCATCAGCATTATGGCAGGCCTTTCCACAACTGGACACCTGCACTCAGTGCAATACTCTTGTGATCAGAAAAGTCAAAAGAATGTTTCAGAAAGGTGAGTTGGGATTGTGTAAACATACAACACGTGTATTGATTAAAATTACATTTATGTTTATTAGGAATACAACGTCAGTTCAATTGTTCAGGAAGTGTAGACTCTATAATAATTGATTCTTACAAAATCAGAATCATTGGAAACAGCCTGAATTTTCAAAGCACTCATTGACCTGTACATAAGCTTAATTTGAGAAGCACCTTATGCAAAAAGCCTCCTTTTCTAGTGGATGAGCACACACACTTTCTCTCAAAACAGTTTAATAAAAGGTTTTTCTTTGTGCAACTAAAAAAAATTTTCAATGAAGCTGTTTTGGAGGTTATTCTTCTTACCAGAGAGTGGCATGAAGATGTTGATTGGCTTTTTACTCTGTAGCTTACTGTGCAGATGCTAGGTGGGAGCCTGCTCAGTATCTTTCTTTGTATTCAATTTGCTGAGTCGTTAGGGGACATACAGCACCATGTATCCTTAACCTTTCTCAGCCACCAGCCATTTTTTTTCTTCATGAATTTTCAGTTATTCTCAAAGTACTTGGAGCACATAGTAATGGGAATGTCTGATAGCTTTTCATCCAACGGTTGTTTAACCCATAATGAAATCACTTGTCTACATGAATGTTGTTACTTGATGATGTTGCATGTTAACAGGAGTAAGCGATAAAAACGTGAGTAAAATGCAAGATATTTCATGACAAAAATCAGCAAACACTCCAGGCGCAGCAATTATAGCCTGATTATTCTTTGGAAACAAGGCAATATGCAGGAAACATATATACACATGAAACAGTTCTATTTAGCATGTTAAAATAACTGAAAGTAGATTCGTCCCAAGAAAACATATGTAACTAAGCTTCTGCTTGGCTTTAAGATGCACACACATTATTTCTTTGATTTGGAAAGACAAGCATGTGTGATACTCTACTGAGTACTGAGTTATTTCAGCTTTCTGGGAGCTGTACACAATGCTATGTTGTCCTCACCCCTCCGTTTCTGACTCCTGTGCCTAATGCTGTGTTGTAAGAAGTCTTCTGAAATGAGGGTTTGATACTCCGACATCAGTAAACAGCATAGTGCTACTGATCTGTAACCTCTCAGCAGCAAAATGGAGAAATCCATGTGATCGATTCAGCGTCTGTGAGGAGAAGCAACACCTTTTAATACTCCACCTCACAGAGCTGTCAGCAAAAATAGACAAATTTTATTTTACCTGCTTCATCAAAGTACATACAATGGAATTTGTTTGAGAGAAGAATGAACTCCTTTATATTGCAGATGGAAGGACAGACCCTGCCAGTACAAATCTACATGAATACATGGCAGAATACCTTACCCGTGAGCAGATAACTCTTTTCTTAAAAGCGCAACTTTTGTCACTCTTGACATCAATACCTGAAATGCATTTTGTGAGTCTTGGAAAAGGAAGGCAGACGGAAAAAAGACACCGTTTAGTCTGGATTTGATTTACAATACTCTGTTGCTCTCAGTTGGTTGCAGAACTTAACTACTACGATGACAGGGGGCGTCATTGACACTTGGCATCATATCTCTTTGAAATTCTAGGCCACTTTCAGTCAAATTTGGCAGAGAGGAAAAGAGTTTTTAAAATGTTGTTTTTTTTGTGTTTTTTTTGTTTTTAATTTATTGAAGAGGATAATGATCCAGTTGTAGCAATGACATATTTCTATTTGAAAAGTGAGTCATAGTGGTATTCCCCACGATCTATTTTTCAGCGTTTTTCAGACTTCACATATAGGAACTTCCTACCAGGTCAGTGACAGGCGAACACAGCTCCAACACATAGCTGATCTCTGTGAAGGATAAAATGCACACAAGGCATGCGATTCTGAAATTCAAAGGAGATTTCAAATGGTTGTATTTCAGTATGCTTAAATAATGTTCCACCTATTCTGCACTTCCTTAGAAAAATCTGAAATCTATTTTTCAGTCATTATCTCTTTTTCATTTAAGAAGACCTTCCAATAATTCATAAGCTTTACCTTCATTATCCCGTGTTCATTTTTATAGTTCCTCATTACAGAAAACTGATGTGGCCCAATTGGATTACCAAGGTAAAATCAAGCATCTGTAAACAAGGGCAGGAATATCAGATGAAAAGCCAGAAATGTAGTTGAAAGGCAGGCAGTGCCCAGGGATTTGAGATACAGGACACAGACTTCACCCAACTGCACACGCTACTGCAACTGAAGGGCATGGGAAGCCTCTTCAGCCCTCTGATTACTATTAAACCTTGGGAGAGGAGATCCTCATGGAAAAGAAATTAGCTTCAAGCCAATTACAAATGAAAATCCTTTCATTCAGCTGCCTTTTCCATGCTGTCCAGATATTCTCTCCTAGATAACAATAATTTTTCTAAAAGTATGATTTTAAGCCTTATTTTCTTTTCCACTAAAAGCTTCTACTGGGAGAAGGGAAATTCTGATCTTTCTGTTGGCATTACGTTTGTGTGCAGGGCCCATAATATGACTTAATTGCATATCAGGGCACAGATTCCCATTGCTCTGGCCCCATACCATCCCTTTGAGCAGTGCGTTAAATGCAACACATTTCAGATCAAAAGCCAAATGCCTTCCCCATGCAACCCCTACTGTGAGTGTCTCACAGAACATGAATTCCTGTATGACTGCAATGCACCCTGAGCCTTCTGAGTCCATAGGATGGCACTGTGTAGGCCTCTCATGCTGCTGCTGAGACCTTCAGCTCCAATTCTATCTGATCCAGACTGAATCTTCCTCGTTCATTTGTCAGTCCATCACCAAGAAAATGCCCAGTCCCTCTGCAAACAGATGCAACAAGGGAACCCCAGGTTATGAAGGCAATATTTACATCCAGATGAAGTTTCTCACTTTTACTTATGGCCAGCCTGACTTCCTTGCTGGCATCCCAGTCGTCCCACTGCCAAGGCCCGTCACCTCTTCCGGAAAACGCAAGTGCAGCAGTGCTTCTTCTTTGACAGGGGACAGGTAACAGGAGGAGGCCCCTGGCCTCACCCCATGATTAAACTGTTTTGAGAGAAAGTGTGTGTACTCATCCACTAGAAAAGGAGGCTGTTTGCATAAGGGGCTTCTCAAATAAAGCTTATGTACAGGTCAATGAGTGCTTTGAAAATTCAGGCTGTTTACAATGATTCTGATTCTTTAAGAATCAATAATTAGGGAGACTACACTTCCTGAACAATTGAACTGACATTGTATTCCTAATAAACATAAATGTAATTTTAATCAATACACGTGTTGTATGTTTACACAATCCCAACTCACCTTTCTGAAACATTCTTTTGACTTTTCTGATCACAAGTGTATTGCACTGAGTGCAGGTGTCCAGTTGTGGAAAGGCCTGCATAATGCTGATGTGTGGTGTGAAACTGGGGTGCTAGACACAAATAGTTCCAGCCCACTGCTACTCCCTCCTACTGCCCCACAGGACCCATTAGCCAATGGGCAGGCAGCTCAGAGGGAGTGGAGCTGAGAAGAAAGATCCCAGAAAAGAGTGGGAACACCTTGGAAGAAGGTCATGGAGAAGGTGCTATGTGTCCCCAGCAACGCTCACCCTGCAGCTCCTGAAGAGCGTATGCTGGATCAGGGAGAGGTGTGAGGAGGAAGGGAAAGCGGAGAGGAGCTACTCTGCAACAGATGAAGGAGTCAGAAACGGAGGGGTGAGGAAGACCTGCTGAGCAGGGCATGGGATGAATAAAGGAAATTTATTTTCCCTAAGTTAAATTTGTTTGACTTCAGAGGTAATATTCCCATGGTCTTTCCTCTCTCTCTGGCTTTCTGTGGAGGTGGAGTGAGAGAGAGGCTGAGTGAGTGTCTGGTGGCCATAAAATCAACACACCAAATACACTGTGGCAAAAGCAATAGAAAATCAATATGCACTGATTAAGTTGACAAGGTACAGTCTCAGCACCTCGATTATTAGGAAGTCAGGTAGATCTTGATGCATTATACAGTAGATGTTCTTATTGATGGTGTTGAATGCCTAAGCAAATTATGCCTTTGAAGTGAAAATTGTACAGCTGATTCCATGTGTATGTATGAGGTCTGCTTCAACAGTAACGTCTCCTATGTGATAATATTCGTCCACAAGATCAGAGCCCGACGCTGGTGGTGTGACAATAGAGGATGTACCTTCTCAACAGTATTCCACTACACGTATATTACATACCTGTATATATACATACGTATATACAGGCGTATTAGTGTTTAGTGTATTTAGCTAACATTTTGACAGTTACCTGCTTTTTTCTTTTTTCTTTTTTTTTTTTTCTGTTTCATACCGCACATCAGCACTATTTCTCCAAAGCCGATAAAGGATTACATATTTTCTATGGATATTTTCTATGAGAATTCTTTTTTTTGCCTTCGAATATACAAAATCCGAACATCCATGCTGCTTGTGATTTCGTGCTCCTTCTGAAAATTCTTGCTTTTTTCCAGACAAGAAAAAGTATATTTGTGTGATCCGTGTTTTATTATTTTTAGATCAAGTGATGACCGTTAGTCTTCTCAGTAAGACTGACATTCACTACCTAATTTTTCCATAAGAGCGCAATCCTTATTCTTGAGATGTAGTTAATATAGCGAGGCTAGAAATGATGGAAGCCACACCGAGCTTGGTCACTACTTCAAAGGTATCATTTTAAATCATATCTATTGAAAGTGAAACTGCCTCGTCATTTCTGTAAGCTAGTTGAGCTTATTTTGATGGCATACGTTTAAAGCGTGGATCTGAATGATCTTTTGTAAAATCTGGTGATATTCAGAAGGCAGACACCTTTGAAGTCTATAGAATAATAACACTTAGTTATACCAGTTATTAATCCACGTTTGCTCACGTTACTCATCCTTTTAAGTGAAGGTTGGGTGTCACTATATTATTGAAGTTCAGGGAAATCAAGTAAAATTGATTTTCAAATGGATTCTAAGATTTCATTTGTGTTTTTAATCCCTCTTTAGAGGAAGACAGCATGTCAAGTTATGCAGTTTTACACAGTAGATTGAGGCCATGATCTTGGCTTTATAAACAAATACAGCAACAGTGGTAGTGAGAATCCTTGATTTTATTTTCATGCAGCTTGAATGGTCTTTTCTTACTTTTATGTAATTATTATTACTATTTATTTATATCATTTTTATTAATTGATGTTTTTAATTTATGCAAGTTCTGAAAATAATCAGCTGGTTTTCCTTGGCCCAAACAAAACACCATGAGGTTTCCCTCAGGTGGCCGTGGCTTCTTAATTGCTTGTTACTCCTAGTGGCTTCTTCTCTACTAATCAGTTTGTAGATGACCTGTTGAAGAATAATGAGGTTTCCTTAGTTGAGTGAAGTATCAGAATATCAGTGAAAGGGTGTCTGTAGTCAATGTTTTTCATATTTGCATTAAAGATCATAAGACAAACAGATTTCTGAGATGGACATATACTGGAGTCACTTGGAAGCAGACAGACAAACCGAACAACCAAGCTAAAACAACCAACTCAGCCCTCCCAAAACCCCCTGTCTCCCCCAACCCCACACACAAAAAAACAAACAAACAAACAAACAAAGAAAAACTAAAGCAACAGCAGTACAGATAGACAGACAAACAAAAATAAAAACAAAAACAAAAAAAGAAAGAAAAAAGAAACGAAGAACAAGAGAAAAAACACACAATGGAAACTACGAAAAAGACAATGAGAGATACAGAGTGATGGGGAAGAGAATTGTCAGCAATACCTGTAGACAGTATCTTCTAGAACTAACAGTGCAAAGGCAGACATACCTATGCAATAATAACACCAAAAACAAGATCACTACTGCATGATAATTCAGAAGTCATTCTCTTCTAGGAGGCAGTTCTTTTGTCTATGACGTAATCCTGGAATGCAAGGAAATAGCCAGTATCAACTAGTAACAGTGTTACACTGTCTCTAGTGTAGCTCTAAAATGAGACTCCTTATCTGGTTTGGACTAACGGGCTTACAGCAGGTCAGAAAAAGACTTGTGTAAATACTAAGGACAGAGAACTTTCTAAAAACTAAGCAGCTAATCAGCAGTATTTAACCTGTAGGAAAAAAAAATTTATATGCTTTACTGTGCTTTGACTAATTATAGAAATGTTTATAAGGCCCCATCCATACAGAATTCAGAGATTTACAGTACAAGGTAGTAAGAATCCCAAATGAATTTTTGTCCTTTTCTCAGAGCTGAAGTTAGAAATGCAATTTCTTTTTCAAACCAGAAAGGCCAATAGATAGGGCCGATAGGCAGAGCAAACTAGTTTCTTGCAGTGAACAATATTGCAGTGTCGCAGCATGGGTTTTGAATTCTATTGCAGTGAAGGAACTCCAAAAAAGAAAAAAACGTTCTAATATGCTTCCGCCTGCATTAATGGAAGTCATGAAATTCTTGATTTTTAGTGTGCTAAGTAAGTAAGTGTACATATCTTCTTTTATTCTGTAAACTAGAGGGTTTTCTTTCTGTTTTGTTTGGTTTTAATTAAGGCTGCAAATGACGTAGAGGAGAAAGTCACTAAGAACACTACTGAATGAGAAGAAAAAAACAACACTGCCATTTATTGTTTATGCACTTACTACTTCGATACTGACGGTAAAAGAAAGTGTACGATTTCCTAAGTCCTCTTATAAAATTTCCTGATCCTCATTTCTTCTAGAAAGCATTTGATCCTTAGTTTGCACTTTCTCAGCAAAAGCCAGTGTAGTTTACAGAATAAACAAATGTCTTCCAATCAATATGCTCACCGAGTCTCATACTTCTGTGAGCCTACTGCCGGTGTATCCTGTCAAAGATGAAGTGAGTTACTGTCCGGTGATTAAAAAATTCTGACTATTCTAAAGTAGTCAGAATGTTACGGCTGCTACTTATGTGAACAGTGTTTCTTTATGGTAAGCAGAGTAATGGGACGCAGAAGTAAAACCTAAGTCTATACTAGAGAAATTTCACCATACGCATACTGTTCATACCTGGCAATTCCAAGATACCCTATCTTCATCAGAGGTAGGAATGTTCAGCTTTTCTTTTACTATGTGTTGAGTAAAACTGCATTTTACATGTATGAAACAGATGTTAATCTGCTCATCAGACTTTTCTAAATAGAATACACAGCATGCTAAAAGCCGAGATCAGACAGTTTTGCTTCAATTTCCTGGTTTAAAACCTCTCCAGTTGTGCTAGTTATTATGTGAAATGAATAGATATGTAAAAAGATAAACTCAGCAACCACTAAGAAACACGGAGTGCTCTATTTCAGCTTTTTTTAACCTTTTAGCATTGTCAGGCACTACGGATATTCTAAGTTTAGCTCATGGTAAGATGTTTTTTCTTGCTTTTTACATCCTACTACTTATTTGATGACTGCTGACATACAACCCTTTCGCATTCCCATGCCTGTAACATACAGACTTTGCTTGTAGGCTATGTTTCTGAGATGTCTAATTATTATCATTATTTTTGCTGCATTTTCTTCTTCTTTACTTTTCATTAAAAAAAATTGAGCACATCTTTTCATTACAGAAGATCAGAGCCCACCGTCAGCTTTCCTCAGGGAGAATTATTTGGATTGATTATTTCTTCGCGTACCCTGTTCACTTGCATGGCTATTATCTTTTCCATTTGTTTCATTGTTTCAGATTTATTTTGCTCTAACTTTCTTTTCTTTCTTTTCCAACCTCTACTGTCCTTTCCACGGATGAATGGGTGTCTTTTAAAGATTCCTTTTTCTATGAAAGAAATCCAAGCAGTGAGTAGTTTCTTGTACCTGATATACAATAGCTTTCAAATTCACTTGAGAAAGAAAGGTATAATCTGTCAGAGAAAAGACTGTTCTGAAAGGCACGTATTTTACATCGCTTGATTTCTTTTCACGCTCAGGATATTGCAGAAGTCGTTTCTAGTAGAAGGAATTTTAGTGAAATTGGAATGGAAGGTAAACCAAAGTCTTTCAGGTTTAAAAAGCAAAATGGAAAAGGGGAGAGAGCTAGGAAAGAAAACATTTTCCTCTCCTTGGCAACATCCAGAAATTTGAAGACAATTCTTACGCTTCATTTGAAAACTTTTCAGAACAATTCTTTCAACATACTCCTTTCTTCCTAACAACAATAGTTCAGAGTCTACTGAGTCTACTGAGTGGACAGTAACTCTGGTTTCAGAGGACAAAGCCAGACAAAAGGCTTCCTATTTCATCTGCTGCTGCTTGGCATGGCGGTGCATGGCGTGATACGGTGAAGTGAAACATACTCATCAGTACTCATGTTCCACTTCAGAATCTTCAATTTAGCCTTGAGGATACCCCTTCTGGCTGAAGTTTCACTAACACTATTAAAGGAGTTTTTTTAAATCTCCATTTGGATTACGAAGTGATTATTCAAAACTGTTTTTTAAAAACTCCCCAAAGCCACGAAGAGTAGCGATCTCCAGATTATAGAGACAATGGAGCTGAGAAATGAGTGTGATCCGGAGGATAGAAAGGAAAACAAGTTCCCTACTCTTGCTTACCTTTACCTTTCCCAACACGTGCTTTTTTTCCTATGCACTTCAGGTGCAATCGTAAACACTCGTAACTACAGATAAAACACGTTGAAACAGAAACACGATCATGATGTACGTTCCACCGCCAAATGCTCTAGGAGTTCCGTCAACCAAGGTTCACGGCACCAAAATCAGATTGCTAGTTTCTGAAAGAGATTTGGTGAAGGTAATGGCTTTGAGGTTTTCAAAGGAATAAGCCATTGTGAGCATAAAAGACAGCCAAGGACCAGGTAACATTATCGAAACTGGTAGGTATGAGTTTGCTTCTCATCCAAGATAAATGGCAGAGAGGTGTACCTATCGGTGGTAGAAAAAGAGAGACCACACTCTACATCACACGGATAGGTGGCAAGATGAAATAAATTGCAGGCCACGTGGGCAGATGATGTACAAAAGAAAAAGAAAACCAATGAAATCAGAGTCAGCCTGAAGATATTTCACCTAGAAACACCTAAGAGCCATCACCTCCTTTCCTATTACTGTTTTGTCACTGTTCCCTGGGAGAAGAAGCTGACCTTCACCACACCTCAAACATGTTTCAGGGAGTTGCAGAGAGTGATAAGGTCTCCCTTGGAGCCTTATCTTCTCCAGACTAAACAATCCTAGCTCCCTCAGCCACTCCCCAAAAGACTTGGATTCCAGACCATTCTCCACTTTCGTTGCCCCTCTCCGGACCCATGCCATGGCCTCAAGGTCTTTCTTGGAGTGAGTGGCCCAAAACCGAACGCAGAGCTCATGCTGTGGCCTCACCAGGCAGACAATCACCTCCTTAGTCCCTCTTGAATGATTTTTGAACTTTCTAATGTCTACTATCTTTGTGTCTTTATATACTTGACTATGAATGATTCAGGCCCCTCTAGGAATTCTGTGAAAAACATCTTTATAAACTGCAGAGCAAAGAAATCAATACGGCATAAAAGTGCACTGTGATTAAACCAGAAACCTGGAATCAGACACATGGATCATCTAAAAGTAATGGTTCCTATTTATTTCTTTCCATGGAAACGAAAACTGATACAAGGGGCACAGTAACACAATAACAGCTGAGAAAATTCTCAGCTACAAAGCCTTTTTTTTCCAACGTAATCACTGTCATCAGCCAATTTGTGCAGACGAGCTGCTTGCGACGCTCTTTATTTCACGGTGTGACAGCTGCGCATGGCAATCCAGAACGTAGCTTGCTTTTCACATTGCTGTTGCCACTGTTGAAATGCACTCCGTGTGCTCACATCCACTGTTTGGTCTCCATAAACCATATTCAGCAAGTGTTGATGAATTAATAATGGATGCCATTTTTTTCCATGCTGTGGAATTCCTATCCAAACCTTTGCTTCATAGATACTTCCACGTCACGCACCTCTTTGACAGACTTGCACCTCTGCTGCCATCAAGATGGACACAAAGTGTAATGAAATAGGAACAGAAAGGTTCCACTTCTACCGCCGAACCAGAAACACCCACTTCTGATACCATGAGCAAACACAATAGAACAGGAGGAATTAATTTCAGTGCAGCTCTTGTACAACGTATGAATAAATACAAAATTTTGGTATTCCAGAATTATTTTGATCAAACATAATGCTCATCAGTTATGATTTTTTGTCCAGATCAAAAAAGACACTGGAATACAAATTGACATTATGCCTCTCATTAGTGCCACATAGCTTACAAGTGTGTCATTAGTGCCACATAGCTTACAAGACGCCTGCCTTCTGCATGGTCTCGAGAGAACAGGGGTGATGGCAGTGACCACACCATTTCATCTCGTCTCTACTGCGATGAAAGAACAACCTGGGCTATCCTATTGGTTGTTTTCACCCCAGGAAATTCAGCCAAATCTCATCTTTGTCTTTTGTAGTGAATTCCACCCGATTGGGAGTCATGGTGGCTAGACAAGCCAGTAACCAAGGCGTTGCAGTTTCTTGTCACAGGCTACAGCTTTCTAATGTGCCAGCAACACATGGCTCTGAGCTTGCTTCGGCCTGCCTGGAGACTTATTTGAGCTCCTTTAGCTGTTGACAGCAATTGTCTGATCACCAAGCCAACAGTGCTTGCTTTTTCTTTACCTGGCTTGAAACAAGCTCCTGCTCTGACACCGAATGTAGAATTGCAGCTATTGGACATTGTCCTGCCATGTGTACCTGCCGAGGTGCATTTAGAAAGACTACAGCACAACCACAGCGGAATCTGCCCAGGCAGAATATCAAAGACAGGAGGGGCTTGTAGAAATACATATGCAGTCAAAGGAAGGCTAGGGTGAATGTGTAGAATTCACCAGTAGAATGGGGCAGGGCAGGAATTAAGGGCATGGAGGGCATGGAGCCTCCTGTGCTGCATATGATCATCCAAAACAAGATTGGAGGAAATCGTGAAGAGCTCAGAACCACAGTGTGACTCCATCAGTGCAAAGACAGAGATGTCATGGACAGCTCTGGGCACGAAATTGTAGGGGGAACAGGCAATGTGCAAGACACCAATGAAAGAAAGTGCCATGCATTTGTGAGAAAACTGGTGTTTCATGAGGGAAAATGCCACATATTTCGGGTACAAATGGTATTTCTGTTATAAAATGCCAAAAGTCTGGGAGTGAGTGTCATGATGAGGAGTGTAATGCAGTCTGTTTGGGAGGAAATGGGAGGTATTTCTAAGAGTCCTCTCTTTTTCTGGGCGAGAATGTCCTATTCAGGGAAGAAAAGTGGTATTTCTTACCAAAAACGCCATCCAGTTCGGAGACAATCTCCTATATGTGGGAGAAGAGTAGTATTTCTGTGAGAAAATGTCCTATTCTTGGTTGCAAGTGCAAAATTTGGTCTTGTCCTCTGATATTCTGGGGAGAAAACCTGTGGTAGTTGTAAGAAAATGGGTATTTCTGGGATCAAATCTCCTAGTTTTGGAAGAAAAGGTCAGCTTTCCAACTGAAACGTGGTATTTCTGTGAGAAAATGACCTCCTTGTTGGAGAAAAGGGGGAAATTCTGGGAAGGAATGTCTTCTATTTGAGAGCAACTGTCTTCTTTTTGGAGTGCAAACCGGTCCTTTGGGGAGAAAATAGGGTCTCTATGGGAGAAAATGTCCTCTTCAGGAGTGTAAAGTAGTACTTTTGAGAGAAAATGGAAGGTATTTCTCAGAAAGCTGCAATTTCTGGGAGAAGCCAGCATGCTTTGTTGGAAAATGACATCCATTTGTGAGCAAGCTGGGATTTTGGGGGAGAAAATGCGGCATTTTTAAAGATAAGCTGGTATTTCCGGGGGAAGATGTCCCATCTTTGTTAGAAAACTGGAGTATCTGATGTCAAATGTCATTTTGATGGGAGTAAACATGATATTGAGGAATGTAAAGTAGCGCTCTTGGGATGAAATGTGAGGTATTTCTAAGTGTACTGGTATTCCTGGGAGAAAATGTCTTGTTTCTGAGAGAAAATGTGGTCGTATTTTGGGGGGAGAAACTGGTATTTCTGTGATAAAATGCCCTATTTCTGGGAATAAGTGTCATATTGAGGAGTGTGAAGTCGTATTTTTGGTAGAAAATGGGAGGCGTTTCTAAGAGAACTGGTATTTCTGGGAGAAAATGTCTTATCCTGGGGGGGGAAGTTCCTATGTCTGTGAGAGAACTGTGTTTCCTGGAGAAACTGTCTTCTTTAGGCAGAAAAGACCACATATGTGCGAGTAAGCTGGTATTTCTGGGAGGAACTATCATATTTTTGTTGGAAAATGTCACATTTGCTACTGTCACGTAGTATTTTGTGGATGAAACATGAAGTATACCTAAGAAAACCTGTATTTCTGGTAGAAAACGTCATCTCTTTGGGGAGAAGACTGGTATTTCAGGGAGAAGAGATCCTTGTTTGGGGAGAAAGTGTCCTATTTTTGATGGAAAAGTAGTACTTGTGGGAGAAAATGCCATGTATTTGGGTGAACGGTGGGATTTCTGGGAGGAAATACTGTATGTTTGGAAGAAAGTGTCCTCTTTCAGATTGAAATGTGATACTTGTGGTCGAAACTGTCCTACGTTTGGGCGAAAACTGGTATTTCTGGGAGATAATGTCATTTTATTGGAGCAAGCCATGATTTCGGGGAGAGAAGGTCTTATTTTTGGAAGAAAATGCCGTACCTGGGGGGGGGGGGGGACTGGCATTTCTGGGAGAAAATATCACCTTCTGGGGAGAAGATGTCACCTTGAGGATTGTAATGTCGTATTGTTTGGAGAAAGCCTGAGGTATTTCTAAGAAAAGTGGTATTCCCAGAAGACAGTATCATATTTGGGGGGAGTGGGGGAGGGGTCATCATCTCTTTGGGAGAAAGCTGGTATTTCTGGGAGAAAACATCCTCTATTGAAGAGCCAAGTGGTATTTCTGGCAGGAAAGGTCCCACATTTGGGAGTCAAGTGGCATTTCTGTGATAAATGCCGTATTGTTGGGAGTGTCATACTAAGGAGTGCAAAGTAGTCTAGTAGGGAGGAAATTGGAGGTATTGCTTTGAAAGCTGGTATTTCAGGGAGAAAACGTCTTCTTTCTGGGGGAAAATGTCATCTGTTTGAGAGAATGCCGATAAGTCTGGAAGAAGATCTGTTTTTGGAGGAAACTGGAATATTAGGTAGAGAAAAGTGGTATTTCTGGTCCCAGATGTCATCGAGTTGGGATAACGCTGGTGCTTCTGGGAGAAAATATCCAAACTATTTTGGATGAAACTGTGGTCTTTAGGGTTGAAATGTGGTATTTCTGGGACGAAATGGAACATGCATGAGAGAAAACTGTTCCTTTGGGGAGAATGTATTCTATTTTTGGTGGAAAATGTCCTATTGAACAGTTGAAGTCTGCATTTTTTGGAGAAAATGGAAGTTATTATCAAGAAAACTGGTATTTCTTGGAAATTATCACATATTTGGTTGGAAAAGGTGGTATATTTGAGAGAATGCTAGTTTTTTTGGGAGAGCATAGCCTATATTTTTAAGAGAACGTGGAGTACTGAGAGGAAATGTCATCGTTTTTTGGTGAAAAAATCATATTTAGGGGAATCGAATCGTGTTTCTGGAAGAAAAAGTGAGAAAACTGGTATTTCTGGGAGAAAATGTCATACATGAGTGAGAAAACTGGTATTTCTGTGAATGAAAGCCATCGAGAATTTCTGCATTTTTTTCTTTTTCTTTTTCTTTTTCTTTTTCTTTTTCTTTTTCTTTTTCTTTTTCTTTTTCTTTTTCTTTTTCTTTTTCTTTTTCTTTTTCTTTTTCTTTTTCTTTTTCTTTTTCTTTTTCTTTTTCTTTTCATTTTTCTTTTTCTTTTTCTTTTTCTTTTTCTTTTTTTTTTCCATGCATGATTTGGATCAAACTTGCCAAAGAGATCAGAAACTCCAAGAAACTGAGCCAGCTGCAAAAGTTGATAACCTGAATGCATTGCAACTCAAACCTCTTTCTACTAAGCCTTCTTCAGACAGTACGAATTCCAAGAAGGTTGCCTGAAACTTATCAGTTGAGGAGCTGCCTACTGATGCCATGAGAAAAGTAGAACAAAACTACATGCTTGATTGAGACTGTACTCAATCAATCAATCTTACAGCCTCACACCACGTCTACAAGACTATCTGCAAGATGAAAAAACAGCCAAACCAAAAACAAAGACACATTTAGTCTTTCCTCAGGTAAGAACCAGTAGTAGGTCGGTAGGTAAGGCTGTAAGAACAAGTTAAATGGGTAGTAATACATCTCCATGATATTTCAATATATTTACAGGAGATTTTCATTCATACGTAGGTTAAGAATTTCCTGAGACAAAAGTTTCCCGGATATTTATTCCATTGCTTTCCCTCCTTCTCCTTCAAGAAATTCCCCAATTTAATTGCGTTCAGGATGAGGAGCCACCTCTTCTTCTTTATTCCAAAGCTGTCACTTTCTAGTTATTTCAGAGCTACCATTCATTGTCTAGTTTTATTTGACGTACCACAGTTCTGGTGTTGGAAAATACAGTGAACCATAATTTCCTATTGATCTTTTCTAAATTATTTGTATTTTAAATAGAGCTCTAGAATATTGCATTTAAACCATGTATTTTGCAAGCTGAAAAATCCTTCATTAACTGCTTGTGAAGACATCCTGTAGGGAACTTGATTTATCAGGGGGCTTGGAGCAGATGGGCTCCACAAGTCCCTTTTCAAACCCTACCATTCTGTAATTTTATAATTCTTTGGCCTTTATTCGTTCCATTTTTTTGGTGTTTTTCGTTTGTTTGTTTGTTTGCTTGCTTGCTTGCTTGCTTGTTTGTTTGTTTGTTTTTATCGGAATTATTTCCAGTTCTATGATGTCTTTCTGGAGTGGAGATCAGAAATCCAGGCATTGTATTCATAAGGGATGGGATCCATCTTGAGTTAGTTAAGTCACCTAAAGATGTTTTTATCCTTATTACTCTAGTAATTATTCAGAAGAATTTAACTACGTTTCTGACATACTAGAGCACAGAGTGGATATTTTCATGGAATTACCTAAAGTAAGCCAAGACCACATTTCCCAGTAGTCATGCTTAGCGTTTGGTCCTTTATAATTCATGCCAAGACAGGCTGTCTCCCTTTGCCTTACTTCAGTTTGACTTACAATGAATTTCACCTGTTGCTTAGTTATCCAGCCTATTTCTTTACAATTGCTCCTGTGTATCATGGCTACAGTTTTCATTAGTCACAGAATCTAAATGCAAGGTGTAAGATCGTTTGTACTCCAAATGGATGACTCCATTGTTGCTTAAATTTTCATACACTGCAAATGCAAATGTAACTGAAAATTTAAGAGATAAAAGACGGAGGGCTAAGTTGAACTCATGCCTGTGGCAGAAAATGTGCATAGGTACAGATTGTTATCCTCTTCCTGTTTCTTTTCCAAGAGAAGAGAAATTGGAATATTGATGTGTTGTGAGAGTGACAGCATGTGTGCTGCTGCTGTCCAGGGAGAGTGAATCTGGCAGTGCTCAGATTCCTTGCAGTCCAGTGATTCCTCCACATTGAACAGTGTCCGACTTGAATAAAAAGGGGTTTTTGGTGGTGGTGGTGGTAAGGAGAAATACAGGGGAGGGGAGGGGGGGGGGGAGGGGGGGGAGGGGAGGGGAGGGGAGGGGAGGGGAGGAGGGGAGGCGAGGCGAGGCGAGGCGAGGCGAGGCAAGGCGAGGCGAGGCAAGGCAAGGCAAGGCAAGGCAAGGCAAGGCAAGGCAAGGCAAGGCAAGGAAAGGAAGCACTGAAGTAACAGTGGGAGAGCTAAATGAAAAAGAATACAAGGAAAACCAACATAGAATGTTTTAGCAGGGAGCAAATGTTGTTGTTGTAGAGGGAAAATTGCATAAAAGTGGGCACCAAAGCCAGGGTGCTTCTATCCACTGTGCTCATAAGAAAACATTCTTCTGTAAATGATTAAGGCCTCCCATTCAAGACATTTTATCTACACCCATAGTAAAGAGTAAAGGATGGCCATCCAGGTTGAAAGAAAAAAATCATAATCCTTGCTATGCTTGAAGATGAGATAAACAGGCCATTTCCATTGCTTCTTCACTAGAAACCAAATGAGAAACAAACCAAATGTCTCCAAGGAGGACATCTCTCTTGCCTCCAAAGTCTGAAAGATTCCCAAAGATAGCTGAGAGCTACATGGTTGTCCAAACTGCCTTTCCACACTGAGTTGCCGATATTTGCCTGTTAAAGTATGGCAGGTCCTTTAAGCCATTGTTTTGTCAAATCAGGAATCTGTAAGGAAAAATAAATCTGACTAACTTTTGAAATTACCAATGTTATTGCAGGTCTTTAAAAGGTCAAAAGAACAGACATGGAAAAAAGCATTTCAAAGTGAATTCATCAACCATAGGAGCGTGTGCTGGTGACAGTTGTGAAATACATGTGCATTTTTACTGAAATAGGCTAAGTTGATAGCAGGATTTTTGAAGAGTAATGAGATGAGCTATAGGCGTCAGATGATCAGTAAAAGATTAGAATGCTTCTAGGATTTGCATCAGAAAACTGTTACAACGCAGTATGAGTGAAAGAAGAGATGCAACCTTCGTATGAATATGATATGGACAAATACACAAAGGAGCCGTTGCACACCTGTAGCTGCTCTTTCATTTCCTTCATGCTTCCACTCTGCACCATTTTTCCCCTGCTCTGAGTGAGAGACATCTGAGTCAAGTGTCCTGAGTTAAAAACATTCTGGTGCAACCTTAAATAATCCCTGGGATGGGTCAGACAACCCACTAGATCCCACGCCCATGGACCCAGAGAAAGAACCCAATCCATCTCCTGCAGATGGAACAGCTGCTACTCCGAGTAGTCTTTCTTGTATTGCTGCAGTCTCTGCTCGGATCCTTCATTCGAAAGACACAGTCTCAAAAGGTAATACACAAAGCAGGTCTGATACCTTATTTCATGCATGATGTCTTTTTTCTTTTCTTCCCTAAAGATAAATTCATCCTCTTTCTTCACTTCTCAGATCTCACACAGAGACATTTTTAGCATCTATCACTATTAGTAAGCTATAAATGGGCAGATATGGGGAACAAAGTAGGTACCTTAGCAGGTAAGCATTTTTCCCCTACTCCAGGGAAGGTGATGGAGCAGATTGTCTTGAGGGAGACCATACGGCATGTGCGGGGTGACCGGGGGGGGGGGGATCAGGCCTAGCCAGCATGGGTTCGTGAAGGGCAGGTCCTGCTTGACCAACCTGATCTCCTTCTATGATCTAGTGACCCATCTGGTGGATGAGGGAAAGGCTGTTGATGTGGTCTACCTAGACTTCAGCAAAGCCTTTGACACTGTCTCCCACAGTATTCTCCTGCAGAAGCTGGCAGCCCGAGGCTTGGATGGGTACACTCTTGGCTGGGTGAGGAGCTGGCTGGAGGGCCGGGCTCAGAGAGTGGTGGTGAATGGAGTGAAATCCAGCTGGCGACCGGTCGTGAGTGGTGTTCCCCAGGGGTCGGTGCTGGGGCCTGTCCTCTTCAATATCTTGATGGATGACCTGGATGAGGGCATTGAGTGCACCCTCAATAAATTTGCAGATGACACCAAATGGGCTGGAAGTGTGGATCTGCCTGGGGGTAGCGAGGCCCTCCAGAGGGATCTGGACAGGCTGGAGAGCTGGGCTGAAGCCAATGGGATGAGTTTCAACAAGGCCAAATGCCGGGTCCTGCACTTCGGCCACAACAACCCCAGGTGACGCTACAGGCTTGGGGCGGTGTGGCTGGAGGACTGCAAAGAGGAAATGGACCTGAGGGTATTGATTGATGCTCGTCTGAACATGAGCCAACAGTGTGCCCAGGTGGCCAAGAAGGCCAATGGCATCCTGGCTTGCATCAAAAACAGCATTGCAGGCAGGAACAGAGAGTTCCCCTGTACTCAGCACTGGTGAGGCTGCACCTCAAGTACCGTGTCCAGTTTTGGGCCCCCCACTGCAAGAAAGACATCGAGGCCCTGGAACGCGTTCAGAGGAGGGCAACAAAGCTGGTGAGGGCTCTGGGACACAGGCCATATGAGGAGAGGCTGAAGGAGCTGGGAACGTTCAGCCTGGAGAAGAGGAGGCTCAGGGGAGACCTCGTTGCTCTCTATAACTTCCTGAAGGGAGGTTGTAGTGAGCTGGGGGTCGGCCTCTTCTCTCATGTCATTAGTGATAGGACCAGAGGAAATGGTTTCAAGCTACGACAGGGGAGATTCAGGCTGGACATGAGGAAGTATTACTTTTCGGAAAGGGTGGTCAGGCACTGGAATGGACTGCCCAGGGAGGTGGTGGAGTCACCGAGCCTGGGGGTGTTCAAGGAAAGGCTGGATGTTGTGTTGAGGGACATGGTTTAGTGGGAGCTATTGGGAATAGGCGAACGATTGGACTGGATGATCTTCTAGGTCTTTTCCAACCTTGGTGATTCTATGATTCTAACAATTCTGTTTTCAAAGCACAGTTGGAATACTATGCGGTAAATAAGGTATCGGGCTGTTCACAGAACAGAAAAATGTAACACATTGAAAAGTTGCTAAGAAAGCGACTTACATTCCGTAGCTAAGATGAAGACTTGACAAAAAATAGCAAGTGACCATATGATTCAAGGCTGTACAATAATGGGTCCTCAATAGCACATGAATAACATTTCATTGGGAACTATTAAATCTAGCATTTGCAAATATTTATGTGTCTGACTTTGCATTTTAGTACTACTATTTCTATGCAAGAGTTCTGTTATCTAGTTAGTACATAAAACAGGAATACTATCAGGGACTGACAATTATGCAGGAGTATTCTTGTCAAGTATGGCAATACACAAGGGTCTGAACCCTACTTTTTTTTCTTGGCTCCAGGCTTGCTTTTTGAGGCATTTTTTTGGGATAAGACTCTAACTGACTTATCCAGGAGGTGACTGATGAGTGTCACTGTGTGGCAATCAACATAACTTTGTGGACATTTGAAAGCATTTCCTTTGGAACTCTTTGCCTTCAGAAGAGAGTTCTCAGGAGCTTTTACTAGCAGAAGATCTGGCCTGGGAGCAAATAACTCCAGCTTCGTGTGGGAGACTGGGGAATTATACCATCACATACTGTGAAAAACAGGATGCAGGTGAGCACCTCCCCGCTCCCTCTTCTTTGCTGACAAGGTGTGGAAGATGGGAACAAAGGAGTTTCTGCTGAGATCCCAAAGCCAGAAGCTGCCACTCCAAAGAGAGCTGACTCGATCACTTTGGACTTCTGTATACAAGTTGGTACTGTTGCCACTGTTGTCATCATCAACCAAACAACAACCCTTGACAACCCACCACTTCTGAAGATCAGTGTCTGAACTATGAACCAAACCTAGTGGTGACTATCTCTCTCCTGCTTTCTGCAAAGACTCCTTGCTTTTATTTCCTGTCTTTATCACCCACCTTCCCTTCCCCAGACAGTGTCCCCAGCTCCTACCTGCACCTTCCAGGGCCATTTTATTTTATGGGTACCTGGCTCTAAATTCTCAGGGGCAGGGAAGATTATTTTCGTTACCAATCTGGGGTCTTACCTGATGATCAGTGCCCGTAATTTGGATCCTAAGCGGGGTGGCCCATGTCGTCTACAACATTCTCAGGGCACTGGGTCTGCTGTCTCGAGGTCTTTCATTCAGGTCCCGCAGGGTTTCATACAGTCTTTTCGTCCACCCCTGCAAGGACTGGGAGTCTGTCTTCAGGGCAGCCTTAAGAATACCGTTATAATGTTCGATGAGGCCTGCCCCCCTTGGATTATATGGCAGGTGGAATCGCCATTCGATGTAATTTCCTTCTGCCCAGCGCTGTATTGTTGCACCATAAAATGAGTTCCTTGGTTGCTCTCAATGAATTGAGGTGTCCCGTAGGCAGACATCAGTTTAGTGAGTGCCTTGATGGTATATGCCTGGTTTGCTTTTGGTACTGGATAGGCCTGCAGCAGCCCACTTGCAGTGTCGACACAGGTCAGGGCATATCTTGACCCTTTGGAACGAGGAAGGGGCCCAATGTAATCGACCTGCCATCGCTGGAGAGGATTGTGTCCCCTAGCAAGATGGGCTGTTGTTTCGGGCAATGATCTCGGTCTCATCTTGGAGCAAGTATCGCAATCCTGGCATGCCTGGACGATATCAGATAGTTGTATGGGCAGTCCCCATGCTTTAGCAGCTGCCCACATTGTCTTTTGTCCACCATGCCGTAGCTTCTGATGTAACCAGCGGGCGATATTCTCAGATGGTGAATTCTCAATCCATCGAACTCGGGCCAGTGTGTCGGCTTCATCGTTTCCCGGTGACTGTAGGGGCTGATGACCAGAAACATGGTAGACACGTACAGTCCTGTGTTTGACCGTATTCCATATATCTAACCACATGTCTTTGCCCCAGATCGGTCGGGCGTGGATAGTCCATCCCTGCGTGGCCCACTGTG
Source organism: Tetrao urogallus (assembly GCF_951394365.1). Lineage (NCBI taxonomy): Eukaryota > Metazoa > Chordata > Aves > Galliformes > Phasianidae > Tetrao > Tetrao urogallus. The sequence goes on along the minus strand of NC_136835.1, from coordinate 19,819 downwards.
CAATCCAAAGAGTGAGCCCCTGGTGCACAGCCCAACTATCTGTGCAGATGTTCAGGATACCATCACCGGGTTCCTTGGTTATAACCATCCACACGGCTCGCAGTTCTGCCTATTGGCTGCTCTGACCATCCCCCTCATAGAACCAGATTGTCTCGGTGGAAGGACGATGTGCTATTGCTCTCCACTTGCTCGGGTTGCCCTTGCTGGACCCATCTGTGTACCAGGCATCTTCAGGGATAGGATATTTTCCCTCCTGAACGGGACTCTTCTCTGGTGGAGCAACCAGTATTTCTTTTGGTGCATCACTGTGATACGTCACTGGGCCTAAGATCTTCTGGAGTTCTTCTTTCAAGGGTGATGAAGACAGACTGCTCCTTTGGCTGAGATAGGCGACCCATCGTGCCACTGTTTGTGCTTGGGCCACCCCTGTCTTAGGAAGGTGGGTCAGATCTTTCACCCACCCCTGAATTGGCAGAGTGGTCTTGACTATAACTGCAGCTGTTTGAGTTATTGGCTCTACTGCCTGTAATGCCGAATAGGCAGCCAATAACTGTTTTTCCAATCATACTGTATCTTTCTTCTGCTCTGTGCCAAACCTGAGATCAGAAACCAATGGGGGTCCGAACAGGGCTCTGGCGCTGCCATAGGCCCCAACCAAAGCCGTCTTGAGTAACATGAACGTCCAACTCAGCTGGGAGGGGAGGATCGAATATACCCAATGCCTGAGCTTGTTTAACTGCCAGTTTTGCTTGTTGGAAAGCATCCTGTTCGGTTTTCCCCCAGTCCCAGAGCTGCCCCTTTTTTGTGAGTCTGTATAGTGGCCTTAGCAGCTGCGCTAGGTGAGATATAAAGGAATGCCAATAACCCAATATACCTAGAAACTCTTGCAGCTGCTTTGATGTTGTAGGGACTGGGAACGCCTGAACCTTATCTATGATAGCACTGGGTAGCACTTTGGTCTTTCCTGACCAAACCACCCCCAGGAATTTTACGGACAGGCCTGGACCTTGCACCTTTTGGGGATTTGTAGCCCATCCCCTCTGCTGTAAATAGGCGGTTAATGAATCTGCTGCCTGTCCTACTGCCTCCAGTGAGTCGGATGTCAACAGATCATCAATGTAATGATATAGGTTAACATCATCAGGTTTTCTCCAATCAGCCAGGTCACGTGCCACTAGATTATGACAATACGTTGGTGAATGCACGTACCCCTGTGGCAGGACCTGAAAGGTCCACTGCCTGCCTTCCCACGTAAACGCAAACTGATCTTGCGATTCCTCAGCAATTGGGATGCTGAAGAATGCATTTGCTAGATCTAGGACACAATGATAGGTTTTTATCTCCCTACTCAGTGCGTCCATTAGGGAGGCAATATTGGGTACGGCCACAAGAATAGGCGGTGTGACCTTATTTAATTCTCTGTAATCTACTGTCATCCTCCATGTGCCATCCGACTTTCGCACTGGCCATATGGGGGAGTTATATGGGCTGTGTGCAGGTCTTATAATACCCACATTTTCTAATTCCTGCACCGTTCTCGATATTTCATCTTGCCCACCCGGGAGTCTATACTGTCTAACGTTAGTAATCCGGCACGGTTTCGGCAGGCAAACAGGCCCATGTTTCACATGGCCTCTTAATATTGCCTGCACCGCCCGGATACTGATACATCTTTGTCGAAGTCTGAACTCTCCCACAGCTGTTTGGAGAGCCAGACCCCATAGAATATCTATGCCCAGGATGTATTCTTGGACTGGGGCAATAGACACCTTGTACTCCCGGGGTGGGAGATGCCCAACCCCCAGTTTTAACCATGTTTGGGTGACAGGAATAGTCTGTCCCCCAAAACCACCAATCATCGCTCTGTCCCTGTCAAATTTCCTCGGATCTCCGGAGATAATTGATGTTTCTGCTCCCGTGTCTACCAATGCCATAACTCTCTGAATATTTTTTCGGGACCAATAAATCGTTCATTCTACATAGGGCCTCCGGTCCCGTCTGGAGGCCCTACGGGGACTAACATCCCTTGTCACTCCATGAATTGTGCTAGGGCCAATTCTTTTGCTTCCGATGGCTCAGGCATTGTGGCCCGAGACACCTGAGGTGGCTTTTTTTTCCTATTTGAAACAATAAAATCTTCTAGGTTCCATGTTGTTGTTGGAACCCTCTCTATAGCTCTTACCCTTGATTTCTTAGGGTAGCTCTGGAATTGTTGATTGTCCTTTAGTTGTCTCCAGACCTGGAGGACATGGTTGGGCTGGCGGTTGATCTTAGCAAATTGGACCCCAGTCTGAATTAAATCATTAAACATTTGTTTTCGGGACACCCTTATGGGTCCCGATGGAGGAGCTCGAGTAGCCGGCATTTTGGTTTTATTTACCGGCAGGACCTCTGCTTCCTCCAAAAACCGAATATTGCGCCTAGTCCGCAGGCGTTCTGTTTCTCCCAGGTCGGCAACTAACTGGGCAGCTTGCTGGACTACGGCTTCTGATGCTACAGGGGGACTTAATATGGAGACTAGGGTGCCGTACAGATGGGAGGGAGCTTGCTGTAAAATTAAATCTCTCATCCCTGCTGAAAATTTAACCATATCAGGGCCATCAAATGTATCTTCATAGATGGCCTCTCTTAAACCCAGTTCACGGATATAATTTTGAAGGTCCTCCATGGAGGACCACATGCCTGTATGTAAAGGTACATCTGATTTATTCGGCCATACTGTATGGCAGGCCGCCATTAACCATTCTAGTATGGAATGGTTTTCATCACGATATTGATTACCTACGTATAACCTCTGTCTGAAAGCAGGATGGACAGTCATGGTGGCCAACTTAGCTATTTCTGGGCCATTCACCAAGACACTTTCTGCCCCAGAATTCCATAGTCTCAATAACCAAGCCGGCACACTTTCTCTAGGCTTCTGCCGAAATCGCTACACTAAGTCCATCAATTCTGTTGCTGTGTATGGCCGAGCCATTACGTGTAAATGAGTCTGGGCAGGGGGCCATTGATCAGGCGGCACCCCTGCCGGTCTGTCCTGTACTTTTTTTGTTTTCTGGGTTACAACAGGACGGACTTCCAGTGGATCGCTCAGAATTGGACATTCAAGGTCTGATTTGGATTTCTTGTTCTCCTGATCAACGAAGTCTGTTGATTCAGGAGTCTGGTCATCATTTATTGAAATGTTACGAATTTGGCCTACGGGAAGATGTAGAATTGGCTTCTTCCCTGTTAAAACGCCAAGTTCGTGCTCCAGCTTTTCAATGCGGTCTTTCAAAAGCTGATTTTCTGTTTCTAAAGTATTATTTCTTATATCCGCATGATTTAAGGCACTTAATAATGGCCATGCCACCATGGAGGCAGCCAGTTGTCTTTCTTTAGTAATGAGGACATCCTTGCCAAGTCCTTGAAAATAGTCCGCCATGCAATATGGGGAGATATTGCCCATAATGCGTAAGGGACCCCATTTTTCAATGACAGCAGCTAACTCATAATAGGGCGATCCCTCAAATCCTGGGATCTGCCCTGGAATCATTTTCTCTAGAGGAGTATTGTTCTCCCCCTTGACCCCTTTATAGCAATTCCAAAGAAAAGACATGATGTTAATTTTAGTATAATCAGCCTGCCTGGCTCGCCAAGTGTATAATCAATAGATATCAAGATGTTATAATCACAATATAATCAAGAGAGTTAGGCAAAGTAGGCAACGATAACAAAAAGAGAATAAGTGGAAGAGCTTACCCTTTGGCTGGGATCACCACTAAACACCAAGAGAAGTGATCTCCAGAAGAGATCCTTCCTCTCTGGTAGCCAGCTCTTCAATAGGTCTACGAGGGGTGGAGCCTGGCTCCATCCCTTCCAGCAGCACAGGTGAATTGCCTTCACCTGTGCTCCTCTGGCTGACTCATGGCTCGCCTCAGGTGATCAATCAGAGGTTCAGGCCGTGACTCAGCAGTTCCCATACACCTACAAAGTCCAAAGGCATTGAGGTGCCACAGTATGTAACCCCGTCTCTTTCCGTTACCTCCATTGTGGTCTTCTGCACCTTTCCAATGAAAATGTCATTCACTGAGAGGCTTCCAATTTCCTTTGTCTTTTTCCTGACATCTGTTTTTATGGTACCCGTTTCTGCAGTTTTGCTGCTGACAAAATGAATTCAGTTTTATTCTTGCTTTATAGCAAGAAGACAACGAAAAGAGAGAAGAGTGGAATTGAAGAAGGCTGCTCTGAGAGCTGCTGCTGCACGTGCAGAGGTGAGTCCTTGGTGAATACAGACATGGCTCTTGCTGTTCTCAGTGCCTCCATCTGTCAGACATGACAGATACTGCAGAACCCCAAGTCCAGCAATGTAATAGACAAACACCCAGCTGTGTGTCTGAGGAAATCACGCTGTCAGTGAGAGCTGCCCAGGGGAGCTTGGATGCCTTCCTCTGGCTTCAGAAGGGCACTGTTGGTAACGGCTGGAGGGTTTTGCTGTGATAAAGAGCCTTGCCATGTCAGGCACTGCGACCTTGGAAACCTCATTCCCCCAGCAGAGCATGAATCTTAGCATAGGCAGCTGTTGTGGGAAGTAACGCCAGTGACGTGAATGGCAGGAACGTGCTGTGCTGCATGGGGCCGTTCTGGAAGTTTATTGATCAGACTTGCTTAAGGAGATCTCCCGAGATTGTTTCTGTTCTATCTCTGCACTTGCCTTGTTTCCTTCCAGTCCTCCGCAATGAACAGCCTTGTGGAGATGATGCAGAAGCTGCAGCTGAACGACTGAGAGAAGGAGCATCAGCAGGCAGCGCTGCAGCGAGGCGTTGCAGGGCAGCGTTCCGAGTGCCGCCCAACTCGGCATTCCTAGTTTGGTTTTAGTCAATAAAAAACATCACAACTAGAAATTGACACAGAGTGCACTGCCTGATTTGTCCAGTGGCATTCCGTGAGCTGCTGCACCACTACTGGTCCAGAGTAGAACCTATGCAGCTTCGGAGCACCAAGCTGCCACCCCGGCACTGCTCTTGTTGCAGGCAGTGCTCCAAGGGTTCCTGCTGTTGCTGACACCTGACGTTGCCCAGGGAGGACCTGGCCACTGCACTCTGCTCCACCCCCTGTGCCATACACACGCGTGCAGCCCACCACCCTTCCACCTGCTGCGCAGACACACCATCCCATCTTGCACACTTCAGCCACATTGCCTTCCCTCCTCCTCCCCCCACCAGTTCCCATTCCTGTTTCCCCTTTCTGTGCCCCTCCCTTTGTTGCTTTTGCCCCAAAAGCCTGCCACCCCCTTCAGCACTCCAGTTTGCACAAGGCTTTGCAAGTGGCCATTTTACACTGAAAAAAATACCACCTTTCCTCCCCTAAATTATGCCATTGTACACCCCAGAAATATCACTTTTGCACCCCAAATATAAGCCATTATCCATCCCAAAAATATTGCCTTTCCTCCCTAGAAAGTCACCATTTTCCACCCCAGAAATACCACCTTGACACCCCTAAAATACAGCATTCTCCAACCCAGAAATATAACCTTTTCCACTCAATACCACCTTTCCTTCCACAAAATTTGCCGTTTTCCACCCCAAAAATTGCCGTTTTCCACCCCAAAAATACTGCTTTTCCTCCTGTAAAATACAGCACTTTCCACCCCCAAAGAATCACTGTTCCTTCCAAAAAATACTGCCTTTCCTCACTTGAAACATGCCATTTTCCACCCAAAAATACCACATTTCCTCCCCCCAAATACGCCATCTTCTGCCCCCAAAATAACACCTTTCCACTCAAAAAATGCCACCATTTTCCAACTCAAAATTATCACCTTTTTCCACCCAAAAAATACTATCTTCCCTTCCATAAAATTCACCTTTTTCCTCCAAAAAGATTAGCTATTATCCTCCCCAAATATACGCTCTTTCCTCCCCTAAAACATCCTTTTTTCCACCCAAAATTACTTCATTTTCCCCTGCTAAAATATGCCATTTCCATACCTAAAAATATCACCTTTCCTCCCCTCATGTACACCATTTTCCACCCCAAAAACACCATCTTCTCTCCCTCAAAACAGGCCATTTTCCACCCCTGAAAATACTGCTTTTCCTACCTGAAAATACACCTTCTTGCCACCAGAAATACCACCTTTCCTCTTCAATAATATGACATTTCCTGCACATGGGAGGGAAGCAGATGCTTTCCTCTGCAGCAAACCAAGAGAGAGTGAGTCAGCGAGAGGGAGAGCAGCTGGTGTCCTACCTGGAGCTCCATCTTTCTTCCTTTGTGCACCAAGTTCTCTGCAAATGCTGCTCCTCTCCTCTTCTTTGCAAACCCAAAATGCCCAAAAATGGCTGTCTACAGAACCAGAACAGGAACTCTTGATCCCCCATTGTTTTACATGATGCTCTGATGTGGACCAACAACAACAAAAGTCACACCACCGCAGCAGAGATCCTTCCCCAGTGGCAGCCAGTCCTTAAATGCGGTCCAGGAGAGGTGCAGCCAGGCTCCACCCCTCCGGTCACACACGTGAATTGCCTTCACCTGTGCCCCTACAGCTGAGGAGTCCTTGCCTCAGGTGATCAATCAGTGGTTCAAGCCGTGACTCAACAGCTCCCATTCACAGGGCCGTTAAATGACAGCTATGTGTCACTGGGAGCTGTGGGTGTGCAAACAGCACTTTCTGCACCCCCAGCTGTGATTTCAGCCTTTGCTGTCTGGGCTGCTCACACAGATCTCAGCATCTGCTGTGTCAGCATTGAGATCTGTGCTCCGCCATCTGTTAGATGAGTCACCAACTGGCACTGAGGACAGACTGGGATCAAAATGCATGGACTATCACAGGTCATCCACCCATAAGCTTCCTTTGGCAGACATTCACGCTATTCATTTTCTTTGCTCCGTGGCAGTACCGGCACTTTAAGGGCACGGCCCCAAGCTGTGATGGAGCACCTGGGGGCGGGGGAGGGGGGGTGCGACCCTGCAGCACAGCTGGGGGCAGTTTGGCTGTGGGTGGGGCTGAGCCGGGCTCCACCCCTCCCTGGCCCCATTTAAGGGCTGGGAAGTGCAGGGGCAGCATCCAAACCTGGGGAGTGCTGCCTTGGGAGTGTGGGTGAGCCCTGCTCCTTGGGGTAGGCAATCTCTGTTGCAGGGCTGTGATCTCTTCTCTTTGGGGGGATCCTGACTGCGTTGGAGGGCTGGTAGCCATCTGCACCTGGAAGCTGCTGCCTTTGAGCGTGGTGAGTATTGGTCCTTGGAACGGGGTAAGTGGTTCCATTTGTATTTCAGGGTTGTGATCTCCCCTTTTGGGGTTCCTAACCTCATGTAAGGGCTGGTAGCTGTAAGGGCAGCACCTGAACCTGGAGACTGCTTCCTTTGGGGTGTGGGGTGAGCCCTCAGGATGGGGTGAGTGATTCCTGCTTTATTTCAGAGCTGTGAGCTCTGCCTTTCTGGGGGATCTCAAGCTGGGTCAGAGCAGCTGTATCTGCTATGTGTGTTGTTTCCTCTTTGAGTTCTCATAACTTCCAGTCTGGGGCTCCAAATGTGGTTCATCTGCTCCCACATCATCCCACTTTGTGGCTGTAATTCACAGTACTGTGTATTAATTGTACCTATGCAGAGTTTTTTGAGGGCATTCTGTGCATCATTATCGTGCATTAAATTATGTTCTGTATCTTTTCTGACTTCATTTTGCAGCCTGATGGGGCTCAAGGATTGCCTGGGCTTTTCAAATCAGTGGTGTGAGATCAGTGCAGCAGGTAATGAACACCATGAGCCCCGTGTTGGTGCATTGCTTGTATGCAGGTTGGTTTCCGATGTGGTCCAGCTCCCCCACAATGATCACCTAGCTGGATCAGGCTGCTCAGAGCCTGACCCAGCCTCACCTTGAAAGGGACAGCGCATCCACCACGTCTCTGGCAACCTGTTCTACTACCTCACTGTGGAAGACGTTTTCCTTATTTCTAGCCTCAATTTTCCCTTGTTCTTTCCTTTAGGTATTGAAAGGCTGTTACCAGATCACCTTGGAGCCTTCACTTCTCCAAGCTGAGCAGCCTAGCTCTCCCTTCTTGCAGGAGAGGTGTTCCATCCTTTAGCTCATATTTGTGGCTGTGCTCTGGATGCACTCCCACAGCTCCGTGTCTCCCTGCACTGAGGACTCCACATCAGGACACAGCACTGCCGGTGAGGCCTCAGCAGCCCAGAGCAGAGGGGTGGGCATTGCCTCCCTTCACCTGCTGACCACAGATGGATGCAGCCCAGAACACGGTTGGCTTTCTGGGCTGAAAGGGCCCACTGCTGGCTTGTGTCCAGCTCCCACCCACCAGTGCCCTCAGACCTTATGGGGCAGGCCTGTGCTCAGCCCTTTCTTCCCCAGTATGTTTTGGTGGTTCTGGGCTGCATTAAAAGAGGAGCAGCCAGCAGAGGCATGGAGGTGATCGTCCCCCTCTATTCCGCTCTTGTGAGGCCCCATCTGCAGCACTGCATCCAGGCCTGGGGCCCCAGCGCAGGAGTGATGTAGAGCTTTTGGACAGGTCCAGAGAAGGGCCGCTAAGATGATCAGAGGGCTGGAGCAGCTCTCCTGTGAAGAAAGGCTGAGGGAACTGGGATTGTTTCTCTTGGAGAAGAGAAAGCTCTGGAGAGACCTCAACACAGCTTTCCAATACTTGACGGGAGTAGGTAAGCAGGGGGGAGCAGCTGTTTATGAGGGTGAATGGTGATAGGACAAGGGGAATGGTTTTAAACTGAGATGGGAGGTTTAGGTTGGTTATTAGGAGGAAGCTTTTCACACAGAGGGTGGTGAGGCACTGGAACGTGTGCTTTAGAGTCACTTCCAGGAGGATCCGCTCCATGATTTTTCCCAGCACAGAGGTGAGACTGACATGTTGGCAGTTCCCAGGATCATCCTTTCTATCCTAAATAACAGCTGTGCTGTTGCCTTTTTTTCTACTCACCAGGGACTTCACCTGACTGCCTTGACTTCTCAAATACCATTGAGAGTGGCTCGGTGACTGCAGCGGTGAATTCCCTCAGAGCTCTGGGACTCGTCTCATCAGGACCCAAAGACTCCTGGATGTTCGGGTCCTCAGGTGGTCCAGAACCTGATTTCCCATTACAGTGTGGGATAGGGAGGGGGGTGGTGGGACTGGCATTGCTTCCTTAGTCCCCCACCTACCAAACCAAAGGTGAGGGCAGTGTATAATGAGCAGTTATCAGAGAAGATGGAAGCTAAAATGTTGTTGGGTACCTGAGCCTTCTCCTTGTCTGTTGTTCCCAGCTCAGTGCTGCTGGTAAGCAGCATCGTGCACAGAGTTGCTCTGAGAAAGGAGCACTGCAGCGCACGTATGAAAGAAACACTGTCCCACATCTGCAGCGCCTTCATTACTGTGTTGTGTCCCACAGGTGGCAGCGGAGCTGCGGCACTCCTGAATGCTGTAACGACTGCATGGAGAGGTGTGGCTCTTCATGGGAACAGCCAGGAACCGGAATCTGCATTTCCTGGAATGCCCTGGAACCTCGCTTAGCTGGCTGGTAATTGTCTGCCCAGCAGGTAAGGACAATGCTCACCCACCTACTCCATAGCATGGCACAGCACAGTGCTCCCTGAGCTCTTAATTGCACTTCATGGTGCCCTGGATGCTGCCTGTCCTTTTCTTTCTGTGTTCTCCTTGTCTCTGGCCTTTCACTGCAGTGTTTTCCTTCCTTTTGCCCTTGCTGTTCCCTATTACATCCTCTTGTCCTCCTGTTTTTGTGTTCCATGCCGCGTTCTCTTGGCCGTTGCCCTTGGATTTTTTACCACATTCACTTCAGCATGCAGTTTTGGCGTTCCCTGCTGCGTTCTCCTGCCCTCCTGTTTCGGCGTTTCTTGCCGTGTTCTCTTGGCCATCATCCTTGGAATTTCCTTCCACGTTCTCTTGGCCCTTGCCCTTGTCTGGGCATTCCCTTGCCCTCCTGTTATTGTGTTCCATGCCACATTCTCTTGGCCATTGCCCTTGGTTTTCTGTTGCCACGTTCTCTTCAGCATTCGATTTTGGCGTTCCTGACAGCATTCTCTTGTCCTCCTGTTTTGGCATTTCCTGCCACGTTCTCTTGGCCCTTGCCTGGGCATTCCCTGCGGCATTCTCTTTGACCTCCTGTCTTGGTGTTCCAGCCACATTCTGCATTGGCCTTCTTTGCCGCATTCTCTTTGGCCTCCTATTTTGGTACTTCCTGCCATGTTCTCTTGGCCCTTGCCTGAGCATTCCATGTCGTGTTCCCTTGGCCCTTTGTTTTGGCATTTTGTGCTGTGTTCTCTTGGCCTTCGCCCTTGGTCTTTCCTGCTGTGGTCACTTTGGCTGTATATTTTGGCCTTTCCTGTTGCGTTTTCCTTGCCCTCACCTTGGCTTTCCATTGGGTGCTCTCTTTGCTTTTGCCTTTGCCTTAGCTTGGCTGTTTGCTTTGCATTTACCTTGGCTTTCCATGGGAGTTCTGCTTCCCTTTGCCCGCCCTGGGAGTTCTGCTTGCCATTGCCTTCGGCACTCTGGGATTAGCTGGGAGGCAGCGTTAATGTGAACTTTGACCTGAACCCATAGCTGAATGGGAGTTCTAACGATAATTGTGTTAACCTGCAGTGTACCTGTAAACCAAACCCTTAACCCAGTGTTAAAAATGTCTCTTACCTTAAGTGCTGCCATAAAAAGAATGCCCCATGTTTTCTGTCAAATAACCTTAATTGTAATTGTCAATATCAATTGCATTAATTATATCCCTAACAGTAAATATTGTAATTAATTATAACCCTTGCGTCATCATTACGGCAATGTGCTCAGGGTGCAGCGCCTTCATTACTGCGTTGTGTCCCACAGGTGGCAGCAGAGCTGCGGTGCTCCTAAGCGCTGTAAGGACAGCACGGAGATGCGTGGCTCTTCACGGCAGCAGCAAGGACCCAGAATCTGCATTTCCTGAAACAGTCGGGAACCCCACTTTGCTGGCTGGTAATTGTCTGCCCAGCAGGTAAGGGCAATGCACACCCACCAGTGTTTACCCACCCCATAGCATGGCACAGCATGGTGCTCCCTGAGCTCTTAATTGCACTTCATGGTGCCCTGAATGCCATCTGTCCTTTTCTTTCCATGTTCTCCTTGCCTCCAGCCTTTCACTGCAGCATTCTCCTTGCCCTTGGCTTTCCCTGCTGCATTCTCTCGCCCTCCTGTTTTGGCATTCCCTGTGGCATTCTCCTGGCCATTTGCCCTTGGCCACCTTCGCTGCATTCTCTTTGGCCTTCGGTTCTGGCCATCTGTGCCACATTCCCTTGGCTTGGCCTTCTTTGACAGGTTCCCTTTGCCTCCCGTTCTGGCGTTTGCTACAACGTTCTCTTTGGCTTTGGTTTTGGCGTTCCCTTCCATGTTCTCTTTGGCCATTACTCCCAGCCTTCTTTGTCACATTCCCCGCATTCCCTTTGGCCTCTTGTTTTGGCATCCCTTATGGCGTTCTCTTTGGCCTTCAGTTTTTGGCCTTCTGTGCCATGTACTCTTTGGCCTTTGGTTTTAGCATTCCCTTCCGTATTCTCTTTGGCCACTGCCCTTGGCCTTCCATGCATTGGCCTTCCATGCAGCGTTCTCATGGACCTTGCCCTCCATTTTGGCCTTCCCTGATTTGTTTTCTTTTGTCTCTGTTTTGGCGTCCTCTGCAGCTTTCTCCTCAGGCCTGACCTGTGACGGGGCTTTCTCTTCAGTGCTCTCCCTGCCTTTGCCTTCCCTTTGCCATTGGCATTGCCTTCCCTCGGGTGTCGTCTATGCCTTTGCCCTCCATTTTGGCGTTCCCTCAGCTGTTCTCCTTGCCTTTTGCTCTTTCATTTGCCTTGGCCTTCCCTAACGCTCACTCTGAACATAATCCTAATAAACCTAACCTTAATACCTTCTCCCCAACCCTACGCTCTGAACCCCAAATGTAGTGTTAATTGCAACCATGACTGTATAGATACCTGTGCAAATTAACCCTGAACCTTCCATAGTGCTTTCAATTGGGCACCGAACCCATCTGTAACCTACTGTGTACTACTAACCCTAACCCTACAGCTTCCCTGTTAAATACTCCTAACCTTACTCTTCTGCCATTTCTTGGAGCAGTGTTTGGCTTCCACGTTTTGTGGGGGTGGGCTTACAGTGAGCATCGTTTGTGTCCTGGCGTTCCTCTTTCTAAAGTGTGTCTCTATATTACAGGCGAAGATGACTTTGACACTTCCAGTCGATGACTTCTCCCCTGTGATGCCATCGTCTTTCCAGGCCTCCCACACTCACCGCCAGCTCGGTTTGGTTGAGCCGTTACCTGAATCCCCGCTCCATTCCCTTTCCATGATCTTCCTGTCACTCTGCCACAAGTCCCTACCACCGCCCAGGTCATCGCAGGCAGCGTGTGGGATGCGGCACTCGGTCTCATTACCGTTCATCCCATCGGCCTCAGCCCAGCAATCCAACCCACCCGCACCCTTCCTGAGGGCCCTTCTACTCCCAGGCCAATCAACGCTTCGTTCTGAAGCGATTTGTTCTCCTTCCTGGCCGCTTTAAGACTCATGCCCCTTTGTGGCCATTTTGAGAGTTGCGCTGATTTCAGCATTTGCAGTCAATGTATCTCAATTAAATTGGCTTTAGCTTTGCATTCAATTTATCTCAAGCAAATTGGCTTTAGCTTTGCCTTGCTTACGGGGTTGGGTTAGCTTTGCTTTGTTTGTTTCTACTGCAGGGCTAACCCAACCCCGTAACCAATGCTCGAGGGCTGTTGGAGGCAATTTTGTTCCTTCCCGGCCACTCTGAGACTTGCGCCCCTTTGTGGCCGTTTTGAGAGTTGCGCTGATTTCAGCGTGTGCAATCATTTTGCATCAACCAAATTGGCTTTGGCTTTCCATTCAATTAATGCAAAATACAGATCAATGTATCTCAATTAAATTGGCTTTATTTTTACATTCAATTAATGTAAACCAAATTGGCTTTAGCTTTGCTTTGCTTACGGGGTTGGGTTAGCTTTGCTTTGTTTGTCCTAGTGCAGGGCTAACCCAACCCCGTAACCAACGCCCGAGGGTCATTCGAGGCGATTTTGTTCCTTCCCGGCCACTCTGAGACTTGCGCCCCTTTGTGGCCATTTTGACAGTTGCGCTGATTTCAGTGCTAGTAATCAATTTACCTCAAACAAAATGGCTTTAGCTTTACAGTCATTTTGCATCAACCAAATTGGATTTGGCTTTGCATTCAAATTATTTCAACCTAATTGGCTTTTCATTCAATTTATCTCAAGCAAATTGGCTTTAGCTTTGCCTTGCTTACGGGGTTGGGTTAGCTTTGCTTTGTTTGTTTCTACTGCAGGGCTAACCCAACCCCGTAACCAACGCCTGAGGGCCGTTGGAGGCAATTTTGTTCCTTCCCGGCCACTCTGAGACTTGCGCCCCTTTGTGGCCATTCTGAGAATTGCATTTCCTTTTGGATTGGCTGAAATCTGCACTGCTTTTGTGGTGGGTTGCAGTATACAGTGTTTGAGAAAATGTAATGTCGTGAGTGCTGTATGGACCTTTCTCTGGTTATTGTGACATAGTGTGACATACATGTAAACCATGTGTTATGACTGTACTAAGGACATGTGTGCTGCACCTGTAAATTGTGTTGTGCTGTGGACAGAATGTACGGATGCCATCCCTATAAACTAAGTCTAAATTGTAATGAATATGGGTACCCATGTTCTGCTTCTCAATGTGTAGCTGCTGGTGTAGTGTGCATCTGTACGCTTGTAGGAGATGTGTCTGGTGGAAACAGTGCTGTAATAAACAAATACTTGTGTCATTTAACAGCGTTGTGTGTATTGCTTTGTCACCATCAGGACTTCAACCACACTTCAAGGTAGGTGGGAAAGGTAGGTGTGGAGGATGGTAGAGTTAAATGGGCTGTAGATAAAGCAGGTCAGGTACCAGTAGAACGCAGGGGTTGGAACTTAGGACTCAGGGGTTGGAACTTAGGACTCAGGGGTTGGAACTTAGGAAACGGGTTAGGGTTAGGACTCGGGTTAGGGTTAGGACTCGGGTTAGGGTTAGGACTCGGGTTAGGGTTAGGACTCGGGTTAGGGTTAGGACTCGGGTTAGGGTTAGGACTCGGGTTAGGGTTAGGACTCGGGTTAGGGTTAGGACTCGGGTTAGGGTTAGGACTCGGGTTAGGGTTAGGGTTAGGACTCGGGTTAGGGTTAGGGTTAGGACTCGGGTTAGGGTTAGGGTTAGGACTCGTTAGGGTTAGGGTTAGGACTCGGGTTAGGGTTAGGACTCGAGTTAGGACTCGGGTTAGGACTCGGGTTAGGGTTAGGACTCGGGTTAGGGTTAGGGTTAGGACTCGGGTTAGGGTTAGGGTTAGGACTCGGGTTAGGGTTAGGGTTAGGACTCGTTAGGGTTAGGGTTAGGACTCGGGTTAGGGTTAGGACTCGGGTTAGGACTCGGGTTAGGGTTAGGACTCGGGTTAGGGTTAGGACTCGGGTTAGGGTTAGGACTCGGGTTAGGGTTAGGACTCGGGTTAGGGTTAGGACTCGGGTTAGGGTTAGGACTCGGGTTAGGGTTAGGACTCGGGTTAGGGTTAGGGTTAGGACTCGGGTTAGGACTCGGGTTAGGGTTAGGACTCGGGTTAGGGTTAGGACTCGGGTTAGGACTCGGGTTAGGACTCGGGTTAGGACTCGGGTTAGGACTCGGGTTAGGACTCGGGTTAGGACTCGGGTTAGGACTCGGGTTAGGACTCGGGTTAGGACTCGGGTTAGGGTTAGGACAGGGTTAGGGTTAGGACAGGGTTAGGGTTAGGACAGGGTTAGGGTTAGGACTCGGGTTAGGGTTAGGACTCGGGTTAGGGTTAGGACTCGGGTTAGGGTTAGGGTTAGGACTCGGGTTAGGACTCGGGTTAGGACTCGGGTTAGGGTTAGGGTTAGGGTTAGGGTTAGGGTTAGGGTTAGGGTTAGGGTTAGGGTTAGGGTTAGGGTTAGGGTTAGGGTTAGGGTTAGGGTTAGGGTTAGGGTTAGGGTTAGGGTTAGGGTTAGGGTTAGGGTTAGGGTTAGGGTTAGGGTTAGGGTTAGGGTTAGGGTTAGGGTTAGGGTTAGGGTTAGGGTTAGGGTTAGGGTTAGGGTTAGGGTTAGGGTTAGGGTTAGGGTTAGGGTTAGGGTTAGGGTTAGGGTTAGGGTTAGGGTTAGGGTTAGGGTTAGGGTTAGGGTTAGGGTTAGGGTTAGGGTTAGGGTTAGGGTTAGGGTTAGGGTTAGGGTTAGGGTTAGGGTTAGGGTTAGGGTTAGGGTTAGGGTTAGGGTTAGGGTTAGGGTTAGGGTTAGGGTTAGGGTTAGGGTTAGGGTTAGGGTTAGGGTTAGGGTTAGGGTTAGGGTTAGGGTTAGGGTTAGGGTTAGGGTTAGGGTTAGGGTTAGGGTTAGGGTTAGGGTTAGGGTTAGGGTTAGGGTTAGGGTTAGGGTTAGGGTTAGGGTTAGGGTTAGGGTTAGGGTTAGGGTTAGGGTTAGGGTTAGGGTTAGGGTTAGGGTTAGGGTTAGGGTTAGGGTTAGGGTTAGGGTTAGGGTTAGGGTTAGGGTTAGGGTTAGGGTTAGGGTTAGGGTTAGGGTTAGGGTTAGGGTTAGGGTTAGGGTTAGGGTTAGGGTTAGGGTTAGGGTTAGGGTTAGGGTTAGGGTTAGGGTTAGGGTTAGGGTTAGGGTTAGGGTTAGGGTTAGGGTTAGGGTTAGGGTTAGGGTTAGGGTTAGGGTTAGGGTTAGGGTTAGGGTTAGGGTTAGGGTTAGGGTTAGGGTTAGGGTTAGGGTTAGGGTTAGGGTTAGGGTTAGGGTTAGGGTTAGGGTTAGGGTTAGGGTTAGGGTTAGGGTTAGGGTTAGGGTTAGGGTTAGGGTTAGGGTTAGGGTTAGGGTTAGGGTTAGGGTTAGGGTTAGGGTTAGGGTTAGGGTTAGGGTTAGGGTTAGGGTTAGGGTTAGGGTTAGGGTTAGGGTTAGGGTTAGGGTTAGGGTTAGGGTTAGGGTTAGGGTTAGGGTTAGGGTTAGGGTTAGGGTTAGGGTTAGGGTTAGGGTTAGGGTTAGGGTTAGGGTTAGGGTTAGGGTTAGGGTTAGGGTTAGGGTTAGGGTTAGGGTTAGGGTTAGGGTTAGGGTTAGGGTTAGGGTTAGGGTTAGGGTTAGGGTTAGGGTTAGGGTTAGGGTTAGGGTTAGGGTTAGGGTTAGGGTTAGGGTTAGGGTTAGGGTTAGGGTTAGGGTTAGGGTTAGGGTTAGGGTTAGGGTTAGGGTTAGGGTTAGGGTTAGGGTTAGGGTTAGGGTTAGGGTTAGGGTTAGGGTTAGGGTTAGGGTTAGGGTTAGGGTTAGGGTTAGGGTTAGGGTTAGGGTTAGGGTTAGGGTTAGGGTTAGGGTTAGGGTTAGGGTTAGGGTTAGGGTTAGGGTTAGGGTTAGGGTTAGGGTTAGGGTTAGGGTTAGGGTTAGGGTTAGGGTTAGGGTTAGGGTTAGGGTTAGGGTTAGGGTTAGGGTTAGGGTTAGGGTTAGGGTTAGGGTTAGGGTTAGGGTTAGGGTTAGGGTTAGGGTTAGGGTTAGGGTTAGGGTTAGGGTTAGGGTTAGGGTTAGGGTTAGGGTTAGGGTTAGGGTTAGGGTTAGGGTTAGGGTTAGGGTTAGGGTTAGGGTTAGGGTTAGGGTTAGGGTTAGGGTTAGGGTTAGGGTTAGGGTTAGGGTTAGGGTTAGGGTTAGGGTTAGGGTTAGGGTTAGGGTTAGGGTTAGGGTTAGGGTTAGGGTTAGGGTTAGGGTTAGGGTTAGGGTTAGGGTTAGGGTTAGGGTTAGGGTTAGGGTTAGGGTTAGGGTTAGGGTTAGGGTTAGGGTTAGGGTTAGGGTTAGGGTTAGGGTTAGGGTTAGGGTTAGGGTTAGGGTTAGGGTTAGGGTTAGGGTTAGGGTTAGGGTTAGGGTTAGGGTTAGGGTTAGGGTTAGGGTTAGGGTTAGGGTTAGGGTTAGGGTTAGGGTTAGGGTTAGGGTTAGGGTTAGGGTTAGGGTTAGGGTTAGGGTTAGGGTTAGGGTTAGGGTTAGGGTTAGGGTTAGGGTTAGGGTTAGGGTTAGGGTTAGGGTTAGGGTTAGGGTTAGGGTTAGGGTTAGGGTTAGGGTTAGGGTTAGGGTTAGGGTTAGGGTTAGGGTTAGGGTTAGGGTTAGGGTTAGGGTTAGGGTTAGGGTTAGGGTTAGGGTTAGGGTTAGGGTTAGGGTTAGGGTTAGGGTTAGGGTTAGGGTTAGGGTTAGGGTTAGGGTTAGGGTTAGGGTTAGGGTTAGGGTTAGGGTTAGGGTTAGGGTTAGGGTTAGGGTTAGGGTTAGGGTTAGGGTTAGGGTTAGGGTTAGGGTTAGGGTTAGGGTTAGGGTTAGGGTTAGGGTTAGGGTTAGGGTTAGGGTTAGGGTTAGGGTTAGGGTTAGGGTTAGGGTTAGGGTTAGGGTTAGGGTTAGGGTTAGGGTTAGGGTTAGGGTTAGGGTTAGGGTTAGGGTTAGGGTTAGGGTTAGGGTTAGGGTTAGGGTTAGGGTTAGGGTTAGGGTTAGGGTTAGGGTTAGGGTTAGGGTTAGGGTTAGGGTTAGGGTTAGGGTTAGGGTTAGGGTTAGGGTTAGGGTTAGGGTTAGGGTTAGGGTTAGGGTTAGGGTTAGGGTTAGGGTTAGGGTTAGGGTTAGGGTTAGGGTTAGGGTTAGGGTTAGGGTTAGGGTTAGGGTTAGGGTTAGGGTTAGGGTTAGGGTTAGGGTTAGGGTTAGGGTTAGGGTTAGGGTTAGGGTTAGGGTTAGGGTTAGGGTTAGGGTTAGGGTTAGGGTTAGGGTTAGGGTTAGGGTTAGGGTTAGGGTTAGGGTTAGGGTTAGGGTTAGGGTTAGGGTTAGGGTTAGGGTTAGGGTTAGGGTTAGGGTTAGGGTTAGGGTTAGGGTTAGGGTTAGGGTTAGGGTTAGGGTTAGGGTTAGGGTTAGGGTTAGGGTTAGGGTTAGGGTTAGGGTTAGGGTTAGGGTTAGGGTTAGGGTTAGGGTTAGGGTTAGGGTTAGGGTTAGGGTTAGGGTTAGGGTTAGGGTTAGGGTTAGGGTTAGGGTTAGGGTTAGGGTTAGGGTTAGGGTTAGGGTTAGGGTTAGGGTTAGGGTTAGGGTTAGGGTTAGGGTTAGGGTTAGGGTTAGGGTTAGGGTTAGGGTTAGGGTTAGGGTTAGGGTTAGGGTTAGGGTTAGGGTTAGGGTTAGGGTTAGGGTTAGGGTTAGGGTTAGGGTTAGGGTTAGGGTTAGGGTTAGGGTTAGGGTTAGGGTTAGGGTTAGGGTTAGGGTTAGGGTTAGGGTTAGGGTTAGGGTTAGGGTTAGGGTTAGGGTTAGGGTTAGGGTTAGGGTTAGGGTTAGGGTTAGGGTTAGGGTTAGGGTTAGGGTTAGGGTTAGGGTTAGGGTTAGGGTTAGGGTTAGGGTTAGGGTTAGGGTTAGGGTTAGGGTTAGGGTTAGGGTTAGGGTTAGGGTTAGGGTTAGGGTTAGGGTTAGGGTTAGGGTTAGGGTTAGGGTTAGGGTTAGGGTTAGGGTTAGGGTTAGGGTTAGGGTTAGGGTTAGGGTTAGGGTTAGGGTTAGGGTTAGGGTTAGGGTTAGGGTTAGGGTTAGGGTTAGGGTTAGGGTTAGGGTTAGGGTTAGGGTTAGGGTTAGGGTTAGGGTTAGGGTTAGGGTTAGGGTTAGGGTTAGGGTTAGGGTTAGGGTTAGGGTTAGGGTTAGGGTTAGGGTTAGGGTTAGGGTTAGGGTTAGGGTTAGGGTTAGGGTTAGGGTTAGGGTTAGGGTTAGGGTTAGGGTTAGGGTTAGGGTTAGGGTTAGGGTTAGGGTTAGGGTTGGGTTAGGGTTAGGGTTAGGGTTAGGGTTAGGGTTAGGGTTAGGGTTAGGGTTAGGGTTAGGGTTAGGGTTAGGGTTAGGGTTAGGGTTAGGGTTAGGGTTAGGGTTAGGGTTAGGGTTAGGGTTAGGGTTAGGGTTAGGGTTAGGGTTAGGGTTAGGGTTAGGGTTAGGGTTAGGGTTAGGGTTAGGGTTAGGGTTAGGGTTAGGGTTAGGGTTAGGGTTAGGGTTAGGGTTAGGGTTAGGGTTAGGGTTAGGGTTAGGGTTAGGGTTAGGGTTAGGGTTAGGGTTAGGGTTAGGGTTAGGGTTAGGGTTAGGGTTAGGGTTAGGGTTAGGGTTAGGGTTAGGGTTAGGGTTAGGGTTAGGGTTAGGGTTAGGGTTAGGGTTAGGGTTAGGGTTAGGGTTAGGGTTAGGGTTAGGGTTAGGGTTAGGGTTAGGGTTAGGGTTAGGGTTAGGGTTAGGGTTAGGGTTAGGGTTAGGGTTAGGGTTAGGGTTAGGGTTAGGGTTAGGGTTAGGGTTAGGGTTAGGGTTAGGGTTAGGGTTAGGGTTAGGGTTAGGGTTAGGGTTAGGGTTAGGGTTAGGGTTAGGGTTAGGGTTAGGGTTAGGGTTAGGGTTAGGGTTAGGGTTAGGGTTAGGGTTAGGGTTAGGGTTAGGGTTAGGGTTAGGGTTAGGGTTAGGGTTAGGGTTAGGGTTAGGGTTAGGGTTAGGGTTAGGGTTAGGGTTAGGGTTAGGGTTAGGGTTAGGGTTAGGGTTAGGGTTAGGGTTAGGGTTAGGGTTAGGGTTAGGGTTAGGGTTAGGGTTAGGGTTAGGGTTAGGGTTAGGGTTAGGGTTAGGGTTAGGGTTAGGGTTAGGGTTAGGGTTAGGGTTAGGGTTAGGGTTAGGGTTAGGGTTAGGGTTAGGGTTAGGGTTAGGGTTAGGGTTAGGGTTAGGGTTAGGGTTAGGGTTAGGGTTAGGGTTAGGGTTAGGGTTAGGGTTAGGGTTAGGGTTAGGGTTAGGGTTAGGGTTAGGGTTAGGGTTAGGGTTAGGGTTAGGGTTAGGGTTAGGG